>NC_092144.1:1188119-1494937 GCF_043159975.1 Macaca nemestrina
CTCCCCTGTGTGGCAGAAGAGGAGTCGGAGACGGAGAAAGAGGGAGAGCCGCCCAGGAGCTCTGAGCAGGGAGCCGGCAGGAGCGCCACGTCCGGGCGGCCTTGGTCCCTCCCTGCCTCAGTTTCCCGTGGCGTCAAAGCGGGCGAGCGCCCCTCCGGGCCTCTGGTGACGGGGGTGCTGTGCCCGGGCGGGGGTCCGGGGGCGACCGAGGGGGCTCAGGAAGTCCGCGGCCGCAGGAATTCGGCGCCTCCAGGCCTTATAAGGACATTTGCGCTCCGGGCCAATCAGCGGCGGGGGCGTGGCGCGCGGAGCCCAGCGCGTCCCAACCCCGCGCCCGCCCGGCGGTCCCGTCCCGTCCCGTCCCGTCCGGCCCCGTCCCGCCGCCGCCAGCCAGCCATGAGCTCCACGCAGTTCAACAAGGGCCCCTCGTATGGGCTGTCGGCCGAGGTCAAGAACCGGGTGAGTGAGGGGCGCCCCCTTCTTCCCCCACAGCGCGGCCGTCGCACGCTCGGACCTCTGCAGGAGCCCCCAGGCCCCCCAGCACCTCCCGGGCAGGGAGCTTGGAGACCCGGGGCGGAGGGGCCCTTGTTCTCACTGACGTCTGGAGGGGGGATGTCTGCGGGCACCCCCGAGGCTCCCGCGAATCTAGGGGAGCAGCCAGGTCTGAGATTCTGGGGGAAGAATGACCCCATTCATCCCCCAACATCTAGGGGTCGTGGGGTCTGACGTCCTTCCCTCGCCATGGCCCCAGGACCCCCACGTGTGAAGGCCCTGGCACCCTCTCAACCTTGGAGCAGGTCCGTTCAAGGGCCCACAACGCTCTGGGGATCTGGGGGGGACCCCAGCAACCCTGTCATCTCCTGGCCACACTTCTGCTTTTGGGTCCTCTCAGCTTTGGGAGGGGAAGGGGCGGGCCGAGTGGTTTTTGAGAAGTGTTACCCCCACACACAGGAATTTCCTGGCCTCTGGGACACCTTGGGGGTGTCCTGCAGGGAGAGTGGTAGCTGCTTTGCATGTTCACTTTGTCCCCATCTGACTAATTTAAACGGATAACAAAGAGGTTCTCTGAAGGTGGCCCTAAGATGTGTGGGGTTTTGTAACCTGGAAGCAAGAGCTGGGGCCTGGCAGGTCGCGGTGGCTCACGCCTGTAATCCCGGAACTTTGGGAGGCGGAGCTGGGTGGATGGCTTGAGCCCAGTCTGGGCAACACTGTGAAACCCTGTCTCTATAATTTAAAAAAAAAAAAAAAAAAAGGCCAGGGCTCCGGGAGACACTTTTTAAGAAAGCACTTGTGGTTCTGGCTCAGACAAGGCCAGATGCTTCGCAGGGTCACACAGCAGGGTCCTGGACAGGATTCCTAGGGAAAGTGGGGGCGGGGGCTGTGATGCCAGATCCACAGAGAGGACCGGGGACCTGACCCTCCGGGACCTGACCCTCCAGGACCTTCAGATGGAGGGGGGTGTCGTCCCCGCCCACCCCCTCCCCCAACGCCCACTGGGCACCTGGGAAGGTGTCCTTACAGCTGGCTTCTGCAGGGGAACCTGCCTCTGCACGCTCCTGAGGGCACCGGCCCTGCCAGTCCCGATAGCCCACCTGCCCCGGCGGGACTCCAGGGCCCACAGACTGGAGGGAGAATTCCTGCTTCTCCCGCTGTGAGCCCCTCCAAGACTTCAGACCAGCTCTTGGCCAAAAAGGGAGACTGAGGGTTGGGACAGCGGAGGCCTGAACCAGGGTGCCAAGCCCGGGGCTCACGACTCCTCCTTCAAGGGGCCATGTGCACCCTGCAGTCACAGAGCCCCGCGTGTAGTGGGGTGGGCACCCTGCTGCACCTCGCACACAGCCGGCTAAGGGTACCAGTGTCCTTGGGGACCTCAGAGACGTTCCAGCTGCCCAGGGCCACACAGCCCGCAAGTGGCAGGGCCAGGACCGAAACCCAGTACCTGCTGGGCCTGCGGAAGTAGGAGAGGGTACAGGAGGGTGGGGCGGCTTCCGGAGATGGGCGGGGTGGGGGCAGGTCGATACCTGCCCTGGCGGGGGTGAGGGCAGAGGCTGGCAACAGCTGCTTCACAGGCTCCCCGCGCAACCCTCAGTCTGTCTCTTTGGAGGGTGAGCTTGCCAGGGTCACGGAAGGGTCGCATCCCAATTAGACACCAGCTTCCCCCTGGCTTCCGCTCACACCTGCTTTACACCCGCTCTCTTTCTCCCCCGCTCCCACCGTGGCTCAGTTTACGCCTGGCAGGATGGCACGGAGGCGGCTCGGATCCACCGTGTCTGCGCCTTGCATCCCGGCTTGGGGGTCCGGACCCGCTGGGAACAGCTGGTTCAGATTTAGCCGGGGAGGCAGCGTGCATTCCTGGCAGTTTGTGGTGAACAGGAATGTGCGGGAAAGGCGGCAGGCGGGCAGTGGGGGGCGGGGGTGGGGGGAGGGACGGCGGCCGCTGGGGGCGGGGCCAGGCCAGGCGCCTCTGCCAGGGACCCCTGGGCCCCTGAGCCAGCAGAGATGTGGTGCAACTGGGCAAGGCAGGGCTGAGTACCCAGCAGCTGCCTGTTCTCATTCCTCGGGATCAAGGTTGCCGGCTGGGCGGGGCTAACCTCCAGGCATGGGAAGCCCAGCTGGATGGGGCTGTGAGCTGGTTTGTGGGGGCCTCCCCGCCTTTGCCTCCTCTGGCTACGGCTCTTTCCACACAGGTCCAGGTCAGGGGACCCTACCCAATAATTCCAGGCAGGTCCAGGTCAGGGAATCCTACACAAAAGATTCAGGAAGAGATGAGGAAGCAGAGGCTGAAGGGAACTGTTCGTGGGAACCTGGGGAGTTGGGGTGCAGAGCAAGGAGAGGGATTTGATTTGATCCTTCCCTCGATCCCTTCCTCCCTCCCTCCTTCCTTTCTTTTTTTTTTTAAGATAGAGGCTCACTCTTTTCCAGACTGGAGTGAAGTACCCCGATCTCGGCTCACTGCCTCCTCCACCTCCCGGGTTCAAGCAATTTTCCTGCCTCGGCCTCCCGAGTAGCTGGGACTGTAGGTGCACACCACCATGCCCAGCTCATTTTTGTTTTTAGTAGGGACAGGATTTCACCATGTGGTCTAGGCTGGTCTTGAACTCCTGACCTCAGATGATCCACCCGCCTTGGCCTCCCAAAGTGCTGGGATTATAGGTGTGAGCCACCATGCCTGGCCCCAACCCTACTTTATTTTCCCTCCAGCCTTTATCTCCTGCTCCCACTACACAACTTGCCCCTGTGCTTATGGTCCCCTATATGCTTTGCCGTCTGCCTCAGTGCTGTCTCCGCGGTCACTACTGGCTGGATAGGGACGCTCAAGGTCCCCACCGGTGCACACCCTCTGCCCAGGAGCACACAGCCCATTCCCCCATGGCGGTGTCTCAGAGCACTGAAGGCCAAGAAAACTAGAATGGCCGGGTGGAGGAAGGTGGCAGGGAGTCGGTGGCAAGGAGCCAGGTGTGTGATCAGAGGTGGTCAGCCTCCGGGGCAACTTCTTCGGGAGTTGCTAAGAAGCAGGATCCGGTCCTGGCGCGGTGGCTCATGCCTGTAATCCCAGCACTTTGGGAGGCTGAGGTGGGCGGATCACGAGGTCAGGAATTCGAGACCAGCCTGGCCAACATGGTGAGAATCTCGTCTCTACTAAAAATAAAAAAATTAATCAGGCATGGTGGCTCGCACCTGTAATCCCAGCTACTCAGGAGGCTGAGGCAGAAAAATCGTTTGAAACCCGGAAGGCGGAGCTTGCGATGAGCCGAGATCGCGCCACTGCACTCTAGCCTAGGCAACAGAGCGAGACTGTCTCAAAAAAAAAAAGAAAAAAGAGGTGGTGATTGCACAACATTGCAAACGTACGAAAAGCTGCTAAATGGTATACTTTCAGGTGGTTGAAGTGGTAAATGTCATGTGTGATGTAGCGGGGAGGTGAGAAGGCAGGGCGCGGGGGCAGATCCGGCCAGGTGTGTCCTACACCCAGAGTGGATTAGAGCTGATGTATATCAGTGAGTGCTGAGACGGTTGTCCGCCGGCTTGCAGGGTGGTTTATCTGTGCCCGCCTGCAGTGGCTGGGGTGCCCCTAATGATGGGAAAAGGGAGGATCTGTGTGGGTGTGGTGAGGGGGAACCTCCAGGCCCCTCTGTCTCCTGTTGCCCTGGAGTCCCCGCCCCAACCTGTCCAGAGCTTCTGGGGGACTCCTGCCCGGGGTGCCCCCACCCCAGCTCAGTCTCGTGCCCTTTGCTCCACCAGCTCCTGTCCAAATATGACCCCCAGAAGGAGGCAGAGCTCCGCACCTGGATCGAGGGACTCACCGGCCTCTCCATCGGCCCCGACTTCCAGAAAGGCCTGAAGGACGGAACTATCTTATGCACGTGAGTACACGCAGGGACACGGGCTGTCTCACACTTAACGAATCTTGGTTTTTTTTTTTTTTTTTCCTTTTTGTGGAGAACGGGGTCTCGCTATATTACCCAGGCAGGTCTTGAACTCCTGGGCTCAAGCTATCCTCCCGCCTCTGCCTCCCTGAGAGCTGGGATTACAGGCGTGAGCCACCGCGCCCGGCCGAATCTTGGTTTTTCTCACTCTTTTCTTTTTTTAATTAAGAAATTTTGGGGGGGCCAGGCGCGGCAGCTCGCACCTGTAATCCCAGCACTTTGGGAGGCCGAGGCGGGTGGATCTCGAGGTCAGGAGTTCGAGACCAGCCTGCCCAGCACGGCACAACCCTGTCTCTCCTAAAAATACAAAAAAAATTAGCCGGGCGTGGTGGCATGCGCCTGTAGTCCCAGCTACTCGGGAGGCTGAGGCAGGAGAATTGCTTGAACCCGGGAGGTGGAGGTTGTCGTGAGCTGAGATCGTGCCATTGTACTCCAGCCCGGGCAACAGAGTAAGACTCCGTCTCAAGGAAAAAAAAAAAAAGAAAGCTAGCTGGGCGTGGTGGCTAAATAAATTTAAAAAAAAAATTTTTTTGAGATGGGGTCTCACTCTGTCATCCAGGCTGGAATGCAATGACACGATCTCGGCTCACTGCAACCTCTGCCTCCCAAGTTCAAGTGATTCTCCTGCCTCAGCCTCCCGAGTAGCTGGGATTACAGGCGACTGCCACCACGCCTGGCTAATTTTTTTTTGTATTTTTAGTAGAGACAGAGTTTCGCCATGTTGGCCAGGCTGGTCTTGAATTCCCGACCTCACGTGATCTGCCTGCCTTGGCCTTCCAAAGTGCTGAGATTACAGGCCTGAGCCACCAAACCCAGCCAAAGATTACTTTATAAAGTGGAAACCTGAGGCCCAGGATGGTGGCTCACGCTTGTAATCCAAGCACTTTGGGATGCTGAGGTGGATGGATCACGAGGTCAGGAGTTCGAGACCAGCCTGGACAACATAGGGAAACCCTGTCTCTACTAAAAATGCAAAAATTAGCTGGGCGTGGTGGCGGGTGCCTGTAATCCCAGCTACTTGGGAGGCTGAGGCAGGAGAATCACTTGAACCCGGGAGGTGGAGGTGGCAGTGAGCCTAGATAGCGTCATTGCACTCCAGCCTGGGTGATAGAGCCAGACTCAGTCTCAAAAAAAAGAAAAAAAAAAAAAAGGAGTGGAAACTGAGTCCCGGGGAGAGGCAGTGAGTTTGCCCTGGAAGGCGTGAGCTTGGCTGAGATCAGCATCGGGCCTTCACGATTATTCATTGTTCATGGAGGTTTCTGTTCCCCCTACCCCATATTGTGCCCTCCAGACTCATGAACAAGCTACAGCCGGGCTCCGTCCCCAAGATCAACCGCTCCATGCAGAACTGGCACCAGGTGAGGGGCTGGTGGGGCGGAGTAGGGATGGTGCTGGGGGCCCATCTA
This sequence comes from Macaca nemestrina, assembly GCF_043159975.1. Taxonomy (NCBI): domain Eukaryota; kingdom Metazoa; phylum Chordata; class Mammalia; order Primates; family Cercopithecidae; genus Macaca; species Macaca nemestrina. The sequence goes on from NC_092144.1 coordinate 1,193,953, forward strand.
ACAGGTGGGGAGACTGAGGCCCACTCACCGTCCCTCTCCTGCCTCCTCCCAGCTAGAAAACCTGTCCAACTTCATCAAGGCCATGGTCAGCTACGGCATGAACCCCGTGGACCTGTTCGAGGCCAACGACCTGTTTGAGAGTGGGAACATGACACAGGTGCAGGTGTCTCTTCTCGCCCTGGCGGGGAAGGTGAGGCCCAGAGAGGGGCAGCCACCTGCCCAGAGTCACACAGCGGGGTGGATGTAGCTGTTGCATTCACGTGTTTGCAAATTTTTGTTTGTTTTTGAAACGGAGTCTCGCTCTGTCACTCAGGGTGGAGTGCAGTGGTGTGATCTCAGCTCACTGCAACAACCTCCGCCTCCCAGGTTCAAGCGATCCTCCTGCCTCAGCCTCCCAATTAGCTGGGATTACAGGCACCTGCCACCACGCCCGGCTAATGGTTGTATCTTTAGTAGAGATTGGGTTTCACCATGCTGGCCAGGCTGGTCTTGAACTCTTGACCTGGTGATCCGCCCACCTCAGCCTCCCAAAGTGCTGGGATTATAGGCATGAGCCACCGAGCCCGGCCTCGTTTGCAAATATTTCTGAGCATCCGCAAGGTGCCAGGCACTTCGGATTCCTTGGTGAACAGGAAAGACATGGTCTACACCTTTATGGAGTTCAGTCTGATGGGGGAGGCATGCAAAAGTGAATACAGCATTTTATTATGTAAGCTCTTATTATATGTAAGCTCTGGCCAGGCGTGGTGGCTCACACCTGTATTCCCAGGACTTTGGGAGGCCGAGGTGGGAGGATCACTTGAGCTCAGGAGTTCGAGACCATTCTGGCCAACATGGTGAAACCTCGTCTCTACTAGGAATACAAAAATTAGCTGGGTGTTGTGGCACGCGCCTGTAATCCCAGCTCCTCGGGAGGTTGAGCTGAGGAGTTAGAGGTTGCAGTGAGCTCTGACCGCACCACTGCCCTCCAGCCTGGGCAACAGAGCAAGACTCTCTCAAAAAATAATAATACCAAAAGTAATAAATAAGCTGTAAACTGGGAGAAATGCCTTAAGGAGAAGAATTAGACCAATGTTGAGCATCTAGTGACCCTCAAGCCCAGACCAGGAGGGTGGGTGGGACGGTGTCTGGTGCAGTCTGGGAGCGTGGGTGGGACACGGTGGCTGGTGCGGCCCGGGAGCGTGGGCGGGACACGGTGGCTGGGGCAGTCCGGGAGCGTGGGCGGGACGCGGTGTCTGGGGCAGTCCGGGAGCGTGGGCGGGACGCGGTGTCTGGGGCAGTCCGGGAGCGTGGGCGGGACGCGGTGTCTGGGGCAGTCCGGGAGCGTGGGCGGGACGCGGTGTCTGGGGCAGTCCGGGAGCGTGGGCGGGACGCGGTGTCTGGGGCAGTCCGGGAGCGTGGGCGGGACGGTGTCTGGGGCAGTCGGGGAGCGTGGGCGGGACGGTGTCTGGGGCAGTCCGGGAGCGTGGGCGGGACGGTGTCTGGGGCAGTCCGGGAGCGTGGGCGGGACGCGGTGTCTGGGGCAGTCCGGGAGTGTGGGCGGGACGGTGTCTGGGGCAGTCGGGGAGCGTGGGTGGGACGGTGTCTGGGGCAGTCCGGGAGCGTGGGCGGGACGGTGTCTGGGGCAGTCCGGGAGCGTGGGCGGGACGGTGTCTGGTGTAGACCGCGAGCGTGGGCGGGACGCGGTGTCTGGGGCAGTCCGGGAGTGTGGGCGGGACGCGGTGTCTGGGGCTGTCCGGGAGCGTGGGCGGGACGCGGTGTCTGGGGCTGTCCGGGAGCGTGGGCGGGACGCGGTGTCTGGGGCAGTCCGGGAGCGTGGGCGGGACGCGGTGTCTGGGGCAGTCCGGGAGTGTGGGTGGGACGGTGTCTGGTGTAGACCGCGAGCGTGGGTGGGACGGTGTCTGGGGCAGTCCGGGAGCGTGGGTGGGACGGTGTCTGGTGTAGACCGCGAGCGTGGGTGGGACGCGGTGTCTGGGGCAGTCCGGGAGCGTGGGTGGGACGGTGTCTGGTGTAGACCGCGAGCGTGGGCGGGACGGTGTCTGGGGCAGTCGGGGAGCGTGGGCGGGACGGTGTCTGGGGCAGTCCGGGAGTGTGGGCGGGACGGTGTCTGGGGCAGTCCGGGAGTGTGGGCGGGACGCGGTGTCTGGGGCAGTCCGGGAGTGTGGGTGGGACGCGGTGTCTGGGGCAGTCCGGGAGCGTGGGCGGGACGGTGTCTGGGGCAGTCCGGGAGTGTGGGTGGGACGGTGTCTGGGGCAGTCCGGGAGTGTGGGCGGGACGCGGTGTCTGGGGCAGTCCGGGAGCGTGGGCGGGACGCGGTGTCTGGGGCAGTCCGGGAGCGTGGGTGGGACGGTGTCTGGGGCAGTCCGGGAGCGTGGGTGGGACGCGGTGTCTGGGGCAGTCCGGGAGCGTGGGTGGGACGCGGTGTCTGGGGCAGTCCGGGAGCGCGGGCGGGACGCGGTGTCTGGGGCAGTCCGGGAGTGTGGGCGGGACGGTGTCTGGGGCAGTCCGGGAGTGTGGGTGGGACGGTGTCTGGGGCAGTCCGGGAGTGTGGGTGGGACGGTGTCTGGGGCAGTCCGGGAGTGTGGGTGGGACGCGGTGTCTGGGGCAGTCCCGGAGCGTGGGCGGGACGGTGTCTGGGGCAGTCCGGGAGTGTGGGCGGGACGGTGTCTCGCGCAGAAGGACCAGTAAGGTCTCGACATTGGAACTGGCTTGGGCTGTTAGAGGAACGGGGAAGGGAGCTGGTTTTCTCCTGGGATAACTACTCCGAATGGTGTTTTCAGAAGCCCCCGTGGCTGCCTGGTAACCTCACATGGGGAATAGTGGTCAGGGAGGAGTTGGGTGCAGGCATCCCAGTGAAGGGCAGTGCCAGCGGCCTGGCCAGGGTGCCCGGGCATTGGGTAGGAGCAGGTGGTAGAAGGTGAGAGAGAGAAGGTGAAAACCGCCTCCCCATGCCCACAATTCTTGGCCTGAGCCCTGGAAACCTGAGCTGTTGCCTAAAGCGAGGGACACTGGGATGAAACAGCCCCGTGGGCCGGACGCGGTGGCGCACGCCTGTAATCCCAGCACTTTCGGAGGCTGAGGCAGGCGGATGACTTGAGGCCAGGAGTTCAAGACCAGCCTGGCATCATGGTGAAACCCCGTCTCTACTAAAAATACAAAAATTAGCTGGGCGTGGTGGCGGGCGCCTGTAATTCTAGCTACTTGAGAGGCTGAGGCAGGAGAATCGCTTGAATCCAGGAGGAAGAGTTTGCAGTGAGCCGAGATTGCGCCACTGCACTCCAGCCTGGGTGACAGAGCCAGACTCCATCTCAAAAAAAAAAAAAAAGGGCCGGGCGCGGTGGCTCACGCCTGTAATCCCAGCGCTTTGGGAGGCTGAGGCGGGCAGATCACGAGGTCAGGAGATGGAGATCGTCCTGGCTAAGACGGTGAAATCCCGTCTCTACTAAAAAAAATACAAAAAAAATTATCTTGACATGGTGGTGGGCGTCTGTAGTCCCAGCTATTCGGGAGGCTGAGAAAGGAGAATGGCATGAACCCGGGAGGCGGAGCTTGTAGTGGGCCGAGATTGCCCCACTGCACTCCAGCCTGGGTGACGACAGAGCGAGACTCCGTCTCAAAATAAAATAAAATAAAATAAAAATAATAAAATAAAATAAAAAACTGAAACAGTTGTATGATGGATGTGTGGAGTGTGTGGAGTCCCAGACACCCTCAAAACATGCCTGAGGGGCTCTGCGCGGCAGGCGGAGGGGACAAGCTGTGGCCTGGTCTCTGTGCCGCCATCAGGGCCTGGATCTAGGGTCCCTGGCTGCCCTCTCCTGGTACTCCCGGCCCTTTTCCCTCACCCAGGCCAAGACTAAGGGGCTGCAGAGCGGGGTGGACATTGGCGTCAAGTACTCGGAGAAGCAGGAGCGGAATTTCGATGATGCCACCATGAAGGCCGGCCAGTGTGTCATCGGGCTGCAGGTGGGTGACAGCTCCCCCAGCCCCAGGGACCACAGCATTGGGGGATGACGGTGTTGGGGACAGCGGCGTTGGGGGACGGCGACGTGGAGCCCTGTGCTCCCTCAGGTTTGGGGAGGGACTGGAAACTTGTTGGGTGCAGTCTGACCTCTCCCGCAAACCTCCCTGCAGATGGGCACCAACAAATGCGCCAGCCAGTCGGGCATGACCGCGTACGGCACGAGGAGGCATCTCTATGACCCCAAGAACCATATCCTGCCCCCCATGGACCACTCGACCATCAGCCTCCAGATGGGCACAAACAAGTGTGCGAGCCAGGTGGGGCTCGCCCGGGTGCCCCAGACTCCTCTCCCTGTCCCTCCATAATCTGTGGTCTCGGCCCCTCCCCGAGGCCACCTCTGGCTTCCCTCCAGGCTCTTGGTCTCAGCCCCTTCCCTGGACCACCTCTGGCTTCCCTCCCTGCTCTCTGTCTCTGCCTTGGATTTCAACCTCTGTCGTTTCCACCTGGCTGTGGGTGCCTGGGGAAGTTACTACCTCACCCTGTCTCATTTTCCCTTAAGGACTACCCAAAGGTCCACCCAATTCTTTTTTTTTTTTTTTAATCTTTATTTATTTATTTTATTTATTTATTATTTATTATTATTATTTATTTTATTTATCTTTATTTTATTTATGTATTTATTTTGAGACAAGATCTCACTCTGTTATCCAGGCGGGAGCGCAGTGGTGCAATCTCGGGTCACTGCATCCTCTGCTCTGGGCTCAGGTGGTCCCCCAAAATGCTGGGATTACAGGCGTGAGCCACTGCACCCAGTGAAGGTCCCCTCCTCTCCACCGTGACCTGCTCCACCCTTCCTTCCTTTCTAGGTGGGCATGACGGCTCCCGGGACGCGGCGGCACATCTATGACACCAAGCTGGGAACCGATAAGTGTGACAACTCCTCCATGTCCCTGCAGATGGGCTACACGCAGGGCGCCAACCAGAGCGGCCAGGTCTTTGGCCTGGGCCGACAGATATATGACCCCAAGTATTGCCCACAAGGCACAGTGGCCGATGGGGCTCCCTCAGGCGCCGGCGACTGCCCGGACCCAGGGGAGGTCCCTGAATATCCCCCTTACTACCAGGAGGAGGCCGGCTACTGAGGCTCCCAGCACGCTCCCTTCCCACATCATCTCCCCGTCTGGGTTTTTGGGTTTTTCTGTGTTTTCATCTTTGTTTTTTTTCTTAGCCGGTTCAGTGCTGCCAATCAACCGAGGGTCTGTGAGTGGCAGTGTGGGATCAGGCAGCAGAGCTTTTTTCCCCTTTGCCTTGGGCCTTCGCAGGGCTGAGCCACCGGGCTGTGGGGGAGGGAGGTCAAGGCCATATCCCGATACATGTAGGGCGTGTAGGGCGAGGGTCCCTGCTGGCACGTTCAGGCTGTGCTGGGGAGAAGAGACTAACTGGTTCCCAAAGGTTTCTGGTTGCCTCGCCTCTTCCCCCTTTTGTCAGCTGAGCAGTTTGTGGTTTCTCTGTAAGTTTCAGGAAGTATTCACAAAAGAAAAATACATTTTGCTTTTTATTCCTGAGGAATGGGGCAGGGACAGTGGAGAAGGTGCTGGGAAATCAGTCACCTGGGAAAGGGGGCCCGGCCATGATGCTAAGTATCTCCAGCTCCCGAGTGACTGGATTTCTCCAGGACCAACAGACCTCAGATCCTCAGACCTGCCCCAGGGCCAGGTGGGGAAAGTGAAGGCTGTACGAGGAAGTGAAATTCTGAGTTGTTGGGCTAAGCCTGATCCCCTCTCCATGCTACCCGCCCCCCAACCCACTCTGGCCTCAGTAGGTTTTGTTTTAGTTGTGGCTGTCACCTAGGCTAGAGTGCAGTAGCGCAATCTTGGCTCACTGCACCTCCACCTCCCGGGCTCAAGCGATTCTCCAGCCTCAGCCTCCTACTGCAGGTGGAGCTACCTGCAGTAGCTGGGACTGCAGGTGCTCCACCACGCCCGGCTAATTTTTGTGTTTTTAGTAGAGACGGGGTTTCTCTATGTTGGCCAGGCTGGTCTCGAACTCCTGGCCTCAGATGTGATCCACCCGCCTCGGCCTCCCCAAGTGCTGAGATTATAGGTGTGAGTCACCATGCCCGGCCCCTCAGTAGGTTTTAAGGAGCCCCCAGCCCTCCTCCTTTCTGGTCTCGACAAGCTATACTGCTCCATCTTCCCCCGGCCACACGCCCCGCCAAGTACTGCACAGGGACCCCCACCCAGGGGCCCTGCTCCATGAGATAATGTGAAATACGATTGTGGACCAAACACAATAAAACCTCTGTTTGTAAGAAGAGAAAGTGGCTGAGAGAGTTGGCGTCGATGAGGGCGTGTTTTGCTTTGATGCTTTTGTGGGTAGAGGGGGGGTCTTGGGGGATGGAGGGATCAAGGGAAAATGTCCAGTTCACCACTGGGAGGAGGAGTAAAAGCTGAAGCCACAGGTGAGTCTGGGTGGAATGAATGATTTGAAGGGCCGGGACTTGGGGTAGAGGGAGAGGCTGGGCTTCCTGGCCAGTTGGAGAGGAGGCAGTTGCCTCAAAGGCTCTCGATGCGGTCCGGCTGCACCCTGCCTCACAGCGCAAGCCTCCTGGCCTCAGCCTGGATGTCTCCCCGCTAGCGAACTCCTATTTATCCCCAAAGCCCCAACGGCAGTGCCACCGCCCTCCGCCGGGGGAGCCCTCCCCGCGCTTCTCACTCTCCCCAGCGCTTTCTTTTTTTTTTTTTTTTTTTTTTTTTTTTTTTTTTTTTTTTTTTTTTTTGAGACGGAGTCTCGCTCTGCCACCCAGGCTGGAGTGCAGTGGCCGGATCTCAGCTCACTGCAAGCCCCGCCTCCCGGGTTCACGCCATTCTCCTGCCTCAGCCTCCCAAGTAGCTGGAACTACAGGCGCCCGCCACCTCGCCCGGCTAGTTTTTTGTATTTTTTAGTAGAGACGGGGTTTCACCGTGTCAGCCAGGATGGTCTCGATCTGCTGACCTCGTGATCCGCCCGTCTCGGCCTCCCAAAGTGCTGGGATTACAGGCTTGAGCCACCGCGCCCGGCCCCCCAGCGCTTTCAAAGCTGTGGACCCACACACTCCCATTTCAGCTTCACCTCCAGCCTGTGAAATAAACTCCTCTTCCAGAGTGGGAAACGGGTTTTCCTCAAGATCAGGGTAACCCATTATGACCTGAGCCTCTAGAATGTTGGCCCCCCTCCTTCTGCCATCGCCTTGTCCAACTGCAGAAACCGAGAAGCGTTCGTGGAATGAATGAACGAACGAATGATTCTAGTGGAACCCCCACTTTGCAGATGGACAAGTAGAGTCCCAGAGTCTGGACTAGACTAGAGCCTGGCCAGCCCCGGGGACAGCAGGGACAGAGGGAACTCCTGCAATCCGGAGCTGCGGTATTGCAGCCGGCTATGCAACGTGGGGAGGCAGCCTGGCTCCCCAAAGACAGCTCAGCCTCTTTCCCGGAGGCCGGTCCGCCTGGGACCAGCCGGGCACCCCGCCACCCTACGGTGATGCAGCAAGAACCGCGCGGTCCCTTTAAGAAACCCGGCTCAGCAAGGCCCTTCTGTGATCCCGCCTCCTCCCTCGGCTCGCGCAGCTCCGACGGAGCCGTCCCGTGAGTGACGGGCAGGCCGCCCAATAGCAGCGTGCAGAGGCAAGGGCGTGGCCCGGCGCTGCTAACTGCGCGGGGAAGCTCGGGGCACTTGGCTTAAGTAAGGGCGCCGCGCTCCCTGCCTGCTGCTGGGCAGGGGGAAGGCGGCAAGAGCTGGGGAGCCCCTGGAACGGTGAGAAGGACTCGGAGAGGGAGGAAACCCCGAGACTCGAGAATGCGGGGTTGGGGCCGGGAGGGATGCACGTTCCCTGGGAATTAGGGGGTCCAGTCTCTGACCCTTCCTTTCCTTCCGGTGAGTGTTGAGGGCGGCTGAATTGACCACTAATTCTCAAGGAGGCCATCGGACATCTAGGACTCTTAAGAGGGCCTTTGCCAATCACACACCTGCAGCCCCCGGCCCGTTAGAACTGCACTCTCCCTTGCCTTATTTTACAAATGGAGAAACTGAGGCCGCTCCCCCAGATCCTAAGTCCCGCTTGATGTAAAGGAAAGAATCCTGGCGTAAGGGTCTGGGTCCGAGGTCCCAGCTCCGGCCCGGTCACCTTTAGCAACTTCCTGCCCTCTGTCAGCTTCAGATTCTCCATCTGTGTCAGCGGTGAACCGGCCCATTGTAAAGAGATCAGGAATCGCTGGCTCCGGGAGTCTCTATCCCAGCCCCTTCGCCTGACTCTTCCCCTGGCTCCTGCGGTCCTTCTGAGCGATCATGGTACATAAGGTGTGGGCAGAGCTGGGGTCGTGTCTCCAGCTGTGCGACTGCCTCTCTGGGTGCCTGCGTTTTTTCTCTTGGGCCTCGGTTTCCACTTCTGTAGAGTGGGGTGATATCTAGCACTTCCTCTGGGCGTGTGAAATGTCCAGCGCTGCCAATATTTGTCGCTGTTATTTTTGGAGAACAGTGAGGGGAAAGGAACCCTTGCCTGGGCTGGGCCAGGCAGGAGGCTGGGGGTCAGGACCTGGAAGAGGCTTCCAGGTGAGGCTTGCGGTGCAGCCTGGTGACGACAGCGCTAAGCCCAAACTCGGTCCCTGGAGGATTAGAGGATGGTCTTTAAGTCCCCAACTGTCAGCTCTACGCAGAGCGACAGTCCTGGCAGCCAATGAGATGCGAGGACGGCTGCGGGTGGAGCTCCCATTGGTTTACTCCACCCCTGGGGGTAGCGGAGTCCCTTTATCAAGTGACTAGTGTTCGCCTGACTCTAATCAGAGCTTCCAGGAACGCTGCGCTGTGGGATAGAGGAATGAGGTTCAGAGAAGGGCAGAGAGTTGCCCACAGCTGCATCGCACGTCTTCAGCCCGACCGTTGTCCTGACCTCTCTGTCCCATCCCCCGCCCAGTCTCACCATGGCCTTCTGGACACAGCTGATGTTGCTGCTCTGGAAGAATTCCATGTATCGCCGGAGACAGCCGGTAACACCCCGGTGTGCGGCCAGGGCCGGGTGGGCCGGCAGCCCCTACTGTCCCCCACCATCTCCCACCTATTCTCCCCCAGGTCCAGCTTCTGGTCGAATTGCTGTGGCCTCTCTTCCTCTTCTTCATCCTGGTGGCTGTTCGCCACTCCCACCCGCCCCTGGAGCACCATGAATGTGAGCCCCCCAGCGGCCAGGCACTTTGCCTGTGTAGGGGAAGGCAGACGGGTCCCCCGAGCACAGGGATCCCCAGTGCATGTCAGGGAGCCTTCACCAGACCGCCAATACATGGCATGGGAGTGAGCTCTCCGTCGCTGGAGGCATACAAGCAGTGCCGGGCGACCCGATGGGGGTGGAGTCAGACAGAGTCCACGGGGCCTCAGCACCGGGCATCTCCCCGCAGGCCACTTCCCCAACAAGCCACTGCCATCGGCGGGCACCGTGCCCTGGCTCCAGGGTCTCATCTGTAACATGAACAACACCTGCTTCCCACAGCTGACACTGGGCGAGGAGCCCGGGCGTCTGAGCAACTTCAACAATTCCCTGTGAGCCAGAGGCAGTGGGTGTGGCCAGCCTGCAAACGAGGGGCTGCAGTGCCTGCCGGAACCCTGCCTCCTGCCCTCTCTCTGTCCCCAGGGTCTCCCGGCTGCTAGCCGATGCCCGCACTGTGCTGGGAGGGGCCAATGCCCACAGGACGCTGGCTGGCCTGGGGAAGCTGATCGCCATGCTGAGGGCTGCACCCAGCACAGGTGAGGAGGCCGGGGGGCCTCTGGCAGGGCTGAGCTCTGAGCCTCGACTTGCCCGGCCATGAAATGGGCACAGGGTGGGGGTGGGTGCCTCAGGCCACCGTCCCCCCAGCCCCATGCTCCTGTGTGCTCCTCCCCCAGCCCGGCCTCAACCAACCAAGCAGTCTCCACTGGAACCACCTATGTTGGACGTCGCGGAGCTGCTGACGTCATTGCTGCGCACGGTAGGGCGTGGGGACGGGACCGCGCTGACTTCCTGGGACACTGCACTGGGAATGTCCTGGCACTGCACCACCCCAGGCCAAGGACCTCCCGTTCCAGGCATCCAGGCTGTCCCTGGTGCCTGCAGTGATACTCCTTGTCCTGTCTGGGCCCAGACAGAGTGTGTCTGACCCGGTGATGAAGACTTGTCTGTGAGATCTCGAATGAGTCCCTGTGTCTCTCAGAGCCTCAGTTTCCCTATTTGTAAAGTGAGGGCTATGATAGTATGGTCTGCCTGGGAACTGGCCAGAGCGCTGGACCCCTAGTGAGCGCTCAAAGTCATTGTCACCCTTGTGGTCTTTCTCCCCAGGAATCCCTGGGGTTGGCACTGGGCCAAGCCCAGGAGCCCTTGCAGAGCTTGTTGGAGGCAGCTGAGGACCTGGCCCAGGAGGTACGAGGCCCCACCCATCCTCAACCCCCATGCAGGCAACGTTGGCGGGCAGCCTGCACCGGGAGGGTCTCGGGCAGCCCGGACACTTCTCTTGGGTGGGTCTTCAGGAGAATTAGCAAGAGAGGGAGAGGCTGCCCCTGACCCAGTGCCCTGCCCTGGTTAGGGCTTGAAGTTGGGATCGCTGCCAGCTCCGTCTGGTGACCTCTCTCTAGATCCTGGCGCTGCCTAGCCTGGTGGAGCTTCAGGCACTGCTGCACAGACCCCGAGGGACTGGTGGGCCCCTGGAGTTGCTGTCTGAGGCCCTCTGCAGTGCCAGGGGACCTAGCAGCACAGTGGGCCCCTCCCTCAACTGGTATGAGGCTAGTGACCTGATGGAGCTGGTGAGACAGGAGCCAGAATCAGCCCTGCCGGACAGCAGCCTGAGTGAGTGACTGACCTTGGTTTCCCCTCCTGGGAAGTGGAGCGGTGGACATGGGGGCAGGGCCTCATGGCACCTCCATCCCAGGCCCCGCCTGCTCAGAGCTGATTGGAGCCCTGGACAACCATCCGCTGTCCCGCCTGCTCTGGAGACGCCTGAAGCCTCTGATCCTGGGGAAGCTGCTGTTTGCACCAGATACACCTTTTACCCGGAAGCTCATGGCCCAGGTGGGGGTAGCCTGGATGCTGGGGCGGGAGGGTGGCAGCCAGAGCCTATCCAGTACACTCAGTCCAGTGGCTCAGAGCCAGGCCAGAGGGTCATGGAAACTGGGTTTGAAGAAGTAGGAGTTAGCTGATGGAAGGAGATCAGCACGTGTGAAGGATCATTAGTGGAGGGGGTGCTGTCCGCAGGTGAACCGGACCTTTGAGGAGCTGGCCCTGCTGAGGGATGTCCAGGAGGTGTGGGAGGTGCTGGGACCCCGGATCTTCACCTTCATGAACGACAGTTCCAATGTGGCCATGCTGCAGGTGTGTGCGGGGCGGGGGAGGCGAGATGTGGCTCCCTGGTGGAGAGGGCAGACGGGCCCGGTGGATGGGAAGGCGGGCTCCATGCAGACCCCACTTTGGTGTTGGTGGTGTTTTTTTTTTTTTTTTTTTTAAAGAGATGGAGTCTCGCTCTGTTGCCCAGGCTGGACTGCAGTGGCGAGATCTTGGCTCACTGCAACCTCCACCTCCCGGATTCAAGCAATTCTCCTGCTTCAGCCTCACAAGTAGCTGGGATCACAGGCATGTGCCAACGCTCCCAGCTAATTTTTGTATTTTTAGTAGAGACCATGTTGGCCAGGCTGGTCTGGAACTCCTGGCCTCAAGTGATCCGCCCACCTTGGCCTCCCAAAGTGCTGGGATTACAGGCATGAGCCACTGCGCCCGATCCAGACTCTCACTTTCACCTGCGCCCCCCAGCGGCTCCTGCAAATGCAGGACGAAGGAAGAAGGCAGCCCACGCCTGGAGGCCAGGAGCGCATGGAGGCCCTGCGATCCTTCCTGGACCCTGGGAGCGGTGGCTACAGCTGGCAGGAGGCACATGCTGATGTGGGGCGCCTGGTGGGCACGCTGGGCCGAGTGGCGGAGGTGAGGGGCCGTCCACCTGCGGGGTCTGTTTCAGCGTGGAGGCAGGGCCCACCCTGGGGTTCCCACCCTGGTGTTCCCAGGGAGAGGGAGGCGGGCCCGGCCTTAGTAAGAGCCTGGGATTTGCAGAGATCTCAGGAGGGAGCCGGCCCCACACTGGGCCTATAAGGGGAAAACATGGCACAGCCCCGAGGTCCAGGGGGAGCAGCGGAGTGGTCTAGGAGGCAGGCAGACCCCAGCGCCTAGGACTCACCCCGCATCCCACAGTGCCTGTCCTTGGACAAGCTGGAGGCGGCACCCTCAGAGGCAGCCCTGGTGTCGCGGGCCCTGCAACTGCTCGCGGAACATCGATTCTGGGCCGGCGTCGTCTTCTTGGGACCTGAGGATTCTTCAGACCCCACTGAACACCCAACCCCAGACCTAGGCCCGGGTCACGTGCGCATCAAAATCCGCATGGACATTGACGTGGTCACCAGGACCAATAAGATCAGGGACAGGTCAGGCGAGGGGGGGGGGAGGAGGAGGGACTGGGCGGGGCCAAGAGCGTGGTGGGTGAGGCCAGGCAGCATTCAGCCTATTGGAGACCATGATAGACAGGATCTGGGCTGTATCAACAGCGGTATAGTAGCCAGAGCCCAGGGTTCCTTAGACCAATAGGGGCCCGTGATAGGCGGGGCCTAGGTGCATGAGGGGCGTGGCCATGGGCCTGGGATAAGATTAGAGCAGGTATAGGTTGAGGGCAATGGTGGGCGGAGCCAAGTGTATCATTACACCCCTGGAATAAGGGTGGAGCTGAAATTGCACCGGGTGCTGAGCACAGTAGATCCCGCCTGTCATCTCAGAACTTTGGGAGGCCAAGGTGGGAGAATCTCTCGAGGACAGGTGTTCGAGACTAGCCCGGGCAATACAGTGAGGCCCCCGCCCTCCACCACCCCCACCAACCTCAAGAAAAATGTCTTTAAAAATTAGCCACCATGGGCCGGGCGTGGTGGCTCACGTCTGTGATCCCAGCACTTTGGGAGGCCGAGGCGGGAGGATCACGAGGTCAGGAGATCGAGACCATCCTGAGTAATACGGTGAAACCCCATCTCTACTAAAAAATACATAAAATTAGCCGGGCGTGGTAGCACACACCTGTAGTCCCAGCTACACGGGAGGCTGAGGCAGGAGAATCCCTTGAACCCGGGAGGCAGAGGTTGCAGTGAGCCGAGATGGCCGCACTGCACTCCAGCCTGGGCGATAGAGCGAGAGTCCGTCTCAAATAAATAAATAAATAAATAAATAAAATTAGCCAGGCGACTTGGGCGGCTGAGGTGGGAGGATCACTTGATCCCGGGAGGTCACGGCTGCAGTGAGCTATGATCGCAGCTCTTCACTCCAGCCTGGGCGACAGGGCAAGACCCAGTCTCAGAAAAAAAAGTTATTCAGGGCGGGGCCCTGAGAGTTTCTAGCCCTTCCCTACAACCTGCCACCATACCCCTCTCGCAGGTTTTGGGACCCTGGCCCAGCTGCGGACCCCTTGACCGACCTGCGCTACGTGTGGGGCGGCTTCGTGTACCTGCAGGACCTGGTGGAGCGCGCAGCCGTCCGCGTGCTCAGCGGCGCCGTCCCCCGGGCCGGCCTCTACCTGCAGCAGATGCCCTATCCGTGCTATGTGGATGACGTGTGAGCTCTGGCACCCCTCCCCGCTGTCCCCCGCGGCGGGAAGGTCCCGGGTGTAGGGGTGAGCCCAGGCTCTGTTGGGAACCTTTCTGCGGTCCAGGCTGCGAAGTTGGCACCTTTACACCACTCCACGTGACCTGCTACAGCGGGAGGAGCAGGGGACTCTGAGGGTCTGGGGTCTCCCGGCACAGGGAGAGCTTGGCCTGCACTGATGCCTGGGAGCCCGAGGCTGGCTGGATCAGGGTCCAAGGAACAGGGAGGCGAATCTTCCCGTCTTGAGATCCCGGGACACGAACCAGTCGTGCCAGATGGTGGGGGGAGTGGGGCAGTCTGCGGAGGGTCTCTGGCCTCCACCCCAGCCGTCCCCACCCCAGGTTCCTGCGTGTGCTGAGCCGGTCGCTGCCGCTCTTCCTGACGCTGGCCTGGATCTACTCCGTGACGCTGACGGTGAAGGCCGTGGTGCGGGAGAAGGAGACACGGCTGCGGGACACCATGCGCGCCATGGGGCTCAGCCGCGGGGTGCTCTGGCTCGGCTGGTTCCTCAGCTGCCTCGGGCCCTTCCTGCTCAGCGCCGCGCTGCTGGTTCTGGTGCTCAAGGTGGGCGCGCGTCGGCCTGCCCAGTTGCAGAATGAGTGCGCAGGAGGGTGGCAGGCAGAAGCTGCCCCGCGTGGGTGCGCGCCCCCCGGGCCAATCCAGGAGCTGGACCTGAGCTCCCATCGCCTCCCACAGCTGGGGGACATCCTCCCCTACAGCCACCCGGGCGTGGTCTTCCTGTTCTTGGCGGCCTTCGCCGTGGCCACGGTGACCCAGAGCTTCCTGCTCAGCGCCTTCTTCTCCCGCGCCAACCTGGCTGCGGCCTGCGGCGGCCTGGCCTACTTCTCCCTCTATCTGCCCTACGTGCTGTGCGTGGCTTGGCGGGACCGGCTGCCGGCGGGTGGCCGCGTGGCCGCGGTGAGAGCCCGGTCGGGCGTGGGTGGGGGACGCCCCCCGCCTCGGCCGCTTACTGACCGCCCGCTTTTCTGCAGAGCCTGCTGTCGCCCGTGGCCTTCGGCTTCGGCTGCGAGAGCCTGGCGCTGCTGGAGGAGCAGGGCGAGGGCGCGCAGTGGCACAACGTGGGCACCCAGCCCACAGCAGATGTCTTCAGCCTGGCCCAGGTCTCTGGCCTTCTGCTGCTGGACGCGGCGCTCTACAGCCTCGCCACCTGGTACCTGGAAGCTGTGTGCCCAGGTGGGCCGTAGGGCACGGGGCTCTGGGCCAAGTCGCACCTGCTTTGCGGGAGGATGGGCTAGGGGCATGACCTCCAGGCCGTTTGGTACCGAGAGACTTATTCCCTTGGAGAGAAGGCGGGGCTTCCTGGCACAGGCATGCAGGTGGCTGCACTGGAGGGGTGCGGCCTGAGGCAGGTGGTGGGTGGGGTTTCTTAGCCCCTACACCTGGACGCCCTGATTCCAGGTGTGTGGCCAGAAGCTGGCACAGTCGCTGGGCACTGTAGCTCACACTTGTAATACCAGCACTTTGGGAGGCCGAGGCGGGAGGATCGCTTGAGTCCAGGAGTTTGAGACCAGGCTGGGCAACATAGTGAGACTCCATCTCTACAAAAAGTTAGCTGGGCGTGGTGGCACACACCTGTAGTCCCAGCTACTTGGAAGGATGAGGTGGGAGGATCACTTGAGCCTAGGAGGTCCCGACTGCAGTAAGCCATGATCGTACCAGCCTGGGCGACAGAATGAGACCCCCATCTGCTAAAAAAAAAAAAAAAAAAAAAAAAAAAACTGGGACAGGTGCGGTGGCTCACGCCTGTAATCCCAGCACTTTGGGAGGCTGAGGCAGGTGGATCACCTGAGGTTGGGATTTTGAGACCAGCCTGACCAACATGGAGAAGCCCCATCTCTACTAAAAATACAAAATTAGCCAGGCGTGGTGGCGCATGCCTGTAATCCCACCTACTCAGGAAGGCTGAGGCAGGAGAATTGCTTGAACCTGGGAGGTGGAGGTTGTGGTGAGTCAAGATCGAGCCACTACACTCCAGCCTGGGCAACAAGAGTGAAACTCAGTCTCAAAAAAAAAAAAAAGGCTGGACGCGGTGGCTCACGCCTGTTATCCCAGCACTTTGGGGAGGCCGAGGCAGGCAGATCACGAGGTCAGGAGATGGAGACCATCCTGGCTAACACGGTGAAACCCCGTCTCTACAAAAAACTGGCCAGGCATGGTGGCGGGTGCCTGTAGTCCCAGCTACTCAGGAGGCTGAGGCAGGAGAGTGGTGTGAACCCGGGAGGCAGAGCTTGCAGTGAGCGGAAATCGTGCTACTGCACTCCAGCCTGGGGACAGAGCGAGACTCCGTCTCAAAAAAAAAAAAAAAAAAAAAACTAGTACATTCCGGGGGGTGGGCTAAGTGATAACCAGTGCCCCTCCCCCCAGGCCAGTATGGGATCCCTGAACCATGGAATTTTCCATTTCGGAGGAGCTACTGGTGTGGACCTCGGCCCCCCAAGAGTCCAGCCCCGTGCCCCATGCAGCTGGACCCAAAGGGTGAGGCCCTACAAGGCTTAATAGCTGGTTTCCCACTTAGATGCCCAGTTCTGCCCGCAAAACGAGATTCCACAGATGCCAATGTCAATGACCTGGACACCCCAACCCTCACGCCTGCCCTGAACACACTGCAGTCCCCAAGCTCCCCCAACTTTTATAGGCCCCAGCCCAGCAGGTCCCGGATTCCACAGCCTAGCTCTAAGGGACTTGCAGGCACCGGGACACCCATGACCTCCATGGCTGAGTCCATCCCGTCTCTGCAGTGCTGGTGGAGGAGGCACCGCCTGGCCTGAGTCCTGGGGTCTCCGTTCGCGGCCTGGAGAAGCACTTTGCTGGCAGCCCGCAGCCAGCCCTGCGGGGACTCAGCCTGGACTTCTACCAGGGCCACATCACCGCCTTCCTGGGCCACAACGGGGCCGGCAAGACCACGACACTGTGAGTGCCCCCACCACTCCTTCCCTTCCCTTGGGCCTCAGCTTCTCTAGCCATTCAATGGGAAAGGGATCAGAAGGTTCCCATACACCCGAATGGGAGAGAAACCCCATCTCTACTAAAAATACAAAAATAAGCCAGGTGTGGTGGTGCGTGCCTGTAATCCCAGCTACTCGGGAGGCTGAGGCAGGAGAATCACTTGAACCCAGGAGGCGGAGGTTGCAGTGAGCCAAGACTGTGCTGTTGCACTCCAGCCTGGGCAACAGAGCAAGACTCTGTCTCAAAAAAATAAAAATAAACAAATAAATAAAAATGAGGCTATCACAGGGTTTTGGATGTAGCATTTAATAGGTGCTCTGTGGCCGGGCGCGGTGGCTCACACCTGTAATCCCAGCACTTTGGGAGGCCGAGGCGGGCGGATCACGAGGTCAGGAGATCGAGACTATCCTGGCTAACACGGTGAAACCCCATCTCTACTAAAAATGCAAAAAATTAGCCGGGCGAGGTGGCGGGCGCCTGTAGTCCCAGCTACTCAGGAGGCTGAGGCAGGAGGATGGCGTGAACCTGGGAGGCGGAGCCTGCAGTGAGCCGAGATCGCGCCACTGCACTCCAGCCTGGGGGACAGAGCTAGACTCCACCTCAAAAAAAAAAAAAAAAAAAAAAAAAATTTTCTTAGAAAGTTTTTTTTTTTTTTTTGAGACGGAGTCTCGCTCTGTCACCCAGGCTGGAGTGCAGTGGCCAGATCTCAGCTCACTGCAAGCTCCGCCTCCCGGGTTCACACCATTCTCCTGCCTCAGTCTCCCGAGTAGCTGGGACTACAGGCGCCCGCCACCACGCCCGGCTAAGTTTTCGTATTTTTAGTAGAGACGGGGTTTCACCGTGTTAGCCAGGGTGGTCTCGATCTCCTGAACTCGTGATCCGCCCGTCTCGGCCTCCCAAAGTGCTGGGATTACAGGCTTGAGCCACCGCGCCTGGCCAGAAAGTTCTAAAAGAGGCCAGGCCTGCGCAGTGGCTCACACCTGTAATCCCAGCACTTTGGGAGGCTCAGGTGGGCGGATCAGGAGGTAAGGAGATCGAGAACATCCCGGCTAACACGGTGAAACCCCGTCTCTACTAAAATACAAAAAAAATTAGCCGGGCGTGGTGGCAGGTGCCTGTAGTCCCAGCTACTCAGGAGGGTGAGGCAGGAGAACGGCGTGAACCCGGGAGGCGGAGCTTGCAGTGAGCCGAGATCACCCCACTGCACTCCAGCCTGGATGACAGATAGAGACTCCGTCTCAAAAAAAAAAAAAATTTAAAAGTAAAAATAGGCGCTCTGTAACTGTTGTCGCACTCTGTGAAGGGGGCTGCTCTGAGACCCCTCTGCCCACAGGTCCATCTTGAGTGGTCTCTTCCCACCCAGTGGGGGCTCTGCGTTCATCCTGGGCCACGACGTCCGCTCCAGCATGACCGCCATCCGGCCCCACCTGGGCATCTGTCCCCAGTACAACGTGTTGTTTGACATGTGCGTCTCGGCAGGCCCAGAGTGCAGTGGTGGGAAGGGGCTGGACGCCCTCTGGGACTCTGCCTGCCACGTGGGTCACTCTGCTCTGTGCACTGGCCACAGGCTGACCGTGGGCGAGCACATCTGGTTCTATGGGCGGCTGAAGGGTCTGAGTGCTGCTGCGGTGGGTCCCGAGCAGCACCGTCTGCTGCAGGACGTGGGGCTGGTCTCCAAGCAGAGTGTGCAGACTCGCCACCTCTCTGGTGAGCCCAATCCCTAGGGAGGGGGGCTGGGGGAATCTCACAGGGAGGGGGGCTGGGGGAAGCCAGGTGTTGAGGTCCATGTGAGTAGGCAGCCCTGCCCAAGGCTGGGTGCAACACACTGAGGTCCCTTCCCCATCTCTACCAGGTGGGATGCAACGGAAGCTGTCTGTGGCCATTGCCTTTGTGGGCGGCTCCCAAGTTGTTTTCCTGGATGAGCCTACAGCTGGTGTGGATCCTGCTTCCCGCCGCGGCATTTGGGAGCTGCTGCTCAAATACCGAGAAGGTCAGAGCTGGGGATTCTGCTTGAGGGGCCAGAAAAGGTTTCTGACAAGGAAGTGCTGGGGATGGGGTTTTGAGGAATGAGTAGGAGTTTGCTACATATGGACCCCACTTCTTGCTATGGCATTTAGGGGCTGCTGCTCAAATACCAAGACAGTAAGAGTTGGGGGTAGCCAGAGGTTCCCCTGGATTCTGCCTAAGGGGCCAGGAAAGGTTTCTGACAAGGAGGTTCTGGGGATGAGGTTTTGAGGGATGAATAGGAGTTTGCTTCATGGGGCAGACAACTCCTGGCAGAGGCCCCAGCTCGGGCAAAGACCCGGTGGCCTGATGGTAGTTGTGGGTTGGTCCCCCATGCCTAGGTCGCACACTGATCCTCTCCACCCACCACCTGGATGAGGCGGAGCTGCTGGGAGACCGTGTGGCTGTGGTAGCGGGGGGTCGCTTGTGCTGCTGTGGCTCCCCACTCTTCCTGCGTCGTCAACTGGGCTCCGGCTACTACCTGACGCTAGTGAAGGCCCGCCTGCCCCTGACCACCAGTGAGAAGGTGGGGACCAGCCTTCTCCTGACCCCTGACCTCCAGGACTCTGTTCAGCCCTGAAGGCCAAGTTACTTGGTGCCTCTCTGCCCGCAGGCTGACACTGACATGGAGGGCAGCATGGACACCGGGCAGGAAAAGAAGAACAGCAGCCAGGGCAGCAGAGTCGGTGAGGGCCGGGGTGGGAGACCCAGAGCAGGTGGGCAGTGGGGTGGTTGTGCCTTAATTTGAGGAGAAGGAGGGGGAGGGGGAGGAAGAAGAGGGGGAGGAGGGGGGAAGGAGGAGGAGGAGGAAGATGAGGGAGAAGGAGGAGGAGAGGGAGGGGGAGTGGGAGGAGGACGAGGGGGAGGAAGAGGAGGAGGGCAGTTGCAGACCTGAGCCGATGTCCCCCATCCCTGGGCTGAGCCTGAACCGTGAGATGAATTTGAACACTGACCCCACCTTTAACCCAACCAGGGCTGAGCCCAGAGACAAACCTACCCCAACGTCCTACCCTAGGTCCAGCGCTGCCCTCAAGTTCTTTTTTTGTTTGTTTTTGAGTCTTGCTCTGTTGCCCAGGCTGGAGTGCAGTGGTGTGATCTCGGCTCACTGCAACCTCTGCCTCCTGGGTTCAAGCATTTCTCCTGCCTTAGCCTCCCGAGTAGCTGGAGTTACAGGTGGGTGCCACCATGCCTGGCTAATTTTTGTATTATTGGTAGAAATGGGGTTTCACCATGTTGGTCAAGCTGGTCTCAAACTCCTGACCTCAAGTGATCCCCCTATCTCAGCCTCCAAAGTGTGGGGATTACAGGTGTGAGCCACTGCACCTGGCCTAAGTTCTTAACCTTGATCTCTGCCTGCAGGGACAGTCCCCTCACAGGTCACCAATGCCTCTTCCGCAGGGAGACTGGGGTGGGGCGTGAGCTGGGGCTCTCTGAAGCACCCCTCTGTCCACACAGGCACTCCTCAGCTGCTGGCCCTGGTGCAGCACTGGGTGCCCGGGACACGGCTGGTGGAGGAGCTGCCACACGAACTGGTGCTGGTGCTGCCCTACACGGGTGCCCATGACGGCAGCTTCGCCACACTCTTCCAAGAGCTAGACACGCGACTGGCAGAGCTGAGCCTCACTGGCTACGGGATCTCCGACACCAGCCTCGAGGAGGTGTGAGGCCTGGGTGCTGGTGAGGTGGGGCCAGAAGGAGGGCTGCCTGGAGGAGGTGGTGTTTTGAAGGATGAATAGCAGTGTGTTTATGAGCAGCAAGGACATTCAGGGAGGAGGCATGGCACATGAGGAGCTCTGGTGGCTCAGATGTCCCTTGGGAAGGTCCGGGGGACCCATGGTGTAGGAGGGGTGGGGGGCTCATAAGCCCCCAGTTCCCCCTGTGGGTGTCCAGGCTCTGAGCCCCCCGCTTGTCTCCCCAGATCTTCCTGAAGGTGGTGGAGGACTATGCTGCGGACACAAATACAGAGGGTGCGGCCGCAGCTCCCTGACCCCTGACCCCGATCCAGAGTGGGACTGAAACCAAGTTCCCATCCCTGGCTTAGTCTGGTCCAAGGCATAGCGTTTACCCCTATGCCTGATTTCTGATCCCCCGATCTGTGATCTTCAACTTTGACCCTGACCCCAATGGCCCTGCAGATGGCAGCTGTGGGCAGCACCCGTGCTCCAGCATTGCTGGCCTAGATGTGACCCTGCGGCTCAAGATGCCACCGGAAGAGACAGTGCTGGAGAATGGGGAGCCAGGTAAGTCCTCCCCAGTGGCCCTGTGGTTCTCCCAGCCCCCCACCCATAGCAGCGTGAGCACTGACCCTCTCATCCCTCACAGCTGGGTCAGCCCCAGAGACCCAGGCCCTGCAGGGCTCTGGGCCAGACACCGTGGGCCGGGTACAGGGCTGGGCACTGACCCGCCAGCAGCTCCAGGCCCTGCTTCTCAAGCGCTTTCTGCTTGCCCGCCGCAGCCGCCGCGGCCTGTTTGCGCAGGTGAGGGGGGCCAGCACCAGGGAGTCGCATGGGAGTCCCTGAGTTCCCTACCCTGGCCATCCACTCAGTGGCCTAATTCAAACCCTTACCCTCGTGTGTATTCCCAACCCAGAGCACATTTACTGAGGGCACTGGGGAGCCATGGGTGGTTGTAGAGCATGAGCAGGGACAGGGGCAAGCAAGCCTGGAAGGTGGGTGGAAGCAGCAGCTGATGGGCTGGTCCCCCAGATCGTGCTGCCTGCCCTCTTTGTGGGCCTGGCCCTTGTGTTCAGCCTCATCGTGCCTCCTTTCGGGCACTACCCGGCTCTGCGGCTCAGTCCCACCATGTACGGTGCTCAGGTGTCTTTCTTCAGGTGGGTGCAGAAGGAAGGGGCTGGTGGCAGGAAGACTAAGGATCTGGGGGTACAGCCCTGACCCTCCATCTCCCCTCACACACAGCGAGGACGCCCCGGGGGACCCTGGACGTGCCCGGCTGCTCGAGGCACTGCTGCAGGAGGCAGGACTGGAGGAGCCCTCCGTGCAGAATAGCTCCAACAGGTGACGGCATCTCGTTGGCCTGGACCTTGCCCCTCTCTGGCCTGTTTTCCCATCTCGTCCCTGGCCAAGGGGCCTCAGGGGGCACCCGAAGCATCCCCTGTGCCCACCTGGGAGCTGGGAGCCTCTGTGTCTCCAGGAGCCCCCAGAAGCTGGGTGCTCACAGTCCCGCACCTTGACCCTGCCGGGCCCCTGAGTGTGCACAGCCCATTGTCTGCAGGTTCTCGGCGCCAGAAGTTCCTGCTGAAGTGGCCAAGGTCTTGGCCAGTGGCAACTGGACCCCAGAGTCTCCTTCCCCAGACTGCCAGTGTAGCCGGCCCGGCGCCCGGCGCCTGTTGCCCGACTGCCCGGCTGCAGCTGGTGGTCCCCCTCCGCCACAGGCAGTGAGCAGCTCTGGGGAAGTGATTCAGAACCTGACGGGCCGGAACCTATCCGACTTCCTGGTGAAGACCTACCCGCGCCTGGTGCGCCAGGGGTGAGCCATGCCCCGGGACTCAGTTTCCCTGGCTATAGCGTGGGTCCTTGGGTTGGTAGGGCTGGTGTGGTACTGGGGGAGGTGGAGGAGAGGTTGGATGCCCAGCCTGGGGCTCTGGGCTGGGGGTCCTGTGTGCCCTCCTCTCCTCTTTTTTTTTTTTTTGAGATGGAGTCTCCCTCTGTCACCCAGGCTGGAGTGCAGAGGCGTGATCGCAGCTCACTGCAACCTCCACCTCCCAGGTTCAAGCAATTCTCCTGCCTCAGCCTCCCAAGTAGCTGGGACTGCAGGCATGTGCCAGTGCACCTGGCTAATTTTTGCATTTTTAGTAGAGACAGGGTTTCACCGTGTTGCCAGGCTGGTCTCGAACTCCTGACCTCAGATGATCCACCTGCCTTGGCCTCCCCAAGTGCTGGGATTACAGGCGGGAGCCACCGCGCCTGGCCTTCTTTTCTCTTTTTGTCTCACCCTTGACTCTGCAGGCCCCTCTCACCGTTTCTCTCTGTCCCACATCCCTGTCTCTGCCTGTGTCTCTGTCCGTCTCTCCCACAGCCTGAAGACTAAGAAGTGGGTGAATGAGGTCAGGTGAGGAGGGGTCTAGCTTGGGGTCCCCTGCCCCAGTTCCACTCCCGTGCCCTCTGCCTGCCCCCTGGGAGCTCTCCCAGCCCCCGGGCCCTCAGCTCCCCTTCCCTGCCTGCATGGCCTCATAGGTATGGAGGATTCTCGCTGGGGGGCCGAGACCCAAGCCTGCCCTCGGGCCAAGAGTTGGGCCACTCAGTGGAGGAGTTGTGGGCGCTGCTGAGCCCCTTGCCTGGCGGGGCCCTCGACCGTGTCCTGAATAACCTCACAGCCTGGACTCACAGCCTGGATTCTCAGGACAGCCTCAAGGTGGGAACTGGGGGTGACAGGTGGGTGTCCTGTCACAGCAAGGTCCAACCCCATTTTCCTGACCCTATGACCTTGACCCCCACCCAGATCTGGTTCAACAACAAAGGTTGGCACTCCATGGTGGCCTTTGTCAACCGAGCCAACAACGCACTCCTACGTGCTCACCTGCCCCCAGGCTCGGCCCGCCACACCCACAGCATCACCACACTCAACCACCCCTTGAACCTCACCAAGGAGCAGCTGTCTGAGGCCGCACTGTGAGTCCCTCCACCCTTCATGTCCTACCCTTTCTCCGTTTCTCTGTCGTTTGAGGTGGTGGGAACTGGATTTGAACCCTGACATACTCTTGCTTTATAAATGGGGGACAGAAACTGTTCCTCTGCTCCCTAAACCAGGGAAATGGGACCTCCTCAGGCTCCACGGGCCCCAGCCTCCCCAACACATCCTCGTCCCACCAACCTTTATCCTGTCTTGAGACCTGTACAACCTCTGCTGCCAAATCCCAGGCACTGTCATCCCTAAATTGCCCCCACCATCTCTGCCACTGCTGACTGCCCCATAGACCTTTGTCCCATCAATGGCGTGTTCAGCTCTGCTCTGAGCAACCCATGCGCCCTCACCCTACAATAGCCCTCATGTCCTCACCTCCAGGATGGCCTCCTCGGTGGATGTCCTCGTCTCCATCTGTGTGGTCTTTGCCATGTCCTTCGTCCCAGCCAGCTTCACTCTTGTCCTCATTGAGGAGCGAGTCACCCGAGCCAAGCACCTGCAGCTCATGGGGGGCCTGTCCCCCACCCTCTACTGGCTAGGCAACTTTCTCTGGGACATGGTGCGGGGGCTGCTTGGATGGGTGGGGGCCCAGCCACTGCTTGCCACTGCCCTGTCTGGCCCCTTCTAGGCAGGGGCTTGTCCAAGATGGCCTGGGTAAAGTCTTAAGGATTGTGGGAGACTTTGTGTCCTCCTTCTCAAAAAGCAAGGAGGTCAGGGTGGGAATAGGGCTGAGGGTGGTAGTCCCCACCCCTTCACACTGATAAAGGTAACTGCCATCTCCAATGCAGTGTAACTATTTGGTGCCAGCGTGCATCGTGGTGCTCATCTTTCTGGCCTTCCAGCAGAGGGCATATGTGGCCCCTGCCAACCTGCCTGCTCTCCTGCTGTTGCTACTACTGTATGGGTGAGGACCCCAGTCCCTCAGGGCCTATTCTTACTGCCCCTTACTGCCTTCCCCATCAATGCTGCTGAGAGAACTCTACAGCAGCTCCCAAGGAGAGGATATGGAGGTCTGGGGTGATACCATGTGTGATTCAATTCAGTGGTGTGCCAAGGTGGCCTTAAAAGCTCATCTTGTCCTGACTCATATTAATAGAGGTCTAAGGCAGCCCACGCCTGTAATCCCAGCACTTTGGGAGGCTGAGGCAGGAGGACTGCTTGAGGTCAGGAGGGCAACATAGAGAGCCTTTTCTCTAAAAAGGAAGAAAGGGCTGGGCACAGTGGCTCACGCCTGTAATCCCAGTACTTTGGAAGGCCAAGGCAGGCAAATCACAAGGTCAGGAGATGGAGACTATCCTGGCTAACATGGTGAAACCCCGTCTCTACTAAAAATATAAAAAAATTAGCCAGGCGTGGTGGCCTGCACCTATAGTCCCAGCTACTCGGGAGGCTGAGGCAGGAGAATGGCGTGAACCCAGGTGGCAGAGCTTGCAGCAAGCCAAGATTGCACCACTGCACTCCAGCCTGGGCGAAAGAGTGAGACTCAATCTCAAAAAATTAAAAAATAGAAAGAGAGAAAGAGAAAGAAAAAAAAAAAACAGAAATGTGCTTTGGGTGAAAATGTCGAGGTCTAAGGCAGAGAAGATGGGAATGGAGATTTTTATTCCTCTCTGGGCTTCTCAGTCTGAGTAGTTACTCCAGTGACTCCTATTGTCCCTTCAGCTGGTCGATCACACCGCTCATGTACCCAGCCTCCTTCTTCTTCTCCGTGCCCAGCACGGCCTATGTGGTACTCACCTGCATAAACCTCTTTATTGGCATCAATGGAAGTATGGCCACCTTTGTGCTTGAGCTCTTCTCTGATCAGGTGGGGCACCATGAGGCTGGGGCTTGGGCTGGGTTGGGTTGTTGGACTCAGCCCCTAACCAACATCCCTCTTGCTGCCCTTGAGCAGAAACTGCAGGAGGTGAGCCGGATCTTGAAACAGGTCTTCCTTATCTTCCCCCACTTCTGCTTGGGCCGGGGGCTTATCGACATGGTGCGGAACCAGGCCATGGCTGATGCCTTTGAGCGCTTGGGTGAGAACTTCCTGTCAGATGGGGCCATGGCTACAGATAGCTAGCACCCTTGGAGACCTAGAGTTAATTATACACAGTGGAGACAAACAGCCCCGCCAGGGAGACAGCCAGGATTCTTAGGTGGCCGCAAGATTGGGCCAAGTTGGAGGTACAAGAAAGCAGCCATATTGTAATCCCAGCACTTTGGAAGGCTGAGGGGGGCGGATCACAAGGTCAGGAGATCGAGACTACTCTGGCTAACACGGTGAAACCCCGTCTCTACTAAAAATACAAAAAATTAGCCGGGTGTGGTGGTGCGCACCTGTAGTCCCAGCTACTCAGAGGCTGAGGCGGGAGAATGGCATGAACCCGGGAGTCGGAGCTTGCAGTGAGCCAAGATCGCGCCCATGCACTCCAGCCTGGGCGACACAGCGAGAATCGATCTCAAAAAAAAAAAAGAAAGCAGCCATATAAAGTTAATTCTGTCTTAGATTACATCACAAGAGGCCTAAGCCTCTAATTAAGGAAGGTGATAAAACTTCTGTTTTCTATGCCAATTAGACTCCAGCTGAGTGGCCTATCCAATTTGTGCTCCTTTCCCTTAAGAATCCAGAGTGACATGGACGGTGAAGGGGCCAGAAACCAAGACTCTCATGGACCCAGTCCCTCTTTTCTATATCCACAGGAGACAGGCAGTTCCAGTCACCCCTGCGCTGGGAGGTGGTCGGCAAGAACCTCTTGGCCATGGTGATACAGGGGCCCGTCTTCCTTCTCTTCACACTGCTGCTGCAGCACCGAAGCCAACTCCTGCCACAGTTAGTCAGGTCTACAGAGAGGGTGGCAGGGGCCAAGGACCTACTTTAGGCCCACATATGTTCTGTCCCCAGACCCAAGGTGAGGTCCCTGCCACCCCTGGGATTGGAGGATGAAGATGTAGCCCGTGAACGGGAGCGGGTGGTCCAAGGAGCCACCCAGGGAGATGTGTTGGTGCTGAGGAACTTGACCAAGGTAGGTGTGGCCAGGTTGACTGCTGGGTTGGGGGGGCTCCCACTGGCCCACTCACCTTTCTGAAGGACCTGCACTCTTCCAGGTATACCATGGGCAGAGGATGCCAGCTGTTGACCGTTTGTGCCTGGGGATCCCCCCTGGTGAGGTGAGTCCAGGGGTGGAGGCCTGGTGCAGGGAAAGTGAGAGGCTGCCCTACTGAGTGCCCTCCCCATCATCCTTTACTGAACACCTACTATGTGCCCACGGCCCTTTATTGAGCAACTACTGTGCATCCACCACCTTTTATTGGGCACCTACTGTGTGCCAATATTTGTGCTCCTATTTTTATTTTATTTTATTTTATTTTATTTATTTTTTTGAGACGTAGTCTCTCTCTGTCGCCCAGGCTGGAGTGCAGTGGCACCATCTCGGCTCACTGCAAGCTCCACCTCCTGGGTTCATGGCATTCTCCTGCCTCAGCCTCCCAAGTAGCTGGGACTACAGGCGCCCACCACCACGCCCGGCTGATTTTTGTATTTTTAGTAGAGACGGGTTTTCACTGTGTTAGCCAGGATGGTCTCGATCTTCTGACCTCGTGATCCGCCCACCTTGGCCTCCCAAAGTGCTAGGATTACAGGCATGAGCCACTGCGCCTGGCCTTTTTTTTTTTTTTTTTTAGAGACAGAGGCTCGCTCTGTCGCCCAGGCTGGAGTGCAGTGGCTGGATCTCAGCTCATTGCAAGCTCCGCCTCCCGGGTTTACGCCATTCTCCTGCCTCAGCCTCCCAAGTAGCTGGGACTACAGGCGCCCGCCACCTCGCCCGGCTAGTTTTTTTTTTTTTTTTTTTTTTTGAGACAGAGTCTTGCTCTGTCGCCCAGGCTGGGGTGCAGTGGCCGGATCTCAGCTCACTGCAAGCTCCGCCTCCCGGGTTTAGACCATTCTCCTGCCTCAGCCTCCCGAGTAGCTGGGACTACAGGCGCCCGCCACCTCGCCTGGCTAGTTTTTTGTATTTTTTAGTAGAGACGGGGTTTCACCGTGTTAGCCAGGATGGTCTCGATCTCCTGACCTCGTGATCCGCCTGTCTCGGCCTCCCAAAGTGCTGGGATTACAGGCTTGAGCCACCGCGCCTGGCCGCCCGGCTAGTTTTTTGTATTTTTTAGTAGAGACGGGGTTTCATCGTGTTAGCCAGGATGGTCTCGATCTCCTGACCTCGTGATCTGCCCACCTCAGCCTCCCACAGTGCTGGGATTACAGGTGTGAGCCACCGCGCCTGGTCTGTGCTTTTATTTTGAGCCAGCAAAACCTCATTAAGCACCTACTGCCTGCTTACATCTATTAAACACACACTGTGCTCACTAAAGAGGTGTACTGAATACTTTTGTGTCCATCAACGTTTATCAAATACCAATAGAATTTACTGGACCCCTGTTATATACACATCTATATCAAGCACTTGTCACAGCCAACATTGATCAGGCACCTGCTTTGTACCAGTTCACATTCAAGCACCCTTGAACTATGTGCAAATTTATTTGCTGTGTGCCACTTATTGGCCACCTACTAGGGCTGGTATACATCTGCAAACAAGTGCTGTTTGTTAGCACACATTGCAGTATGTGTGTGTGTGTGTATATATATGGGATTTATAGATATATAAAAATATAAATATAAATAGGAATTTATATATATATATAATATATATATATTTCTTTTGAGATGGAGTCTTGCTGTCACCCAGCCTGGTGTGCCATGGCGCAATCTTGGCTCACTGTAACCTCTGCCTCCCGGGTTCAAGCAATTTTCCAGCCTCAGCCTCCCGAGTAGCTGGGACCACAGGCACACACCACCATGCCCAGCTAATTTTTGTATTTTTAGTAGAGACGGGGTTTCACCATGTTGGCCAGGCTGGTCTTGCACTCGACCTCAAATGATCCACCCACCTTGGCCTCCCAAAGTGCTGGGATCACAGGTGTGAGCCACCACACCTGGCGTTTTTTTTTTTTTTTTTTTTTTTTTTTGAGACAAAGTCTCGCTCTGCCACCCAGGCTGGAGTGCAATGGTGTGATCTCAGCTCACTGCAACCTCTGCCTCCCGGGTTCAGGCAATTCTCCTGCCTCAGCCTCCTGAGTAGCTGGGATTACAGGTATGCGCCACCACACCCGGCTACTTTTTGTATTTTCAGTACAGATAGGGTTTCACCATATTGGCCAGGCTGATCTTGAACTCCTGACCTCAGGTGATCTGCCCGCCTTGGCTTCCCAAAGTGCTGAGGTTACAGGTGTGAGCCACCAGGCCTGGCCGACAGTATATCGTTACTAAGCCCCTACTGTGTGCTGGCCAACCTCTCCACCTTGGGCTGACTGTGTACCCAGCCTAAGTACACACAGTATGCCAGGAAACATATGGAAAGCTCATGCCCTGATATTTGTTGAACACTTGCTGCATACGGCTTTTATGGGGGACCCACTGTGTGCCAAAAGCCATTCCCTGCTAAGTGACAGCTTTATGCCTCGCTACATACCCCAATATCTGCCCAGCTCCCCTGGGGCCCCAAACACGGCCCTCCATGTGGACACTCAGAAATCAGAGGTGCTGAGGCCGGGCATGGTGGCTCACACCTGTAACCCTAGCACTTTGGAAGGCCAAGGTGGGAGGATCACTTGAGATCAGGAGTTCGAGACCAGCCTGGTCAACACGCCAAAACCCCATCTCTACTAAAAAATACAAAAAATTAGCTGGGCTTGGTGGTGTACTACTGTAGTCCCAGCTACTCCGGAGCCTGAGACAGGAGAATTGCTTGAACCCAGGAGATGGAGGTTGCAGTGAGCCGAGATCGGGCCATTGCCCTTCAGCCTGGGTGACAAAGCAAGACTACGTCTCATAAAAAAACGAAAAGAAAAAAAGAGGCCGGGCGCGGTGGCTCACGCCTGTAATCCCAGCACTTTAGGAGGCCGAGGCAGGCGGATCACGAGGTCAAGAGATCAAGACCATACTAGCCAACATGGTGAAACCCCATCTCTACTAAAAAAAAAAATACAAAAATTAGCTGGGCGTGGTGGTGCATGCCTGAAGCCCCAGCTACCTGGGAGGCTGAAGCAGGAGAACTGCTTGAACCCGGGAGGCGGAGGTTGCAGTGAGCCAAGCTTGCACCACTGCACTCCAGCCTGGGAAACAAGAGCAAAACTTGGTCTCAGAAAAAAAGAAATCAGAGGTGCTGGAACCAGGGCCTGAGGCCTCACTGAGTACCATCTGTGGGCATCCCTGCAGTGTTTTGGACTGCTGGGCGTGAACGGAGCAGGGAAAACGTCCACGTTTCGCATAGTGACTGGGGACACATTGGCCAGCGGGGGCGAGGCTGTGCTGGCAGGCCACAGGTGAGGGGCACCGGGTAGGGTCGGGGTGGGGCAGGGTTGGCCCTGACGTCCTTGTTCCCCATCCCTCCACCTCCCGTGCATGGACTGGGCTCATGGCCCCACACCTGCATGGTCTCTGGGACGCGTGCACCCCTACATCCCACACGCGGACCAGGCCCTGAGACACCCTTGTCCCTTACCATCGTGGCCCTGGATGGGTGGGCCCTGAGACCCCTGTGTTAGCCAACAGTATTGTCAGGGACTAGCCAGCTCTCTGAGCCCCCTGCATCCCCACCCCAGCGTGGCCCAGGAACCCAGTGCTGCACACCTCAGCATGGGCTACTGCCCTCAATCCGATGCCATCTTTGAGCTGCTGACGGGCCGTGAGCACCTGGAGCTGTTTGCGCGCCTGCGCGGTGTCCCGGAGACCCAGCTTGCCCAGGTGAGCCCACTCTGCCTCCACTGCTCTCACCTCCCAGGGCCCATCCGACTCAGGCCGTGCCCCTAAAGCCTGGCCCAATCCTGCACACTCTCGCCTTGGCTCCACCCGTGTCCCTGCCCCCAGATCGTGCTTCTTTCCCTTATGCCTCTGTCACCCATCCTGGTCCAATAGGGATTTGGCTAGCCCGCTTCTTTGTCCCGCCCCACCAAGTTCCGACATTCTCATTGATCCACCTACCCTTTCTTCCGCTGCACGTAGCCCCTCTCTCCCTGAGTCTTCCTGCTGTGGCCCTGCCCACTTGCTCCTCTTCCGCCTCACCCCTAGGGCTTCGCACCTTTCTCGCTGGGTTCACCGTCAGCTTCTCACTCTGGCCGTTCCCAGTTTGCAGCCCTTTCACTGTCTCTTCTATCTGCCCGGGGGTCCTGGCTTTGCCCTGGCCTGCCCCACTCTCAGCCTTTCCCATCCCATGCCCTCTCTGGCCCGGCCCCATACCCCTGCTGGCTCCACCCACACCATGGCCCCGCCGATACACATGTTGACTCCACCCACACCATGGACCCGCCCCACACTCATGCTGGCTCCACCCATACCATGGCCCTGCCCCATCTCATGCTGGCTCCACCCACACCATGGCCCCACCCCGTATTCATGCTGGCTCCACCCACACTATGGCTCTATCCCATAGCCATGTGGGCTCCACCCACACCATGGCCCCGCCCCATACCCATGCTGGCTCCACCCATTCCATGGCCCAGCTCCATACCCATCCCAGCTCCACCCACACCATGGACCCGCCCCATACTCATGCTGGCTCCACCCACACCATGGCCCAGCTCCATACCCATTCCAGCTCCACCCACACCATGGACCAGCCCCATACTCATGCTGGCTCCACCCACACCATGGCCCCGCCCATACCCATGCTGCCTTCATCACACCATGGCCCCACCCCATACCCATGTTGGATCCACCCATTCCATGGCCCAGCTCCATACCCATCCCAGCTCCACCCACACCAAGGCCCCACCCCACACTCACGCTGCCCCCACCACACTATGGCTCTGTCCCATTCTCACATTTGCCCTGCCCCATGCCCACTGTGCCCCTGCTCCACACTCAGTGCTGGCCCCGCCACACTGTGGCCCTGCCCCTTAGTCATCAATATGAGTCCCATGCCCACTTTGGCCCCACCCCACAGACTGCTGGCTCGGGCCTAGCGCGCCTGGGACTCTCATGGTACGCAGACCGGCCTGCAGGCAACTACAGCGGAGGGAACAAACGCAAGCTGGCGACGGCCGTGGCACTGGTTGGGGACCCAGCCATGGTGTTTCTGGTGCGTGGGGGAGGTGCCGGGGTGGGGTAGGGCCCGCGACAGAGGCGGGGCCTTGCTTATGGGATTTTCCATGCTGCCCAGGACGAGCCGACCACAGGCATGGACCCCAGCGCACGGCGCTTCCTCTGGAACAGCCTTTTGGCCGTGGTGCGGGAGGGCCGTTCAGTGATGCTCACCTCCCACAGGTGCGCCGGGCGCGGGTGTCCTGGGCTGTGGTTAAGGCGATCCAGGCCTGGAGAGAGATCCCCAAAACACAAGGCCACAGGGGATGGGGGGGTCCTGGCCCTGGTGGGGCGAGGGCGCCAGGACGCGTGGTGTAAGGACACACAGAGGTGGGACGCGGCGCCAGGATGAGAACGCTCTGGGGAAGGGTGGGGAGACGTCCACACCGGAAGAGTGGTCCAGGCCCGGGGAAGCAGGCAGTGTGGCGCCAGGCACAGGTGGCCCAGGCCTCAACAGAGCTCGTGGTGCCGGGTCCCGACAGCATGGAGGAGTGTGAAGCGCTCTGCTCACGCCTGGCCATCATGGTGAATGGGCGGTTCTGCTGCCTGGGCAGCCCGCAACATCTCAAGGGCAGGTGAGCGAGCGGGGCCTCCAGGAAGGTGTGGGGTGAGGGTGGGCACGTAGGTGGGCTCAGGGGAGAGGCCAGACGTAGGGCCAGGTGAGGAAAGTTTGGCTTCGACTGGAGAGATGGCCAGGGCTTTAGATTGTCCTGCAGGGGTGACTGAGGGGGCGAGACAGGCTGGGGTGTGCTCGGCGTGCAGGACCAGGAGCGGGGGGCTCTGGGTGGATTCAGAAGGCATAACCAGGTGTGCGCTGGAGCAGGTGCAGCCTGGAGAGGTGAGGGTGGGTTGATGGGTGGAGTTAGGGGAGGGCCGGTTATTGGGTGGGGCCATAGGAAAGTGGGTGGGGGTATTTATTGTGTGGGCGGGGGTAGGGTGCAAAGGCAAAAGAGGAGTGTCCGAAAGAAGAGTCAAGTGGAGTGATAGCTTCGAGAGCAGCCTGGGCAACCTAGGGAGACCCCATCTCTATAAAAAATTAATTAGCTGGACATGGCGATATGTGCCTGTGGTCTCAGCTACGCGGGTGGGGGTGGGGGGACTGAGGTGGGAGGACCACTTGATCACTAACATAGGTACAAGGATGGGGCGGGGCCGGAGAGTAGTAGGGGCTGGAGGGTGAGCTGAGCTGAGGTGGGACCTGGGAAAGGCACTATCCGGTAGCCCTGGCCCCACTCACTGCAGATTCGCGGCCGGCCACACACTGACCCTGCGGGTTCCCGCCGAGAGGTCCCAGCCGGCAGCGGCCTTCGTGGCGGCCGAGTTCCCTGGGGCGGAGCTGCGCGAGGCACACGGATGCCGCCTGCGCTTCCAGCTGCCGCCGGGAGGGCGCTGCGCCCTGGCGCGCGTCTTTGGAGTGCTGGCGGTGCACGGCGCAGAGCACGGCGTGGAGGACTTTTCTGTGAGCCAGACGATGCTGGAGGAGGTGATCACGGCGCCGGGGTCGGGCTGGGGGAGGCAGGCTGGGGGCCAGGCCTGTGGGCTGACCGCCCCTCTTGTCCCCTCTGGACCGCCCACCGCCAGGTATTCTTGTACTTCTCCGAGGACCAGGGGAAGGATGAGGACGCAGAGGAGCACAAGGAGGCAGGAGTGGGAGTGGACCCCGCGCCAGGCCTGCAGCGCCCCAAACGCATCAGCCAGTTTCTCGATGACCCTAGCACTGAGGAGACTGTGCTCTGAGCCTCCCTCCCCTGCAGGGCCGCGGGGAGGCCCTGGGAATGGCAAGGGCAGGGTAGAGTGCCCAGGCGCCCTGGACTTAGGCTGGCAGAGGGGCTGGTGCCCTGGAGAAAATAAAGAGAAGGCTGGAGAGAAGCA
Organism: Macaca nemestrina; assembly: GCF_043159975.1. Classification (NCBI taxonomy): domain Eukaryota; kingdom Metazoa; phylum Chordata; class Mammalia; order Primates; family Cercopithecidae; genus Macaca; species Macaca nemestrina. The sequence goes on from NC_092144.1 coordinate 1,227,175, forward strand.
GTGGTGGTGAAACCATGTGCATGTGTGTTCTTGCACCAGGTTGCACACATGTCCACACAGCTGCCTGCACATGTGTGTGGATATGGCTGGCCCCTTGCAAGCTGAGTGTGCCTGTATAGGCCAAGTGACGATTCGTAGGACACAGGTGTGAGTGTGTCTACAGCTAACTGGACCCCAGCTGTAAATGCCTCTGTGGCCAGCCCAGGAGTTGGGGATCCGAGTGCGGGTCTCATAAGGGCCTGGTCACCATCCCCAGGTCCTTGCATGCCCACGTGGGGCTGGCGCCTAAGGGCGGTACCTGTAAGTGCCTGGCCATGAAGTGGGGATGAGGTCAGGGCTCAGGAATGTCCTGGGAAGCTTAGAGGAGCCCACTGTCCCGGAGCACACGCCTCCTGGCCGGGCCAGAAGCCCATCCGACATTCAGCTGACCCTCACCCCCTGATCCCAGCCCTCAGAGCCATGAGTCGGGGGCAAAGAGTTCTCAAGGGTCTGCTAGGCTGGGTTTGCACCTGGACCCAGGCCTGGAGAGCTGAACTTGGAGCAAGGGGCTGTGGCCTTCATGTCCTGTGCCCCAGAGATCTGCCCCTCCCACCCGAGGTAGGTGGGAATGGGGTTTGGGAAAGAGGTTGGGGTTTTGGGATTGGGAGTGGGGTTGTGGAAGGGGACAGCAGGGAGACTTGGGGAGGGGAGAGAGTTCATACTAGGGGATGGGGGTTGGGGGAAGGTAGGAGGCTGGGATCTGTATGCCTGCAGTTGCCCCAGCTCTTGGCCAATGCCGCCTCAGGCTGTTATCAGCAACGGGTGCCTGCGTCCTGCTGCCCAGCACGTCCGGTGGTCCGGAGCCACTGGAATGCAGCAAGGGAGGCGGGGCTGGGGACCTTAGCTAAGGGCAGTGCTGAGATCTGGGGCAACATGATACGGCCCACAGGGCTGCTGAGAGGTAACCAGGTGTCCTCAGCATATTCTGATGATGGTGGGGTCCACACTACAGCTTGGGAACCCCTGTGCAGGCAGCCTAGGAGCGGGTTGACGCCGGGGCCCACAAGGACAGGGCCGGGTGAACTGTTCTGACTATTCCTGGAAGTCTTTGCACCCAGGGCTTCGGTTCTGGGCCTCAGTTTCCCCGCCTGTCCTCGACCTGGCCCACCTCCCAGGGATGCAGGGCGGGTGATGGGGGTGACTCTACTCTGCCCCGCCCTGCTGGGGCCCGGCCACACCCTAGGGTCTGCAGGGGAGGAGGTGGAGCGGGGGCTTGCCTTCAGGGAAAAGGGGGCTGTAGGGGCGCAGCTTCGGCCTGTGCATGTGTCTGGGGTCTGAGGGCGAGGCTCCCGGAGCTTGGTGGCGTCTGAGTGCGCGTGGAGGTCCGGGTCTCTGCGTGTCATCGTGCACACGTGTCTGTGCACGCCCAGTCGCGTCCGGGAGTGAGGGTCAGCGCCCTGCAGGCGGCCGCCCTGTGCCCGCCGAGGGCCACAGCGTCAGGCAGGGGCTCCGCGTCCCACCCCGCGAGCCGCGCGGCTCCGAGCTCCCGAAAGCGGAAGCGGGGGGCGCGGCCCGGGGCTGGGGGCGGGGCCTGCGACCTCACCTTCGCGCCCACTCCGCAGAGCTGCAGGCTGAGGCCTGGAAGGGTCGGGGGCGAGGCCGCGTCGCCGCCTCCCCGAAGCCTTTTCCTGTTGCGGGGAGGGCCCGCCAGTGACGGCCGGGCCTGTCACGTGGGCCTGACAGCTGGGGAGGGGGTGGCCGTCGACAATGTGGTCCCGAAGCGGCCAGCGCCGGGAGCTGCAGCGCTGAGACCCCCAGCCCGCCGGAACCAGCCCGCCCCCTCGGGCTCCCGGCCTGGGCCCCATCATGTTCTCCAGGAAGAAACGAGATCTCATGAAAACCCCTTCCATCTCGAAAAAGAACCGCGCGGGAAGCCCCAGCCCGCAGCCCTCGGGGGTGAGTGGAGCCCGGGCGCAGACCTGGAGCTGACACCGGCCGCAGGGGGACAGGGACCCGCCCTGTACTCGGGGCCCATGCTGGGGCAGCGGCTCGGGGCTTGTGCCAGTTACAGCCCCTACCGGGCGGGACGGCGGGGGCCACAGCAGAGAGGCCGGGACCCCGGCATTCAGCTCACGGTAGGGACCCTGGGAGTAGTGGCCGCCTCCCTCCACTCCATCCAGGGCTGGCCGCGGGGCCCAGGGAGCAGGAAGGGAAGGTGCCGAGTTGGGACAATGTTGGGTTTGGGCCGCTGCAGGTTGGGGGCTTAGGCTATCTGGGGGCTCTGGGAGCCGTTGAGATGGGAGGGCTGTGGCCTGGCCATTGGGTTGATGTTTGACCGGGCAGCAGATCCTCTAAAGGGATCCACCAGGTTCAAGGGCTGGGGAGTGTCTCCAGACCTGGGGTGTCTGCAAAGCTGGGGGTCTACAAAGCTTGGGGGATCTGGGATGTCTACAGGCCTGGGGCTGTCCATAGGCTCTGGGGGTCCATGGACCTTTAGAGGTACAGACATAGAAGTGTCTTCACTCAAAGTAGCTGCGTTGTAGGAGCCTGAGGGGGGCTTGAAGGGCTGAGGACCCTCCCCACCCCCACCAGGAAGTGGGGACCCCCCCTCCCGCGCCTCCCCGCAGGCCCCGCCCCGGCTGTGGTTTGGGTAGGGACCGTTGTTTGTGAAAGCTCTAGGGAAGAGGATGTTGGGTAACAGGTGGGGGGGGTACGCTACCAAATCTCGGCCCTGTGACCTCTGGCCTTTGACCCCTATGGGGTCGGGGTGACGATGGCCCTCCATAGCCCCATTTAATTTCTGGGGAAACTGAGGCAGTGTCCAGGCCGGAAAATCCGTTTAACGAGCTCCCCTTGGACCTGTCCAAGGAGCTGCCCAGGAAGGATGGAGTTGATGCCGTGTTCCCTGGACCAAGCCTGGAGCCATCCACTGGGTCCTCCAGCGCCAAGGCCACAGGCACCCTCAAGCGGCCTACCAGTCTGAGCCGCCACGCCAGTGCAGCTGGTTTCCCACTGTCGGGTGCCGCCTCCTGGACACTGGGCCGGAGCCACCGGAGCCCGCTGACAGCTGCCAGCCCGGGCGAGCAGCCTACCGAGGGCGCCGGCCCAGACGGCGTCGAGGACATCTCCCATCTGCTGGCCGACGTGGCCCGCTTCGCTGAGGGCCTTGAGAAACTTAAGGAGTGTGTGTTGCATGACGGTGAGAGCCATGGGGACACGGAGGCCTGGGTGGAAGACAGAGCCAGACCCAAGGGAGGATGGAAGGAGGGACTTGGGGAGGCTCAGAAGGGAATGGCAGGGAGGGCTATGTGGAAGAGGCCATGACAGCTAAGGCTTTGAGGGATGTGTAGGAGTTTGGTGGGGGGAGTCTCTGAGTGTACACTGGCTCAGGAGGGTGCCCAATTTATTTATTTATTTTAAAGGATCTGATGGCAATTAGGAGGGAAAGGCAGAGGAAATGTCCCATGCACGGGCTCAGAAACATGGAAACAGAGAATGCATTTGGAGGCCAAGGTGTGGGGTGCCGCTGGTGTAGGATGAAGGCATGACAAGGCCAGGCAGAAGGGCAATGGGGAGCTATAGAAGATGTTAGAGCACAGGACAGATGGGGGCAGATCTGTGTCTTGGAACGAAGCAAACTGGGGGTTGGCTGAGGTCTGGATGGAAAGAGATTCAGGAGGCACAGCGAGGGGTAGGATGGGGGCATCAGGCGGCTGGAGGTGCTGGGACCCAGAGGCCTGCAGGCCGGCAGTTCCGTTTTCTCCTCCACGCGGCCGCTGACAGCCCTGCTTCCTGCCGAGTTATTTTCATCTGCTTCCTGTTTGTCCCTGGCAGCCCAGGCGGGCACCTCATGTGCTGCCTTCAGCTCCCGGCTCCTCCTAGAAACCACAGTGCAAGGGTCATGCCAGGCGCTCTGATCTGCACCAGGCAGGCGCCCATTTTACAGATGACGAAACTGAGTCTCTAGTGAGGCCCTCACCCCCGGCTCACCCAGCCAGTGCAGGGCAGAGCCAGGACTGGACCTCAAGTGTTGGAGTGGCCTCTGCACCTTCAGGGCGCTAGTTGGGGAAGGCCCGGTCCCCGCTGGGAGGAGTGGGAGCCCCTGGGTTATCTGGTCCCATGGGCGGGGACTAGGCTGGTTTCCTGGGGAAACCCTAATCTCGGTTCCTTTCCGATCCTGGCGCTTCCTTGGAGGCCTGGCCTGGGCGGGGCTGAGCTCCCAGGCTCCTGCAGGAGGTCCGAACTGGGCCAGCCAGGGTGGGACAATTTCTTTTTTTCTTTTCTTTTTATTTATTGATTGATTGATTGATTGATTGATACAGGGTCTTGCTCTGTTGCCCAGGCTGGAGTGCAGTGGTGTGATCGAGGCTCACTGTAGCCTCGAACTCCTGGGCTCAAGCCAACCTCCCACCTCTGCCTCCTGAGTACTTGAGACTACAGGCATGAGCCACTGTACCTGGCTTATTTTATTTTATTGTTTTTGAGATGGTGAGATGGAGTCTTACTCTGTTGCCCAGGCTGGAGTGCAGTGGCGTTAATCTTGGCTCACTGCAACCTCTGCCTCCTGGGTTCAAGTGACTCTTCTGCCTCAGGATCCCAAGTAGCTGGGGCTACAGGTGTGCGCCACCACACCCAGCTAATTTTTGTATTTTTAGTAGAGACGGGGTTTCACCATATTGGCCAGATTGGTCTCTAACTCCTGACCTCATGATCCGCCCGCCTCAGCCTCCCAGAATGCTGGGATTACAGCAGGCATGAGCCACCGCGCCTGGATTTTTGTGTGTGTGTGTGTGAGACAGAGTCTCACTTTGTCACTCAGGCTGGAGTGCAGTGGTGAGATCTCAGCTCAATGCAACCTCCACCTCCTGGGTTCAAGTGATTCTTCTGCCTCAGCCTCCCGAGTAGCTGGGATTACAGGCGAGTGCCACCATGCCCAGCTTTTTTTTTTTTTTTTTTTTTAGTAGAGAGGGGGTTTCACCATGTTGACCACGCTGGTCTTGAACTCCTGACCTCAAGTGATCCACCCACCTCGGCCTCCCAAAGTGCCAGGATTACAGGCGTGAGCCACTGCGCCCGGCCAATTTTTGTACTTTTTGTAGAGAGCGGGGTCTCCCGATGTTGCGCAGGCTGGTCTAGAACTCCAGAGTTAAAACCATTCTCCCGGCTCCGCCTCCCAAAGTGCTGGGATAACAGGCCTGATCCACCGTACCCGGCTGGGGGCGCCTTCTGTGCGTCTTGGGGCCGCCCCAGGCCAGAGGAGACCCTGGCCACTAGGATGTGGGCTCTAGTCCCGATGCTTCTCAGCTGCTGAGACCCTGGCGAGCCCATTCCCTCTCTAGGTGTCAGGTGACTTGTCTATAAAATGGGGCCACCTGCCTGCAGCGATGGTTGTGGGGTCCACCCCACAGCTTGGGAACCCGCGTGCAGGCAGCTAGGAGGGGGCCCACATGGACGGTGCGGGCGGCCCGGGGTCACCCCGACTTTTCCCGGGCTTCCTCGTTCCCGGGCTTCAGGTCTGGGCCTCAGTTTCCCTGCCCGTCCTCGACCCTCCCCACCTCGAAGCTCTGCGGGTAAGGAAGGACCCTGACTGGGGCGAAGGGGACGCCAGGGCGGGGTTTCTCTCGCGGGGGCGGGGCCACCGGACCGGCCGGAGCCGGTTTGGCCACCGGAGACCCCCATCGGTCAGCCGCCAGGCCCCACGCGCTCGCGGTCTCCGCGCCCCGACGGCTGCGCCATGTGTATCTGCGGGACGGCGCACCCGGCGCTGGACGAGGGCCCCGTGCGCTGCCGGGCGGGTCCCCGAGGTGAGGGGACAGGTGCGGGGTGCGGGGTCCCCAAGCACGTACGGGAGCACGTGGCGCTTGGGCCGTTTGCCGCCCGCGGTGGGGGAGCAGCGGCTGCCGCGCGCCTGGCCGGGCCGTGCGCACCTGGGCATCCCTGCGCTGCGCAGGGGTCGTGCCGGCCGCTGGCTTCCTGGGTGGGGGCGGCGCGGGGACAGCGGGGGCGCAGGCCCGGGCCGCGCGCGCGGAGTGGCGGGCGCGGGGCAGAAAGATCCCGGGAAGGGGCGTGGCCGGGGCCTCCCAGCGGCTTCCCCGAGCTCCTGGAGCCCCAGTCCCATTCCCGGAGTCCGCCGCATCCAGCAGCGAAGACGTGCTCCGGTGCTGGGTCTCATGCGCGGCGGCGGCCAGTGGGGAATCTCTGGCGGGTGACTCGGGCGGTCTCTTCCCGGAGGTGACGTTCACCTGGGGTCTTTGGTGCCGAAAGAGACGGGGCAGTTATTTTTTTCAGATTTCACTTTGTATTTGGGGCATTCTCTGAGCGGTACAGTCAAGTGTCAAAACTGCCCCTCCCACTGGTCTCTGTCCTCTCTGGCACCTTTCCCCTCGTACGAATTCCGTGGGTTTGTTTTCACTACATGGTGTGTGCCTGGCTCTCCATGTTTCGCCTATACCCTCTGCTTTTTTCCTTCTTTTCTTTCTTTATTTTCCCTTTCCTTTACTTCTTTTCTGAGATGGAGGAGTGTCACCCAGGCCCGGAGTGCAGTGGCGCGATCTCAGTTCACTGCAACCTCCACCTCCCGAGTTCAAGCGATTCTCCTGCCTCAGCCTCCCAAGTAAGCCAGGATTACAGGGGCGCACCACCACGCCGCTAATTTTTGTATTTTTAGTAGAGATGGGGTTTCACCATGTTGGCCAGGATGGTCTCGAACTCCTGACCTCAAGTGATCTGCCTGTCTCGGCCACCCTAAGTGCTGGGATTACAGGTGTGAGCCACCATGCTTGGCCCTCTCTGCTTTTTTCTTCTTCCGTTTGAGAACGTTCGATAAGGGCATTTACCTTTTTGTTATTTATTTTATTTCTTTTTTTTTTTTTTTTTTTTTTTTTTTTTTTTTTTGAGATGGAGTCTCATTCTGTCCCCCAGGATGGAGTGCAGTGGCCAGATCTCGGCTTACTGCAAGCTCCGCCTCCCGGGTTTATGCCATTCTACTGCCTCAGCCTCCTGAGTAGCTGGGACTACAGGCCCCCACCACCTAGCCTGGCTAGTTTTTTGTATTTTTAGTAGAGACGGGGTTTCACCGTGTTAGCCAGGATGGTCTCAATCTCCTGACCTCGTGATCCACCCGTCTCGGCCTCCCAAAGTGCTGGGATTACAGACTTGAGCCACCATGTCTGGCCTTGTTATTTATTTTATTTCTTACAGAGATAGGGTCTCACTGTATTGCCCAGGCTGGTCTTGAATTCCTGGGCTCAGCCTTCCAAAGTGCTGGGGTCACAGGTGTAAGCCACTGCTCCTGGCTGAGGAGGGCAGTTAAAGCCAGGTTCCACCACCCTCTTCTGCTCTAACACCTTCTGTGGCTCCCTATTGCCCTGGAGATAAAGCCAGGCAGCATTCCTCTGCCTGGCGTTCTCATGCCTTTAGAGCTAAGTGTAGATGGAAAAGCTGTGTGACTGTTGAGAAATGACTTCTCCTCTCTATGCCTCAGTTTCCTCACCCAGGTAGCAAGGGCAGAGAGAGACCTGGACAGGGCTATTAGCAGTCCTGAGGGGTTAGGGCAGGGAAGGGGCCTGGTGGGCTGCATGGAGGAAGGGGCTGCAGGACTGTAGCTTGAAGGACAAGAGGCAGTTTGCTTTCTGGAGGGACAGGAAAAGCGTGTTCTGAGCAGCACAGAGTGCCTAGGCCAAGGTCTGGCCTTTGCTGATGTGGCCAGTAGCCCAGGGAGGGACAGTGCTCTCCCCGCAGTCTCGAAATGAGCCCCAGGCATCTGCCCTCTCCCACCTCTGCCTCAGTTTCCCCATCTGGGAACAGGAACTCTGAAGAGGGAGGAGGTGGACAGACTTTCCCCGGGACCAGGCCCCACCCCACTGCTCACTCCGACTCTGCCCAGCAGACCTCCTTGAGGCCCGCCGCCCGCTGGCCCACGAGTGCCTGGGTGAGGCCCTGCGTGTCATGCGTCAGATCATCTCCAAGTACCCGCTGCTGAACACCGTGGAGACGCTCACGGCAGCCGGCACCCTCATTGCCAAGGTCAAAGGTCAGCCTGCTGGAACAGGGCTTCGAGGGCTCTCTTCCTGGAAGGGCATCCTGGAGGAGGGCATGTTTGAAGTGGGTTTTGAAGGATGCATAGGAGTTTGACAGGCACAACAGCTCCCTGCTGTTCCCACTGGGTTGAGGGCTCTGGTCAGTTCTTGCAGGGATGGTCACCTCCCAGAGTGGGCCCACCTCCTTGCCCTTATCTCTGCTTCCCAGCCTTCCATTACGAGAGCAACAATGATCTGGAGAAACAAGAGTTTGAGAAGGCCCTGGAGACGATTGCTGTGGCCTTCAGTAGCACGTGAGTGCGGGAGCCTGTGGGTCAGAGCAAGGGAGCGTGGGGGGCCCGGGTGTCTCTCGATGGTGACCCCGCTGGTCCTGCAGAGTGTCCGAGTTCCTCATGGGTGAAGTGGACAGCAGCACCCTCCTAGCAGTGCCTCCTGGGGACTCGAGCCAGGTGAGTGGAGTGGGCCGGGGCCACCTGTGTCCAGCTTCTGGAGGCCAGCCGGGTTCAGGTCTGCAGGGCCCAGCCAGTCACCCTGCTGCCCCTGTGTGCCTCGGTTTCCCTCTGTGTCCGGGGGGCAGCAACCGTCCCCTGAAAGGTGGGCACTGCGCAGGGCCCCGCATGGTGCTGGTCTCACCTGCGTCTCCATCCTACAGTCCATGGAAAGCCTGTACGGACCGGGCAGTGAGGGTACCCCTCCCGGCCTTGACGACTGTGATGCCGGTAAGCCCTCACACAGCACAGGCAGGCATTTGAGGGGTGAGCCATTGCCGGGGTCGGGCCAGGCTGAGCAGGCCTGCGTTCCCTGCAGGCTGCCTGCCCGCCGAGGAGGTGGACGTGCTGCTGCAGCGCTGTGAGGGGGGCGTGGATGCCGCGCTCCTGTATGCCAAGAACATGGCCAAGTACATGAAGGACCTCATCAGCTATCTGGAGAAGCGGACGACGCTGGGTGAGAGCTGGGGTCCCTGCAGGGTGGGTCTGGAGGAAGGCCTTGTCCCAGCATCTCACACCCCTCCCCGGCCGGCAGAGATGGAGTTTGCCAAGGGACTGCAGAAGATCTGTCACAACTGCAGACAGAGCGTCATGCAAGAGGTGGGGGCCCCGCGGGCACGGGGCGGGGGTCCCTGGGCCCGCGTGTGAGTCTCAGCCCCATTTCAAGGACCCAGGGACCAAGAGCAGGGCTTCCCCTCTACATTAACGGGGGTGGCTGCAGGGACAGGGAGGTGGTGGCTGGGGGTGCTGGGGCCGCCCTGCCTCCATCCCTCTCCACCCAGTGACCCGGTGCCCCACCCACAGCCCCACATGCCACTCCTGTCCATCTACTCGCTGGCCCTGGAGCAGGACCTGGAGTTCGGCCACGGCATGGTGCAGGCGGTGGGCACCTTGCAGACCCAGACCTTCATGCAGGTGCGTGGTGCCTGGATGGGCAGGCTGGGCCGGGGCGTCACCAGGGTACCCACTCACAGCCCGTCTCGCCCCAGCCCCTGACCCTGCGGCGGCTTGAACACGAGAAGCGCAGGAAGGAGATCAAGGAGGCCTGGCACCGCGCCCAGAGGAAGCTGGTGAGGCGGGCGGGAGGGGGCGGACGGGGGCGGGCAGCGGGTCTCGGCGCAGGCGCAGTCCCAACCCCAGCCCCATAGCGGGGACCCTGCGGTGAGCGCTGCACAAACCCCGGCCTCCTGCGCATGCGCGGCCTTGCAGGTTGAGCCCCAAACCGGGTCGGAGATGCTCCAGCCCCACCACCCCCAGCTCTGCCTGGAAGGACCGGCGCTCACTGCTGTCCCTGCAGAAATGGGGAGAAGCCGTGCCTACCTCAGTTGTAAACAGCAGGTCTCCGGGTTGGAGGGAGACTCATGGTCTCTCAGAACTGGAGAAGCTCCATGCTCCTGCCTGTACTTTTTTTTATTTTTATTTTTTAGCGGAGCCTCGCTCTGTCGCCCAGGCTGCAGGCTGGAGTGCAGTGGCACCATCTCGGCTTTCGCTGCAACCTCCATCTCCCTGGTTCAAACGATTCTCCTGTCTCAGCCTCCCGAGTAGCTGGGATTACAGAAGCACAGCACCACACCTGGCTAATTTTTGTATTTTTAGTAGAGACGGGGTTTCATCATAGTGGTCAGGCTGGTCTCGAACTACTGACGTCAGTTGATCCACCCGCGTCGGCCTCCCAAAGTGCCGGGATTACAGACTTGAGTCACCCCACTCGGCTTCCTGCCTGTATTCTCTTCCCACTTCGCTTTTGGGTTATTTCAAAGACACCAGTGCCTTTTTGTTTCTTTCCTTCTTTGTTTTGAGATAGGGTCTCGCTCTGTCACCCAGGCTGGACTGCAGTGACGCAATCATACCTCACTGCAGACTTGACTTCTTGGGCTCCAATGATCCTCCCACCTCAGCCTCCTAAGTTCCTGGGTCTATAGGCAGCGGCCATCACACCCAGTTCATTTTTTTGCATTTTTTGTATGCTCACTATGTTGCCCAGGTTTTGTTTGCTTTTTAGCTGTGTTAACAGGGTCTGCGGTGAGACGCAGCCTCCTAGCTCCTTCCAGCACATACCAGCAAACACGGATCTGCCCTCTTTTGTACACGCGAGGACAGCTTACCTCATGCCCTGTTCTGCCTCTGGTTTTTATCCTCACCTCCGTATAGAGAGGCTCACCCCATATCAGTCAGCATGAAGCAGCTGGAACCCCTTTTTTTGGCTGTGCAGGGCTCAGCTGGGGAGATTGAGTAGGTTATTCCATGGACGTTTTGGGAGTGGCTGAGCTGTTGCTGTTACACACACCATTGCTATGACAAGCTTGTGCCCCTGTCTCAAGGATGCCTGAGGGTTTATCTGGGATCAGTGCCCAAAATAGAACTGCTGGGTCAAGGGCCGTGCGTGTATGAGCTGCCCTCTCAGGCCACAGCAGTGCTTTTCCTGTTCCATGAACCCTCAGTGCTTATCCTTTGCTTACTTGGCATTGGACAGTGGCTTCTTATTGATTTGTCAGAGCTTTTTACATACTAGAGAACTTAGGCCTTAATCATGTGAGTTTTAGACTCCCCCGATTACCCTCCCACAATTTACTATTTGACTTTTGATTTTTACTTGTGGCCTGTTTTGCCAGGTAGAAACCTGTGATTGTTAGTAGCAGGAATTTTGTTGTTGTTGTTGTTGTTGTTGAGACAGAGTCTTGCTCTGTCGCCCAGGCTGGAGTGCAGTGGCAGGATCTCAGCTCACTGCAAGCTCCGCCTCCCGGGTTTGCGCCATTCTCCTGCCTCAGCCTCCCAAGTAGCTGGGACTACAGGCGCCCGCCACCTCGCCCGGCTAGTTTTTTGTATTTTTTTTTTTAGTAGAGACGAGGTTTCACTGTGTTAGCCAGGATGGTCTCAATCTCCTGACCTCGTGATCCGCCCGTCTCGGCCTCCCAAAGTGCTGGGATTACAGGCTTGAGCCACCGCGCCCGGCCTTTTTTTTTTTTTTTTTTTGAGACAGTCTCACTCTGTTACCCAGGCTGGAGTGCAGTGGCTCGATCTCGGCTCACTGCAACCTCCATCTCCCGGGCTCAAGCGATTCTTCTGCCTCAGCCTCCCAAGTACCTGGGATTACAGGCGTCTGCCACCACGCCTGGCGTGTTTTTAGTAGAGATGGGGTTTCGCTACCTTGGCCAGGCTGGTCTTGAACTCCTGACCTCAGGAGTTCTGCCCACCTCGGCCTTCCAAAGTGCTGGAATTATAGGTGTAAGGCATCGTGCTCGGCTAATTTTTATATTTTTGGTAGAGACGGGGTTTCATCATGTTGGCCAGGCTGGTCTCGAGTGGGTAGGACCACAGGTGTGCGCCACCACGTCTGGCTAAATTTTTTTATTTTTTTGTAGAGATGGGGTCTCACTATGTTGGCCAGGCTGGTCTCGAACTCCTGGCCTCAAGCGATCCTCCTGCCTCTGCCTCCCAAAGCAGTGGCATTACAGGTGTGAGCCATAGCACCTGGCCTTCTCCTAGTAATTGGATGAGTTCGTTTGTTTATATGTGAATCTGGTGGTGCAGGTTGTGAGGTGTGGCCCCCAAGCCCACAGGTTTTTGACTAAGTACTCTTCCTGTGGGCGCCTGGCTTCCTGCCTGGGCGGCTTCTCTGTTCTCATCTGTGAGGAGGGAAGTGAAAGCAACAGAGCTTGGAGACGCTGGCCTGTTCCCGTGGGGGTTGGTGTCGGCGTCTGCAGAGCTGCCATTTGAGCCTCTGTTCAGAGCTTAGCTGTGCCTCAGCTTCCCAGGCTGCAGAGTGGGCACACAGGACACTCATTTCTCCGAGGGTCCTGTTGCGGGTGCCTCCTCCCGTTCTTTTTTTTTTGAGCTGGAATCTCTGTTGCCCAGGCTGGAGCGCAGTGGTGCAATCTCGGCTCACTGCCACCCTTGCCTCCTGGGTTCAAGCTATTCGCCGTTCTTGTGCCTCAGCCTCCCGAGTAGCTGGGATTACAGGTGTGCACCACAACGCCCGGCTAATTTTTTATATTTTGGGTAGATATGGGGTTTCACTATGGCGGCCAGGCTGGTCTCAAACTCCTGACCTCAAGTGATCCGCCTGCCTCAGCCTCCCAAAGTGCTGGGATTACAGGTGTGAGCCACCGCGCCCGGCCACTCCTCCTGTTCTTCCATTGCCGATTGTGCAGGGCCCTCTGCGTGCCCAGCTGGGCCATGGGGTCTTGGTGAGAGAAATGGGGGTGGGGAGGAAGAGAGGAGCTGGGGAGACTGAGTCCCATCCGAGGATGGGGTTGAAACTGGCCTCCGGGCTCCCACACCCACAGCAAGAGGCGGAGTCTAACCTGCGCAAGGCCAAGCAGGGTTACACGCAGCGCTGCGAGGACCACGACAAGGCTCGCTTCCTCGTGGCCAAGGCAGAGGAGGAGCAGGCTGGCACCACTCTGGGAGCGGGCAGCACAGTCACCAAAACGCTGGACAAGCGGCGGCGGCTGGAGGAGGAGGCCAAGAACAAGGTGACGGAGGGTGGAGGCGGGGCTGGAGGGCCCTGGAGGAGGAGATCCAATGCTTGATGTGACATTTACCACTTCCAGTCCTTTGCTTTTGGTTTTGTGGGGTTTTTTTGTTTGTTGTTTTGAGACGGAGTCTCACTCTGTTGCCCAGGCTGGAGTGCAGCGGCGTGATCTCAGCTCACTGCAAGCTCCGCTTCCCCGGTTCACACCATTCTCCTGCCTCAGCCTCCCGAGTAGCTGGGACTACAGGTGCCCGCCATCATGCCTGGCTAATTGTTTTGTATTTTTAGTAGAGATGGGGTTTCACTGTGTTAGGATGGTCTCGATCTCCTTACCTCATGATCCGCCCATCTCGGCCTCCTAAAGTGCTGGGATTACAGGTGTGAGCCACTGTGCCCAGCTGGTTTGCTTTTTTGAGACAAAGTCTCGTTCTGTTGCCCAGGCTGGAGTGCAGTGGGGAGATCTCGGCTCACTGCAACATCCACCTCCCAGGTTCACACAATTTTCTGCCTCAGCCACCTGAGTAGCTGAGATTACAGGCACCTGCCACCAGGTCCAGCTACTTTTTTTTTTTTTTTTTTTTTTTTTTGAGACGGAGTCTCGCTCTGTTGCCCAGGCTGGAGTGCAGTGGCATAATCTCGGCTCACTGCAAGCTCCGTCTCCCAGGTTCACACCATTCTCCTGCCTCAGCCTCCCAAGTAGCTGGGACTACAGGTGCCCGCCACCACGCCCGGCTAATTTGTTTTTGTATTTTTAGTAGAGATGGGGTTTCACCGTGTTAGCCAGGATGGTCTCAATCTCCTGACCTCGTGATCCACCCGCCTCGGCCTCCCAAAGTGCTGGGATTACAGGCGTGAGCCACTGCACCTGGCCAAGAATTTTTTAAAAATTAGCTGGGGGCCGGGCACTGTGGCTCACGCCTGTAATCCCAGCACTTTGGGAGGCCGAGGCGGGTGGATCACGAGGTTAGGAGATTGAGACCATCCTGGCTAACACGGTGAAACCCCATCTCTACTAAAAATACAAAAAATTAGCCGGGCATAGTGGTGGGCGCCTGTAGTCCCAGCTACTCGGGAGGCTGAGGCAGGAGAATAGCGTGAACCCGGGAGGCGGAGCTTGCAGTGAGCCGAGATCGTGCCACTGCACTCCAGCCTGGGTGACAGAGTGAGACCCCGTCTCAAAAAATAAAAATTTTTTTATGGAGATGGGGTCTAAGGCTGGGCGTGGTGGCTCACACCTGAAAACCCAGCCCTTTGGGAGGCTGAGACGGGCAGATCATATGAGGTCAGGAGTTCGAGACCAGCCTGGCCAAAATGGCGAAACCCCATCTCTCTACTAAAATCACAAAAAATTAGCCGGGCATGGTGGGTGAGAGGGGGCATCGGTAATCCCAGTTATTCGGGAGGCTGAGGCAGGAGAATCGCTTGAACCCGGGAGGTGGAGGTTGCAGTGATCTGAGATCACGCCACTGCTCTTCAGCCTGGGCTACAGACCAAGATTTCGTCTCAAAAAAAAAAAAAAAAAAAAAAAGATGGTGGGGGGCAGGTCTCACCATGTTGTTCAGGCTGGTCTCGAACCCCTGGCCTCAAGTCTCCTACTGTGGCCTCCGGAGGCGCTGGGGTGACAGGCTTGAGCCCGGCCTCCCTGAGGTTTCTGAGTCCTGCACCCCAGGCTGAGGCCTCCCTCTGTGTGCCCGGCCCCCACCGCAGGCAGAGGAAGCTATGGCCACCTACCGCACCTGCGTGGCGGATGCGAAGACGCAGAAGCAGGAGCTGGAGGATACCAAGGTGACAGCGCTGCGGCAAATCCAGGAGGTCATCCGGCAGAGCGACCAGACCATCAAGTCGGTGCGTGGGGTGCTCCGGCCGCCTGGGCGGCGATGGCGGACCGGGCCGCCTCCTCCTGACCCCGCTGTTCTCGGGTGCCACCCGCAGGCCACCATCTCCTACTATCAGATGATGCATATGCAGACGGCGCCGCTGCCCGTGCACTTCCAGATGCTGTGTGAGAGCAGCAAGCTGTACGACCCGGGCCAGCAGTACGCCTCGCACGTGCGCCAGCTGCAGCGGGACCAGGAGCCCGATGTGCACTACGACTTCGAGCCCCACGTCTCCGCCAACGCCTGGTACGGCCACCCAGCTGCCCGGTCCCCGGCGCACAGGGCCCTGCCTGGGAGCCGGGCTTCCCTCCATCGGGGGCGTGAAGATGAAGCTGCTTTGCCCCCCATCACCGCCCCTCCTCCGGGTTTATTTCACCAGGTCCCCCGTCCTGCGTGCCCGGAAGAGCAGCTTCAACGTGAGTGATGTGGCGGGGCCGGAGGCTGCCGGCAGCCCCCCAGAGGAAGGCATTGAGGGCGCACCTGCCAAGGAGCGCCGGGGTGAGTGTCCGGCCGGGCCCCGGGCGGATGCTGGCTCCCTGCGGTCCACCCTGGCCCTTCACCAGGGACGCCTCTTTCTCCAGCCGGGCGAGGACACCAGGTTCACAAGTCATGGCCGCTCACAATCTCAGACTCGGACAGTGGGCTGGACACCGGCCCTGGCACAGGTGACGGAGGCTCTCTGGCGGGCTGGGGGGTGGAGCTGCTGCCTCTCCTGGGCCTCAGGGCTTCACGCACCACGGGTGATGGAGGGCACCCCCCCCGGCTCGGGGAGTCTGAATGGCCCTGATTCCCGCCCAGGGGACTTTAAGAAGTTCGAGCGGACATCATCCAGTGGCACTATGTCGTCCACAGAGGAGCTGGTGGACCCGGAGGGTGGAGCTGGGGCTTCAGCCTTTGAGCAGGGTGAGGGTCCCCTGACGGGGCTGGAGAGAGAGGGGGGTTGGACACAGTCCAGGGGCCTGGCCCTGACCTGCCTTGGTGACACCGGCCACCTGTGCTGCCCGCAGCTGACCTCAACGGCATGACCCCTGAGTTGCCGGTGGCCGTGCCCAGTGGGCCGTTCCGCCACGAGGGGCTGTCCAAGGCGGCCCGTACTCACCGGCTCCGGAAGCTCCGTACACCCGCCAAGTGCCGCGAGTGCAACAGCTACGTCTACTTCCAGGGTGCTGAGTGCGAGGAGGTGAGTGGGACGCCCCGACGGACAGCTGGGAGCCTTTGGGGTGCCCTTGGGAAGGTCTGGCCCGGAGCAGGGAGCAGTCAGGCGCCTTTGGAAGGAGGCGAATGGAGGGGTGGGGTGGGCCCTTTTAGGTTTGGGGGGCAGTGTTGGCTCTGAGGCAGCGAGGCCTGCAGGGGGTAGACCTGGAGTGTGAAGAGCCCTGGGGCTGTGGCCAGAAGACCTGGAGGGCAAAGGCCTTGGAGCTGTGGCCAGAAAACCAAGGGGCGGGAAGGAGAGGAGGCTGGAGCGGCAGGCAGGCGGGATCACCCCTGGGGTGGAAGCCAGGAGCCACTGTCCAGCTTGTGTTTACAGAAGCTGCCGTGTGGGGGACTGTGAGCGGCCCCGGGGAGGTGGGGTGGAGCCGCTGGGGGCTGCCCTGGGCTGGGCGTCCCGGGGCTTGGCTCACTCACTCTGGCCGCCCCCAGTGCTGCCTGGCCTGCCACAAGAAATGTCTGGAGACGCTGGCCATACAGTGCGGGCACAAGAAGCTGCAGGGCCGCCTACAGCTGTTCGGCCAGGACTTCAGCCAGGCGGCCCGCAGCGCCCCCGACGGCGTGCCCTTCATTGTCAAGAAGTGCGTCTGCGAGATCGAGCGGCGGGCGCTGCGCACCAAGGTAAGGTGGGGGGTGGAGGCGGCTCCCAGTGGGGAGGCGGGCGTGGGCCGAGGCTGACAGGCCTCCCCACCTCTGGGCTCCCGCAGGGCATCTACCGGGTCAATGGGGTAAAGACGCGCGTGGAGAAGCTGTGCCAGGCCTTCGAGAACGGCAAGGAGCTGGTCGAGCTGTCGCAGGCCTCGCCCCACGACATCAGCAACGTTCTCAAGCTCTACCTGCGCCAGGTGAGACCCACCGGAGGTGGCCAAGCGGAGCCTGGAAGGGGCGTAGCCAGGCAGGAGGAGGTGGGGTGGGGGTGCTGGAGCTGGAACAGGACTGAGCTGGAGCAGGACTGGCGCAACGCGGGGCTTGGTGGGCGGGACAGGGGGGCGGGACAGTGCCTGGCGGGGCACTGCTGAGGCTGGGGTCGTGGTCATGGTAGGAGCTGGACGTGGCAGTTCTGTGTCGGGGCACGGACAGGGACAGGAGGGGCCAGGTGGGGCTTGGTCAGCACGTGGCAGGGGTGTGGCCACAGCAGAAGCACACCTGACGCTGTACTGGGGCGGGGCCGGGGCTCGGTGGGGCGTGGCCAGAGCAGGATGGGCGTGTCCAGTGCTTGGCAGGGACCCGTATGAGGCTAGGGAAGGGGCTGAGGCTAGACAAGTGCAGGGCTGGGGGTGGGGCCTGGGCTTGGTGGGGTGAGGCTGGGGCAGGGTGAGTGTGACTAGGGCTTGGCAGGGGCGGGGCTGGGGCTAGGGGCGTGGTCATGGCCGGGGAAGGGCGGGGCTGGGGTTAGGGGCGTGGTCGCGTCTGGGGAAGGGCGGAGCTGGGCTGGGATGGGAGTAGGACCAGCACTTCTCAGGTGGTGGGGAAGGGGTCAGACTGCTGAGTAGAGCCTGAGCTTTTTGGGGTACCTGCAGGGCGGGGTGGGCGTGGCGGGCGTGGCCAGAGCGAGAAAAGGGACTGAGGCTGCTCTGGGTAGAACCCGAGCTCGGTGGGGCGTGACCAGTGCTTGGTGGGGGTGGGGCTGAGGCTGCGCACGTGGTAGGCACGCGTGGGGGCTGGGCCAGGCCCAACACCTGCTGACCCTTGATACCGCACAGCTTCCCGAGCCGCTCATTTCCTTCCGCCTCTACCACGAGCTCGTGGGGCTGGCTAAGGACAGCCTGAAGGCAGAGGCCGAGGCCAAGGCGGCGTCCCGGGGTCGTCAGGACGGCTCGGAGAGCGAGGCAGTGATGGTGGCCATGGCAGGTCGGCTGCGGGAGCTCCTGCGGGACCTGCCGCTCGAGAACCGGGCCTCGCTGCAGTACCTGCTGCGGCACCTACGCAGGTGAGGCCCGGCATATGGGGTGGAGGGCTCGGGGTCCCGGGAGCCGCTCAGCACCTGGCCCTGCCCGCCCCGCAGGATCGTGGAGGTGGAGCAGGACAACAAGATGACCCCTGGGAACCTGGGCATCGTGTTCGGGCCCACGCTGCTTCGGCCACGGCCCACCGAGGCCACCGTGTCCCTCTCCTCCCTGGTGGATTACCCCCACCAGGCCCGCGTCATCGAGACTCTCATCGTCCACTACGGGCTGGTCTTCGAGGAGGAGCCAGAGGAGACCCCCGGGGACCAGGTGAGGGTGTGGGCCTGACCAGGGCTGTCCACTCGGGGCTTGGGGAGCAGGGGGCGCTGCTGGGGACAGTCGTTGTGGGATGAAGCCCAAGGAACCACAGGGAGATAATTTGGTTTGGACGGGGTACTTCGAGAGGCCTGTGTCTTTTTGTCTTTCATGCAAAGAACTGCGCGAAGTCTGCACTGAATCTGGCAGAGGTGCAAAGGCTCTGCGGCGGCCCCTCCACTCTCCCTTGGGGCTGGCATTGGGCCTCACCTTCCCCGTTTCCCACCCCGGTGCTGCCTGCAGCCACAAGCAGCACGCTAGCCCCTGTGTCCACAGCCACCCGAGCTGCCACTGCACTCTGCTGCGAGGTCAATCCCCTGCTTCAGAGTTTTCTGTCTAGGAGTTGTGGTTTCGCTTCTGTTGCCCAGGCTGGAGTGCAATGGGGCGATCTCAGCCCACCACAATCTCCGCTGCCCAGGTTCAAGCGATTCTCCTGCCTCAGCCTCCCGAGTAGCTGAGACTATAGGCGCCCGCCACCATGCCCGGCTAATTTTTGTATTTTTAACAGAGATGGGGTTTCACTTTTTTGGCCAGGCTGGTCTCGAATTCCTGACCTCAAGTGATCCACACCCCGCCTTGGCCTCTTGAAGTGCTGGGATTACAGGTGTGAGCCACCGCGCCCGGCCTCTCGTATTTTTTCAATCCATCTTCTCTGGGCGTTTAGTGGGTGCAGTTTCCCGGGTTTGCTCTTGGCTGAGGACAGACCGCCTGGGGTGTGGTCTCAGGACAGTGGGGCCCACAGCTCTGACGGTGTCTGTGCTGGGTATGGCCTTTCCGTCCTGTGCTCTTGAAGCTCTCGGGAGAAACCACAGATGGGGACAGGAGCAGCCGTGGGTGGCAAGAGGAGCGGAATTTCAGAAATTCCCATCCCATGTTCCTTGTGGGAATGGCCAGTGTGGTCACAGCCTGGGCAGCAGCGGGTGTCAGTAGCTGTTAGGGGTTGTGTGGTGTGTTTGTTAATTTGTAACATGGAAAATGGAGCCCTGGCCCCTCCCTGACTTCCTTTCTGCCCTTGCAGGACGAGTCATCCAGCCAGCGAGCTGAGGTGGTCATCCAGGTGCCGTACCTGGAGGCGGGCGAGGGGGTGGTGTACCCCCTGCAGGAGGCTGCGGAGGACGGGTGCAGAGGTGAGTGAGTGGCTGCCCGAACAGCCCCAAGGGAGGCCGGCGTGTGCCACCCGTGGGCGCAGGTGCCATGACCTAGTTGTGCACACGTGGCAGGGTCCACGGCGCAGCACGTTCTGTGGATTTTGTCTGCCACGGAGACCACACCTGTGAGCTACTCGTTCATTTTCTTTTAACCAGCTGCAAACAGAGGCAAGGCAGTGCCTTTTGAGGCGCCTACCCCGCACTCAGAAACCGGTAATGTGAACGTGCGGCTGACGCTGTGTAAGGCTCCAGGTGCACCAGGCACCTGGCCAGGCTAAGTGCCTTTCCTGCAGCAGCCTCATTTTCTAGAGAAGGGCACGGGGCTGGGGGTTTGACTCAGGTGGGGCTGGCGCCACCTGTCAGAGGCAGCCAGCCCTGAGTGCCGCATCTAGTTACGGTACCTCTGTATTAGTCTGTTTTCACACTGCTGATCAACACCTGAGGCCAGACGCGGTGCCTCACGTCTGTAATCCCAGCACTTCGGGAGGCCGAGGCAGGTGGATCACTTGAGGTCAGGAGTTTGAGACCAGCCTGACCAACATGGTGAAACCCGGTTTCTACTAAAAATACAAAAATTAGCCGGGTGTGGTGACAGGTGCCTGGAATCCCAGCTACTCAGGAGGCTGAGGCAGGAGAATCGCTTGAACCGGGGAGGCAGAGGTTGCGGTGAGCTGAGATCGTGCCACTGCGTTCCAGCCTGGGCAACAGAGCGAGACTCTGGTCTCAAAAAGAGAGAAATACCTGAGGCTGGGCAATTTACAAAAGAGGTTTAGTGGAGTTACAGTTCATGTAGGTGGGAAGGCCTCACAATCGTGGCGGAAAACAAGGAGCGAGTCACGTCTTGCATGGGTGGTGGCAGGCAAAGGGAGAGCTTGTGTCGGGAAACTCTACTTTTTAGACCATCAGATCTTGTGAAAACCATTCACTATCACGAGAGCAGCCCAGAAAGACTCTCCTCCACGATTCAGCCATCTCCCGCCAGGTCCCTCCCACAACACGTGGGAATTAGGGGAGCTACAAGATGAGGTTTAGGTGGGGACACAGAGCCAGACTCTGTCAACACCCCTCTCTCCTTTCCTCCTCCATCTCTGTCTCTTCCCCATCTCTCTTCTCCTCCTCCTCACTCCCTGTCCTCTCTCTCTGTCCCTCCCCTTGTCTCTCTCATCTCTCCCCCATCTGTCTCCCCCATCTGTCTCTCCTCCATCTGTCTCTCCCCATCTCTCTCTCCCCATCTCTCTCCCCATCTCTCTCTCCTCCATCTCTCTCTCCTCCGTCTCTCCCCATCTGTCTCTCCCCATCTCTCTCTCCTCCATCTCTCTATTCCCCCTCTCTCCCCCATCTCTCTATTCCCCCTCTCTCCCCCCATCTCTCTCTCCCCCCATCTCTCTCTCTCCCCCATCTCTCTCTCTCTCCCCCATCTCTCTCTCTCTCCCCCCATCTCTCTCTCTCTCCCCATCTCTCTCTCTCTCCCCCATCTCTCTCTCTCTCCCCCATCTCTCTCTCTCTCCCCTCCGTCTCTCTCTCTCCCCCCTCCATCTCTCTCTCTCCCCCCTCCATCTCTCTCTCTCCCCTCTCCATCTCTCTCCCCCCTCCATCTCTCTCTCCCCCCTCCATCTCTCTCTCTCTCTTCCCCTCCATCTCTCTCTCTCTCTTCCCCTCCATCTCTCTCTCTCTCTCTTCCCCTCCATCTCTCTCTCTCTCCCCCATCTCTCTCTCTCTCGCCCCATCTCTCTCTCTCTCGCCCCATCTCTCTCTCTGCCCCCATCTCTCTCTCTGCCCCCATCTCTCTCTCTGCCCCCATCTCTCTCTCTGCCCCCATCTCTCTCCCCCATCTCTCTCTCCCATCTCTCTCTCCCCCATCTCTCTCTCCCCCCATCTCTCTCTCCCCCATCTCTCTCCCCCCACCTCTCTCCCCCATCTCTCTCCCTCCCCCCATCTCTCTCTCCCCCATCTCTCTCCCCCCCATCTCTCTCCCCCCCATCTCTCTCTCCCCCATCTCTCTCTCTCCCCCATCTCTCTCTCCCCCCCATCTCTCTCTCCCCCCATCTCTCTCTCCCCCATCTCTCTCCCCCCACCTCTCTCCCCCATCTCTCTCCCTCCCCCCATCTCTCTCTCCCCCATCTCTCTCCCCCCCATCTCTCTCCCCCCCATCTCTCTCTCCCCCATCTCTCTCTCTCCTCCATCTCTCTCTCTCCCCTCCATCTCTCTCTCCCCGTCTCTCTCCCCTCCATCTCTCTCTCCCCGTCTCTCTCCCCTCCATCTCTCTCCTACATCTCTCTCTCCATCTCCCCATCTGTCTCTCCCCATCTCTCCCCCCATCTCTCTCTCCCCATCTGTCTCTCCCCATCTCTCCTCATCTCTCTCTCCTCCATCTCTCTGTCCCCATCTCTCTCCTCCATCTCTCTCCCCATCTCTCTCTCCTCCGTCTCTCCCCATCTCTCTCTCCCCATCTCTCTCTCCTCCATCTCTCTCTCCTCCATCTCTCTCTCCCCCATCTCTCTCCCCCCATCTCTCTCCCCCCATCTCTCTCCCCCCATCTCTCTCCCCCCATCTCTCTCTCTCCCCATCTCTCTCTCCCCCATCTCTCTCTCCCCCCATGTCTCTCTCCCCCCATGTCTCTCTCCCATCTCTCTCTCCCCCATCTCTCTCTCCCCCCATCTCTCTCTCCCCCCATCTCTCTCTCCCCCCATCTCTCTCTCCCCCCATCTCTCTCTCTCTCTCCCCCCCGTCTCTCTCCCCCGTCTCTCTCCCCCATCTCTCTCTCCTCCGTGTCTCCCCATCTCTCTCCCCCCATCTCTCACCCCCGTCTCTCTCTCCACGTCTCTCACCCCCGTCTCTCTCTCCACGTCTCTCTCTCTTTCCCGTCTCTCTCCCCGTCTCTCTCCCCATCTCTCTCTCCCCGTCTCTCCCCCGTCTCTCTCTCCCCTCCGTCTCTCCCCCCTCCGTCTCTCTCCCCCCTCCGTCTCTCTCCCCCCTCCGTCTCTCTCCCCCCTCCGTCTCTCTCCCCCCTCCGTCTCTCTCCCCCCTCCGTCTCTCTCCCCCCTCCGTCTCTCTCCCCCCTCCGTCTCTCTCCCCCCTCCGTCTCTCTCCCCCCTCCGTCTCTCTCCCCCCTCCGTCTCTCTCCCCCCTCCGTCTCTCTCCCCCCTCCGTCTCTCTCCCCCCTCCGTCTCTCTCCCCCCTCCGTCTCTCTCCCCCCCCGTCTCTCTCCCCCCCCGTCTCTCTCCCCCCCCGTCTCTCTCCCCCCTCCGTCTCTCTCCCCCCTCCGTCTCTCTCCCCCCTCCGTCTCTCTCCCCCCTCCGTCTCTCTCCCCCCCCGTCTCTCTCCCCCCCCGTCTCTCTCCCCCCCCGTCTCTCTCCCCCCTCCGTCTCTCTCCCCCCTCCGTCTCTCCCCCCTCCGTCTCTCTCCCCCCTCCGTCTCTCTCCCCCTCCGTCTCTCTCCCCCCTCCGTCTCTCTCCCCCCTCCGTCTCTCTCCCCCCATCTGTCTCTCCGTCTCTCCCCATCTCTCTCTCCTCCATCTCTCTCCTCCATCTCTCTCTCCTCATCTCTCTCTCCCCATCTGTCTCTCCTCCACCTGTCTCTCCCCATCTGTTTCTCCTCCATCTGTCTCTCCCCATCTGTCTCTCCTCATCTCTCTCCCCATCTCTCTCTCCTCCATCTCTCTCTCCTCCATCTCTCTCTCCCCATCTGTCTCTTCCCATCTGTCTCTTCCCATCTGTCTCTCCCCATCTGTCTCTCCTCATCTGTCTCTCCTCCATCTCTCTCTCCCCATCTCTCTCCCCCCATCTGTCTCTCCCCATCTCTCTCTCCTCCATCTGTCTCTCCCCATCTGTCTCTCCCCATCTCTCTCTCCTCCATCTGTCTCTCCCCATCTCTCTCTCCTCCATCTCTCTCTCCTCCATCTCTCTCCCTGTCTCTCCCCATCTGTCTCTTCATCTGTCTCTCCCCGTCTGTCTCTCCCCACCTCTCCTCCATGTCTCTCCTCCATCTGTCTCTCCCCATCTGTCTCTCCCCATCTGTCTCTCCCCATCTGTCTCTCCCCATCTCTCCCCATCTCTCTCTCCCCCCATCTGTCTCTCCCCATCTGTCTCTCCTCCATCTGTCTCTCCTCCGTCTCTCCCCCGTCTCTCCCCATCTGTCTCTCCTCCATCTCTCTCCTCCATCTCTCTCCCCATCTGTCTCTTCATCTGTCTCTCCCCGTCTGTCTCTCCCCACCTCTCCTCCATCTGTCTCTCCATCTCTCTCCCCATCTGTCTCTCCTCCATCTGTCTCTCCTCCATCTGTCTCTCCTCCATCTGTCTCTCCCCATCTGTCTCTCCTCCATCTCTCTCCCCATCTCTCTCCCTGTCTGTCTCTCTCCCCACCTCTCCTCTGTCTCTTCTGCATCTGTCTCTCCCCATCTCTGCCTCTCCTCCATCTCTGTCTCCCTGTCTCAGAATCCCGAGTTGTGTCCAACGACTCGGACTCGGACCTAGAGGAGGCCTCCGAGCTGCTGTCGTCATCGGAGGCCAGTGCCCTGCGCCGCCTCAGCCTCCTGGAGCAGCAGCAGAGTGAGGCCAGCCTGGAGGAGGCTTCTGGCAGCCACAGCGGCAGCGAGGAGCAGCTGGAGGCCACCGCCCGGGAGGACGGGGACGAGGACGACCCGGCCCGGCAGCTCTCAGGATTCAACACAAACCAGTCCAACAACGTGCTGCAGGCCCCACTGCCCACCATGAGGCTCCGCGGCGGGCGGATCGCGCTGGGCTCCTGCAGGGAGAGGCGGCCTGAGTTCGTGTGAGCTGGGGCGGGGCCGGGACCACAGGTGGCTTCTCTCTCGCCTGCTCCTGTCCCTCCAGGGGGGCTCTGTGCGCCGTCCTGGGGTCCCGTCCTGGAGTCGCTGCTGAGAGCACCTGGACTTGGTTGTCCTGGCAGCACGCGCCGCCTCCCGGAAGCTTCCAGGAGCACAAGGGACGCGGGGTGTGCCCTGCGCTCTCCCCCGCGCCCCGGCCCAGCTGAGCTGAGAACACTGCTGTCTAGTGAAGTCGCGGTGGCCGTGCTGGTGCCCACAGGGCTGTGTGGATGGAGGGAGCTGACCGCATGCCCCGGTCATCACAGGGACGGCAGGCCCTGCCCCGCCTCTCACAGGTCTGTTGCAGGGACTCCGGAAACCATTCTGGGAGCTGTGGATGGGGGCGGAGGCTGGGGTTTGGTTCGGTGTCCAGGGTGCAGTACGGCAGGGCCTCAATACTGGCCCTAGACTCCCTTTTCCAGAACACCAGGTGTGGCCACCTGGGGCTTAGGTACACGGTGGGGCCTCTCGGAAGCCACCGTGTAGCTTTTCACAGGCACGTGTATTTTGCTGAAATAAAGGTTTTAATCGGGTGTTTTCTGTGGCAGCTGCCAGCCTGGAAGGGGCCAGGGAGGGGACGTAGCCCCGCAGCGTGGCCCTGGGCCTCCTCCCAGGGGAGATGTGAGGAAGGGAAACCCCCTGCCACGGGGCCCCGCGAGGTGGGAGCCCAGGTGGTCTTCACGACAGGCTGTGCCGACACTCAGGCATCGAATGACCATGTCGTGTCCACCTGCAGCCCAGGGCAGTCCAGGAGAACGTTCCAGATGACGGACGTGTTCTTGAGCTCTGAGGTTCCACACGCCAGCCCCACGTGGCCACCAAGCACTGAAAACGTGGCCCATACGCCCGTGGAACTGCGTTTTGTTTGAGACAGGGTGTAACCCTGCGGCCCAAGCTGGAGTATGGTAGCACAATCGTAGCTCACTGCAGCCTTGACTTCCTGGCCTCAAATGATCCTCCCGCCTCAGCCTCCCAAAGTGTTGGGATTACAGGTGTGAGCCACTGTGCCCAGGTAATCTTTTAAGTTTTTTGCAGAGGGGAGGGGTTTCTCTGTGTTGCCCAGGTTGGTCTTTTAACTCCCGAGCTCAAGCGATCCTCCTATTTGAGCCTCACTGCAACCTCCACCTCCTGGGTTCAAGAGATTCTCCTGCCTCAGCTCCCAAGTAGTTGGGATTACAGGCATGAGCCACCACGCCCAGGTAATTTTTGTATTTTCAGTAGAGACAGGGTTTTGCCATGTTGGCCAGGCTGGTCTAGAACACCTGACCTCCAGTGATCTGCCCACCTCGGCCTCCAAAGTGCTGGGATTACAGGCGTGAGCTACCGCACCCGGCCTCCAGAATGTTCTCATCTTCCCAAACTATGACTGTGCACATGACACACGCTGTCCCCATCCCCGTCCCCAGCCCCGGGCACCCCCATCCTGCTTCCGGGCTCTGACGACTCTAGCGACCTCCTAGGAGTGAAATCAGTGTTTGTCCTTTTGTGTCTGGCTTGCTTTGGCCGAAACGATTTTGAAAAAAGCACATTTGGAGGCCGGGCGCGGTGGCTCAAGCCTGTAATCCCAGCACTTTGGGAGGCCAAGGCGGGTGGATCACGAGGTCAGGAGATCGAGACTATCCTGGCTAACACGGTGAAACCCCGTCTCTACTAAAAATACAAAAAACTGGCCCGGGCGCGGTGGCTCAAGCCTGTAATCCCAGCACTTTGGGAGGCCGAGACAGGCGGATCACTAGGTCAGGAGATCGAGACCATCCTGGCTAACACGGTGAAACCCCGTCTCTACTAAAAAACACAAAAAACTAGCCGGGTGAGGCGGCGGGCGCCTGTAGTCCCAGCTACTCGGGAGGCTGAGGCGGGAGAATGGCGTGAACCCGGGAGGCGGCGCTTGCAGTGAGCCGAGATCACGCCACTGTACTCCAGCCTGGGAGACACAGCGAGACTCCGTCTCAAAAAAAAAAAAAAGAGGCCGGGCGCGGTGGCTCAAGCCTGTAATCCCAGCACTTTGGGAGGCCGAGGCGGGCGGATCACAAGGTCAGGAGATCCGAGACCACAGTGAAACCCCGTCTCTACTAAAAATACAAAAAAAAATCAGCCGGGCGCGGTGGCGGGCGCCTGTAGTCCCAGCTACTCAGGAGGCTGAGGCAGGAGAATGGAGGGAACCCGGGAGGCGGAGCTTGCAGTGAGCCGAGATCGCGCCACTGCACTCCAGCCTGGGCAACAGCGTGAGACTCCGTCTCAAAAAAAAAAAAAAAAAAAAAAGAAAACACATTTGGAGAGAAGGGGAAGCACCGTCCCTGTCACTCACACACCATCAGACTTAACCTAAAGATCCCTGCGGGACTGCATGGCGCCATCCCCGGCCTGGGCGTCGGGAGCCCTGCAGACCACCGATCACACAAGGGTGAATTACATCCTCATAAAGCTCTTGTGAAATAAACACAGGCAGCTGGGTGAAACTTGGGCAGGCGAGGCCTTCTGAAATCAGACAAAGGGGGAAGTAGAGCCAGATCCCAAACGTCTATACGAGGAACTGGCCGCAAACCACAGCTGCACACACCAGAGAACTCCACACCCTCACGGGAAGGGAGGGAGACACGCTCACGCCTGATTCAGGAGCACAAGTGGGAGGGCGGGGTGAGGGCCTGGGGAGGCGCTGACCTCCGAAGCCAGGGCCAGAGAATGCCAGCAGGAGGGACCGCCTGCCAAGCCGACCTCGTGTGCTTGGGGAGACGCAAGGCCACCTGCTAAATACCTTTTCAGTAGGCCTGGTTTTCATATCAAGTAAATTTATTTGCTCAAAACATCTTTAACGTTTGAAAATATCCAACCTCCTCCAACAACCGAAAACTCCAGAGCTGGAATCTCACACCCTGGTGGCTCAAGGGTGTGCACAGCCATGAATGGAGTAAGGAGCCGAGGCTGGGCGGGGGCCACCACGCATCAGGGCCCCCGAGGAAAGGAAGACAAGGGGTAGAAGGCTGAGAGCCCGGGAGGAAGCAGTGGCTGGTGGGAGACCGGGACCCCAAACCCCCAACAGAGGGGGCCCAGCACCAACTGCCCCCAGGTGACCTCCCTCAGGGGCTTTGTCTCTTCTGAGGCTGCATCTTGCACAAATCCACAGGTGAATGGGGCCGGCTGGGCCTCACCCCAGGACGGGAGAACTTGGGTGAAGGCCACCTGCCTTGGGGAGTCCAGAGAAGCAGCAGCCGTGAGAGCTGGGGGGCTGGACTCTGGCAGGGCAGGGGCGTCCGTCCTGCAGGGATGGGGGTCACTGTCTATGTGTCTGCCTCTAGGGGCTGGGAAAGAAGTGGAGGGTGGTCACACGAGTGGGGCAGATCTAGTCGGCCCAGGACAGCCCAACGTCCACTACTGAGCGATAAGGAGGTGCAGGAGGCCCGGCGGGAGGAGGCCCAGGCCACAGTGCAGAGGCTGGGCGGCTCACTTGTGCCCAGCAGTCACACAGGTGTGGGCAGTGGCTCTGACCTCAAAGGAACTGTGCCAGCCTCAGACCAGGCCGAGCCCCACCCCTGGGCTGAGTGTGAAGTGGGGCTGCCTGCCAGGACAGCACCTCGCCAGGACCAGAGTCCAGGGGAGCTGCGAGGTTCTCACATGAGCAAAGGCTGTCCCGCTCCTGACTCAGGCCAGTCCCTCCCCAGGTGCCCACGCCGGGAAGGGGTAGCCTGAAACCGCCCCCCCTCTCCGAGCGCTGGGCTCTCCGGGCAGGTTTCTAAATCCTCTTCTGGAAAGGCCCGCCGCACACCCGCCCGTGTCTCGCTTCTAAGGTGGGTCAGTGGCGGGGGACATGCACGCCCCGCGTAGTCAGGTGGGGGCTGGAGATGTCCTGGGAGCGCCTGGTGGCCCAGCTGGGCTGGTGCTAGGACGGGTTTGCTGCTGGACGAAGCGAGAACAGCTTGGAGGGGACGACACCCCCGCCTCAGTGCCTGTCCCTCTGGCTGTCTCACCTGTCAGGCGGTGGCTACTGCACCAGCCGGTAGGTGATGTACCTGCCCGCCGTCTCGCTGGGCCGGATGATCTTCACCACCTGCAGAGACAGAGAGCAGGGGCTGGGAACGCCTGAGGGGCCTCACTGCAGTCACCAGACAGCAGGCGGGCAGCCCACGGGCTGGGGATGGCCGGCAGGGGCCCAAAATGCTGACCCTGGGCTGCAGGACCCGCTCCCCGGGAACCTGGGTCACGCTCTTCTCTGGGCCTAGTAACCCTGGCTTTAAGAGGGGGGGATTGGGGGTGTGGTCTCGAGGTCCCCTCTAGGCCCTGGGTTGAGGGGCGGGGCTGTCACGGAGGAAGAGAAGCCCCTTCTCTGAGTGGTCAGCTCAAAGCAGCCCCAGGGCCCCTTCTTCCTGCAAGGCTCACCTGCCCACGCTTTATCCCAAAGTAGCGCGCCACAGGGTCCCCCGCCTGGATCCTGGGCAGCTGGTTCTCTCGGAGCTTACTGGGAAGCAGGGTCAGGAAAATGCCAGACGGAGCTGTGGAGGGGGAGGGGGACGTGGAAGTCTCAAGGGACAGGGGCTGGAAAGGATACTATCGGGCCAGCAGCTCTGTCACCTCCTCCTTGGTCATGACGACGTGCTCAGGGACCAGCTGCCGAGAGAGGAAGCCACCAGGCATCACCGAGGGCTGGCCAGACCCCACGGCTCCCAGGCGCCACCACAGCCCCTGTGCCTCCAGATGGACAAGAGCTCCGAACCCCCCTCCCCCGACCCCCGCACCCCGGCTGCACAGGCTTCTGAGGCAGACGGGCAGGGCACAGCCGCCTCCCGCTGGGACCCCTCCTGCCATGTCGGCAGCACTAGGCTCCCTCCACACCCCCAACAGTCCTGTTCTACAGGCTGGGGTGGGCCTGCGGATCTGCATTCCTAGGAAGCTCCCGAGTTTGGCTGCTGCAGGTCCCGGGCCACCCTTTGAGAACCCCTGTTCTCCACGCACTAACGGGAGCACCCACCCTGGGCCCCAGATCCCACATCTTCCTGGCCACCCGCAAACCCTGCATCTCTGCCGGCCCCACGCAGGCTCCACGGCGGGCGCCCACCTCGTGCTCCGTGATGTTGATGAGCAGCTCCTGCTGCAGAAACTGCTCCAGGATGTACTTGGGAGCCATGTCGACCAGGGACTGGAAGAGAGTGGCGCTCAGGCACGGCCCGGAGGGGCCCAGACAACCCCAACTCCCATTTCCTGCCTCAAGCTACATAGAGCTTACTCGTGTGCCCCAACACACCCCACGTCATAAATCAGAAAACCCCACTGCCAGCCCCACCCCAGCCTCTCTGCTCATCAAGGGCCTCTGTCATGAGCAGTGATGAGGCCGTGGAAACTCGGACGTGTTTCCATCCGTCACACGCCTCCAGGGGCGGCCCTCAGAGCTGCAGGGTGGCCACTTCCCCACACGGGGTGCCGCTCGGTGTGACTGCGTGAACCCCGCAGCCGGTGGGCCAGGGACTAAACTGCTCTGCTGACTGCCCATCACAGCACGGCAGCCTGGCTCAAGAGCGTCCAATACACAGACGGGGAACACGCCCCGTGCCGGGCCTCCTCTGCATGTCCCCCTGGACACTGGCTCAGGACAAAGAACCTCCGGCTCCCGCAAGCTGCGCCAGGCCGAGGGCGGTGGCACACAGGCACTGGCGAGAGAGGCACAGCGCCCTCCGCCCTTACGCCCCTCCCGAGCGCCAGGGGAGGACGGCAGTGCCTGGGGTGGGGCTGGGGCTCAGCAGTGGGGCCATGGACGGGGTGGAAGGGAGGTGGGCAGGGCTTGTCAGACATCCGGGCCACATCCTCCAGGGCACCCTGACGGGCCTGGCCCCAGGCACGTGAGCCGCCTGTGGGCGCTGCTCGGGGGAGGAGGCTGGGGAGGGCGAGAGGCTGGAAGGGCGGGGTGGGGGGTGCCCACCTGCTTGGCGGAGGGCGTCATGCCCTGCTGCACCACGATGAGGGCACGCGTGATGTTCTCCTCCTGCATGCGCTGGCAGTACACCTTGATGGTCTTGATGCCCACCTTGGGCTCCTCTGCAGACAGAAGATGTGCTGGCCTGCACCACCCTGGGCCCTCCCGGCCTTCGCCCACCCAGACCACAGAGCACCTGGGTTCCAGCCCCATTCCACACAGGCGCTTCTCCTGCTCAGACCTCAGCTCCCACGTTTGCAAAACGAGACCTGAGTTGCAGGATCCCAGGACAGGGGAAGAAAGGGCTGAAACCTCATTCACCTAGAGACAAGGACGGGGGCCTGACACCCCTCAGTCACCCAGAGACCAGTGAGAGGCAGAGACCTTCAACTCTGAGAGGCTCCCACCCCGGGCAGTCCTGGGGGGGGGGGGTGACTCAGCACCCACCTGTCCAACAAGCACATCTCACACCCCAGGATGCTCTCTTTAAGAAGCGTCACCTGAGGCCGGGTGCAGTGGCTCACACCGGTAACCCTAGCACTTTGGGAGGCTGAGGCAGGTGGATTGCTTGAGGTCAGGAGTTCGAAACCAGCCTGGCCAACATCGTGAAATCCCATCTCTATTAACAGTACAAAAAATTGGCCAGGCACGGTGGCTCACACCTGCAATCCCAGCACTTTGGGAGGCTGAGGCAGGCGGATCACAATGTAAGGAGATCGAGACCATCCTGGCTAACACGGTGAAACCCCGTTTCTACTAAAAATACAAAAAATTAGCTGGGCGTGGTGGCGGGCACCTGTAGTCCCAGCTACTCTGGAGACTAAGGCAGGAGAATGGCGTGAACCCGGGAGAAGGAGCATGCAGTGAGCCAAGATTGTGCCATTGTACTCTAACCTGGGCGACAGAGCGAGATTCCATCTCAAAAAACCAAATAAACAAATAAATAAACACTACTAAAAAAAGTAAAAGTAGCCAGGTGAGATGGTGTATGCCTGTAAACCTAGCTTTTTGTGGGAGGCTGAGGTGGGAGGATTGCTTCAACCCAGGAGGTGGAGGTTGCAGTGAGCCGAGATTGCGCCACTGCCCTCCAGCCTGGGCGACAGAGAGAGACTCAGCCTCAAAAAAAAAAAGAAGAAGAAGACCGGGCGCAGTGGCTCACGCCTGTAATCCCAGCACTTTGGGAGGCCGAGGCAGGCAGATCACCTGAAGTCAGGAGTTTGAAAGCAGCCTGGCCAACATGGTGAAACCCCATCTCTACCAAAAATACACAAAAAAAAAAATAGCCAGGTATGGCGGTGGGTGCCTGCAGTCTCAGCTACTCAGGAAGCTGAGGCAGGAGAATTTTGAACTCAGGAGGTGGAGGCTGCAGCGAGCCGAAATGGCACCACTGCACTTCAGCCTGGGTGACAGAATGAGACTTTCAAAAAAAAAAAAGCAGTAGCATCACCCGCTTGGCAGACACGCTCCGTCCACCCCACTGATTAATTCTGGGCACGCGGCTGTGTCCCTAGGCGCTGGTAGTCCCCCAACCACTGAGGGCGCTAGAGCCATCCTGGGGGGGCAGACAGGTGGGGAGACTTCCACGGTGCAGGTGCTGAAACCGAGGGTCCCAGGGGTCCCGGGAAAAGCGGCCTGAGCACAACCTCGAGGGATGAGTAGCGGACGCTGACAGGGCAGAGGCGGCATGGGGTGCAGAGGAATGGGCTGGGGCAGACAGGGGCCACAGCTCACAAGGAGGCTGCGCTGACCCACACGCTGACCCTCCTGGGCCAGGCCAAGAAGCTGGAAGTGCACCCAACGGCCAGGATGGGGGAGCCAAGGAACACAGGTAGGGCAAAGGTCATGAGGGGCTGCAGGTGAGTAGGGAGGTCCATGGGACTCTCCTGGTTGGCAGAAGAAAGGGGACCGATGAGAGGGAAACCAGAAAGAGGCTGTGCATGAGAGGGGTCAGAGGTCCACGGCATCGCCCACAGCAAGGAAGAGGAGGGGAAGTTTTCCTCCCAGATTGGGCAGAGGATCAAACGCTGGGCACGAGGCGGGAGGGGGTGGGTGCTAGCGGCCGGCTCCTCAGCAGGTGCTCGGGCGGCTCCACCAGAACTCCCCAGGGACGCGCTGCTCACCTGGAAAGAACACAAACATCTGGTCGGTGGGGTCATCGTTGTGGGCCACCAGCACGGTGAGGTCAGTGCGCCGCGGCCGCCCCTCACTCGGCTTGTCTCCAAATTGGGCTTTGAACTCCTCCAGTGTCTGGTCAAGCTCGTCCTGGGTCACTAGGTAGCCACGGTCGTGGCACAACTGCAGAGAGAAAGAACCAGCTGACCCCAGGGCAGAGACAGGAAGGCGGCCAGAGCTCGTGACCCAGAAGTCAGACCTGCGGCTGCTGCAGAGGACAGAGGTGAACAGCAAACGGAATGAACACTCGCTGTGTGCCCCATGACAGCCATCCTGGCCCCCACAGCCCCACACCACAGGATGGGACCAGCGTGATCCCGAGAGGCTCGCAGAGGTGTCCAGCCGTGACCAAGACCGTCCGTCTATCCAGCCTCACAGGAACCTGGCAGGGGGCAAAGCCCTCCAAACCACTTTGCAGAGCTACCTTAAAGACAGGGACAAAGACGGGGCGTGGGGGGTCACGTCCGCGACCCCAGAGCTCAGGGAGGCCGAGGCAGGAGGGCTGCTTGAGGCCAGGAGTTCAAGGATGCAGTGAGCTATGACTGCGCCACTGCGCTGCAGCCTGGGCGACAGAGTGAGAGCTTGTCTCTTAAAAAAAAAAAAAAAAAAAAAAAAAGACAGGGACCGAAACAGATGTGACTTCAGGCTGACAATGTTTGCGGCCCGGAGGAAGGAGAATCAGGCTGCGGGGGGCTTCGCTAAAGACAAGGGCATAGGGTGGGGAAGCAAGACAAAACAAAAGCTCCCAAACGGCCCCAACGGCTGAGGGAGGACCCTGAACCGCAGGCCCTCAGACCTTTGCCCAGTTTCCAAACCGGAGTCGGCCCAGTGGCCTCCATCTGTCTCAGACCCCGAGGCACGGGTTCCGGGCTCCACGTCCCCATCGAAAGCCCCAGCTCGCCTGCTGCTTCCCAACCACCAACTCCGCCAGCCTCGGAGAGACGCCCTGGGGTTCAGGACGCAAGGACAAATGGCGACGCTGAATCACAGAGAGGGGCAGGGTCTGGGGGCGCCCCCCGTCCCCATTCGCACCTTCCTCCTCTCGCCGCCATGTGCGCCGCACCAGCCCAAGCCGCCCGCCCACCGCTAAGCCCCGCACCCAGACGTCTCGAAACCCCCTCCCTTCCCCGCTGCCGGCTCAGGTCGGGCCCAGCGCCTGGGATCCCCGGCGGCCTCGGGGCCTCCCGTGTCGGCCGGGCCCTCCGTCGCTGCTGCTGCGACGGGAGTACGAGGAGACGCCGAGCTCGACCTCGCCTCGGGCCCCTGCACCTGCTGCTCGCGCCCCCGCCCCCAACACCACGCGCGGCTCACCTGCATGATGGTCTTGCGGATTTTCCAGAGCCGGTACGTCTCCTCCTCGTCGTCCATCGCCGCCACTCGCACCCGTTTTGCCTGCGAGAACCCGCGCGGACTGCGCCTGCGCCGACTCCCAATCAGGCCCCCTACACGTAACCCCGCCCCGCGATGGGCTGTCGTCGGCGAACGCCTGAATGCAGCAACTTCCGGGATCGGCAGCGCCAAGGGCAGCCCGAGCCTTGCGAGAACGGCAGTTTGCTGCGCGAGACTCTCCCTCCGTAGTTCTCGTGTGTCTTTGGCTGCACGGCCTCTTGGGAGTTGTAGTTTCCGTTCAACTCCCACGTTGCGGCGACAGTTTAGAATCCCATGAGGCGGGGGCGAAGTGTGGGCGGGGAAACTGAGGCCTGGAATGGGTCAAGGGGCAGCTCGGCTCCTAGGGACGGTCGGGGAGCCTAGTGGGAACTCTATACATATTTGTGCATCAAACTGTACAGGGTTTCCTCTGTTGGCTCCAGGCCAGGTCAGGGTTAATGCCCTTGGGCCTCAGTTTCCCTACCTGTGCAATGGCAAAAAGTGTCCCTACTTTAGGCGGTTAACTGAGAGTCTTAGGTAGAGCTAGGCATATCTCTAGGTGCTTTTTAAGTCCCTTCACCTCTGTTCTCTCCCCTGAGTGCCAGCCTAGCCTGGGTATCGCCCCACCCCAGATCCGTCCTGTCTTTGCAAACCTCACCTCCCCAGATTCACGGAGGATCCCAGCCCAGCACTCGCTGTGTGAAGGCAATCAGTCACTGACTCAGTGACGCATTCATTAATTCAGCATTTACTCAGCAACCTACAGTGATGGTGAATAAAAACAGGCCAGGTATCCCTTGCATTCAGAGACAGGATTTAGTAAAATAACGTTACTGGGCGCAGTGGCTCATGCCTGTAATCCGAGCACTTTGGGAGGCTGAGGTGGGCAGATCACGAGACCAGGAGATCGAGACCATCCTGGCTAACACGGTGAAACCCGATCTCTACTAAAAATACAAAAAATTAGCTGGGCCAGGTGCCCGTAGTCTCAGCTACTCGGGAGGCTGACGCAGGAGAATCTCGTGAACCTGGAAGGGGGAGGTTGCAGTGAGCCGAGATCGCGCCACTGCACTCCAGCCTGGGCCACAGAGTGAGACTCTGTCTCAATAAATAAATAAATAAATAAATAAATAAATAAATAGGACAGGCGCAGTGGCTCATGCCTGTAATCCCAGCACTTTGGGAGGCCAAGGTGGGTGGATCATGAGGTCAGGAGTTCGAGACCAGCCTGGCCAAGATGGTGAAACCCTGTCTCTACTAAAAACTACAAAAATTGGCCAGGCGCGGTGGCTCAAGCCTGTAATCCCAGCACTTTGGGAGGCCGAGATGGGCGGATCATGAGGTCAGGAGATCAAGACCATCCTGGCTAACACAGTGAAACCCCGTCTCTACTAAAAAATACATAAAGCTAGCCGGGCGAGGTGGCGGGCGCCTGTAGTCCCAGCTACTCAGGAGGCTGAGGCAGGAGAATGGCATGAACCCGGGAGGCGGAGCTTGCAATGAGCTGAGATCTGGCCACTGCACTCCAGCCTGGGCGACAGAGCGAGACTCCGTCCCCCCAAAAAAAAACTACAAAAATTAGCTGGGTGCGGTGGTGAGCACCTGTAATCCCAGCTACTCGGGAGGCTGAGGCAGGAGAATCGCTTGAACCCGGGCAGGCAGAGTCTGCAGTAAGCCAAGATCATATCACTGCACTCTAACCTGGGCAACAGGGCAAAACTCTTTCTCAAAAAAAATATATATAATAATAAATAAATAAATAACAACGTTAGAAAGTGACAAAGCTATGGAATAAGACAGAGCAGAGAGGCTAAGTGACATGGGGAGAAGGAGAGACCTGTAGTATCAAATGGGGAGGTCACGGAATACAGTGAGGACAGATTCAAGCAAAAGTCCCATTAGATGTAGTGGCTCATGCCTGTAATCCCAGCACTTTGGGTGGCTGAGGTGAGCAGATCATGAGGTCAGGAGTTCGAGACCAGCTTGGCCAACATGGTGAAACCTCGTCTCTACTAAAAATACAAAAATTAGCCAGGTTTGGCAGTGGTCACCTGTAGTCCCGGCTAATCAGGAGGCTGAGGCAGGAGAATCGCTTGAACCCAGGAGGCGGAGGTTGCAGTGAGCTGAGATCACACCACTGCACTCCAGCCTGGGTGACAGAGCAAGTCTCCATCTAGAAAAAAAAAAAAAAAAAAAAAATCCCATTGGGCACAGTGGCTCACACCTGTAATCCCAGCACTTTGGGAGGCTGAGTGGGAAGGATCCCTTTGTTGTAGTTTTCCAGTTTTTTTTTTGTTTTTTTTTTTGTTGTTTTTTTTTTTTTTTTGAGACGGAGTCTCGCTCTGTCGCCCAGGCTGGAGTGCAGTGGCCGGATCTCAGCTCACTACAAGCTACGCCCCCTGGGTTCACGCCATTCTCCTGCCTCAGCCTCCTGAGTAGCTGGGACTACAGGCGCCCGCCACCTCGCCCGGCTAGTTTTTTGTATTTTTAGTAGAACAGGGTTTCACCGTGTTAGCCAGGATGGTCTCGATCTCCTGACCTCGTGATCCGCCCATCTCGGCCTCCCAAAGTGCTGGGATTACAGGCTTGAGCCACCGCGCCCGGCCGGTTTGTGCAAACTTTCTTATCTAACTACCTAACTTTTCTTTCTCACCTTGAGGCCAGGAGTTTGAGACGAGCCTGGGCAACATAGGAAGACCCCATTTCTTTTTTAGTTGTTTTTTTTTTTGAGATCGAGTCTCGCTCTGTCACCCAGGTTGGAGTACAGTGGTATAATCTCGGCTCACTGCAGCCTCTGCCTCCTGGGTTTAAATGATTCTCCTGCGTTGGCCTCCCGAGTAGCTGGAATTACAGGCGTGAGCCACCACACCTGGCTAATTTTTTTGTATTTTTAGTAGAGATGGGGTTTCACCGTGTTAGCCAGGCTGGTCTCGAACTCCTGACCTCAGATGATCTGTTTGCCTCGGCCTCCCAAAGTGCTGGGATTAACAGACATGAGCCACCACACCTGGCCAGGAAGACCCTATTTCTACAAAAAAATGTAAAAATTAGCCGGGCATGGTGGGTGCACCTGTAGTCTCAGTTACTCGGGAGGCTGAGGTGGGAAGATCTAGGATCACCAGAGCCCAGCGGTCGAGGTTGCATTGAGCTGTGATTGTGCCACTGCACTCCGGTCTGGGTCACAGAGACGCTGCCTCCAAACAAACAAACAGAAAACAAAAACCAGAGGAGGAGAGGGAGGAAACCTGGGGGTGCCTGGGGATAGCTGTATCAGGCAGACAGCACAGCCAGGTCAGAGGCCCTGAGGCTGCGCCTCTCCTGGAGTGTTCCTGGCAGGGAAGGGGCAGGAGAGGAGGTCAGAGGGCAAGGTGGGGCAGGTCCCACGAGGCCTCGCTGGTCAGGGTAAAATGTTTGGAGCTGCTGTGTTGGGAAATGACTGTCTGGAGCCAGGGCAGAAGCGAGAGACCTGGGAGGGACTGGGAAGGCGAACTGGCCACAGGTTGGGGTGGCTCCGACTAGGGTAGGGGCAAGCACAGAGCGGGGAGGGTGCCATAGGGCGAGAAAAAGAGGGCAAAGAGGGGACAAAGCTGTCCCTGTCAGAGTGGGAAGAGGGTGGGAGGGTGGAGGCGTGGAGGTCGAGGTGAGCTCTGCAATTCAGGGCAAGGTCTGGGGGGATGGACGTACAGGCAGGGTGGCCACGTGGTGGAGATTAGAGCCGGGAGCCTGGACCACGTCCTGGGAACAGAGTAGAGCCCGGGAGAGTGAGTCCAGCCCCGCTGGTGTTCAGAAGCCCGGAGAAGAGAGGAGGCACCAGCAGGAGGGGAGACTCAGGACAGACGCTGGAGCAGCCCCCGAGCTACAGACCTGGCTGTGTGAACTCAGGCAGGTTACTCAACCTCTCTGTGCCTCCCCTCTCCCTTGCCTTGTAAAACAGAGACAAGAGGTCGGGCGCGGTGGCTCACGCCTGTAATCCCAGCACTTTGGGAGGCCGAGGCGGGCGGATCACGAGGTCAGGAGATCGAGACCATCCTGGCGAACACGGTGTAACCCCGTCTCTACTGAAAATACAAAAAAATTAGCCGGGCGTGGTGGCGGGTGCCTGTA
Organism: Macaca nemestrina; assembly: GCF_043159975.1. Classification (NCBI taxonomy): domain Eukaryota; kingdom Metazoa; phylum Chordata; class Mammalia; order Primates; family Cercopithecidae; genus Macaca; species Macaca nemestrina. The sequence goes on from NC_092144.1 coordinate 1,265,021, forward strand.
GCCCCAGCTACTTGGGAGGCTGAGGCAGGAGAATGGTGTAAACCCGGGAGGCTGAGCTTGCAGTTAGCCGAGATCCGGCCACTGCACTCCAGCCTGGGTGACAGAGTGAGACTCTGTCTCAAAAAAAAAGAAAAAAAAAAAAAAAAAAAAAAAACAGGGACAAGAACAGCACCCACTTCTCAGGGTCATTGGCTAATAATTGCAGTGTACATAGAGCAGCGCCTGGCACCAGCATTGCATAAGTGCTCCTTAAATAGGATAAAGGGCAGGAGGTTGCCAGGTGTCCTGGAAACCCGGCGAGGAAGGTGTCTAGGGGCAGAGGGAGGGAGTGGCTATGTGATGCCACCAGACAGCCAAGTCAGCCTGAGGACTGAGCAGGGATTAGCCCAGCAGACATTGCTTGTGGCTCAAGGAAGGGAGCCAATGCCTGGCAGGGCGGATTTGGGGGAGGAGAGAATTGGAGGTGTGGGGCAGATACATGGGGGATCAGGAGATGGACAGGGCTCAGGAGTGGATTTTATGACAGAAGAAAGGGCATCTGGGTTGCTGGAGTAAAGACCCAGTAGTGACCTGCAAATCCGGGGCAGGGGTGGATTAAGAGAGGCTAAGCTCAAGCCGGGGGCAGCCTGGATGATAACGGCAGAGTCAGAGGCCCAAAAGTCAGGCCATGATCCACACACAGCATGGGTGAGAATGTAAGAAGGTGCAGCTGCTGTAGAAAACAGACTGGTCGGCTGGGCGCAGTGGCTCATGCCTGTAAACCAAGCACTTTGGGTGGCCGAGGCAGGCAGATCACCTGAGGTCAGGAGTTCGAGACCAGCCTGGCCAACATAGTGAAACCCCGTCTCTACTAAAAATACCAAAGTTAGCCAAGCGTGGTGGCACGTGCCTGCAATCCCAGCTACTTGGGAGGCTGAGGGAGGAGAATCGCTTGAACCTGGGAGGTGGAGGTTGGGGTGAGCCGAGATCATGCCACTGCACTCCAGCTTGAGCAAAAAGAGTGAAACTCCATCTCACTCCATCTCAAAAAAAAAAAAGAAAGAAAGAAAAGAAAACAGTCTGGTGGATCCTCAAACTGTTACACAAAGAGTCACCATAGACTCAGCAATTCCGCCCAAGAGAAATGAAAACATACGCCCACACAAACACTTGTACAGCTTTACAAACTCAACAGGTGAAAACAACCTAGATGTCCATCCACAGATGAATAAATAAACACAATGTGATTCCTCCACACACTGGAATATTTCTCAGCCATGAAAAGGAATGATGAGGCTCCGACACAGGCCACAATGTGGATGCAGCCTGAGGACCTCATGCCCAGTGAGATAGGCCAGGCAAAAAAGACACGCAGTGGGTGATCCCATTTCTATGAAATGTCCAGGACAGGCCAATCCACAGAGACAGGAGGGGATGTGTGGGTGCCAGGTCCTAGGGCAGGAGATGGGGAGTGAAGGCTGATGGGGTCCGGGCTTCCTTTGGGGACAATGAAGATATTCTGGGCCGGGCGCAGTGGCTCACGTCTGTAATCCCAGCACTTTGGGAGGCCGAGGCGGGCGGATCACAAGGTCAGGAGATCGAGACCACGGTGAAACCCCGTCTCTACTAAAAATACAAAATATTAGCCGGGCGCGGTGGTGGGCGCCTGTAGTCCCAGCTACTCGGGAGGCTGAGGCAGGAGAATGGCGTGAACCCGGGAGGCGGAGCTTGCAGTGAGCCGAGATCGCGCCACTGCACTCCAGCCTGGGTGACAGAGCGAGACTCTGTCTCAAAAAAAAAAAAAAAAAAGAAAAAAAAACACGCCAGGCGCAGTCGCTCACGCCTGTACTACCAGCACTTTGGGAGGCCGAGGTAGGCAGATCACAAGGTCAGGAGATCGAGACCACGGTGAAACCCCGTCTCTACTAAAAATACAAAAAATTAGCCGGGCGCGGTTGTGGGTGCCTGTAGTCCCAGCTACTCGGGAGGCTGAGGCAGGAGAATGGCGTGAACCCGGGAGGCGGAGCTTGCAGTGAGCCGAGATCGCGCCACTGCACTCCAGCCTGGGCGACAGAGCCAGACTCCGTCTCAAAAAAAAAAAAAAAAAAAAAAAATTAGCCGGGTGTGGTGGCGGGCGCCAGTAGTCCCAGCTACTTGGGAGGCTGAGGCAGGAGAATGGTGCGAACCCGGGGGGCAGAGCTTGTAGTGAGCCGAGATCGCGCCACTGCACTCCAGCCTGGGCGACAGAGAGAGACTCCATCTCAAAAAAAAAAGAAAAGAAAAAGAATTCTGGAACTAGATAGAGGTGATGGTCTCATAACATTGAGGCGATGGTCTCATAACTGTGCACATCCTAAAAACACTGAATTGTACACTTTAAAGTGGTTAAAATGTTGAATTTCATTTGTATTTTGTTTGAATTTCAAAAACTTTTTTTTTTTTTTTTTTTTTGAGACAGAGTTTTGCTGTATCCTCCCAGGCTGGAGTGCAGTGGCATGATCTCGGCTCACTGCAACCTCCCACTCCCGGGTTCAAGCAATTCTCCTGCCTCAGCCTCCAGAGTAGTTGAGATTACAGGCGCCTGCTGCCACGTCCTGCTAATTTTTTTTTTTTTTTTTTTTTTGAGATGGAGTCTCACTCTGTCTCCCAGGCTGGAGAGAAAAGGTGCAATCTCGGCTCACTGCAACCTCCACCCTCTGGGTTCAAGAAATTCTCCTGCCTCAGCCTCTCCAGTAGCTGGGATTACAGCGCACACCACCACGACCAGCTAATTTTTGTATTTTTAGTACAGACGAGCTTTCTCCATGTTGGTCAGGCTGGTCTCGAACTCCTGACCTCATGATCCGCCCTCCTTGGCCTCCCAAAGTGCTGGGATTACAGGTGTGAGCCACCGTGCCCAGCCCTAATTTTTGTATTTTTAGTAGAGACACAGTTTCCCCATGTTGGCCAGGCTGGCCTCAAACTCCTAATCTCAGGTGATACACCTGCTTCAGACCCCCAAAGTGCTGGGATTACAGATGTGAGCCACCACACCCAGCCCCCAATTTTTTCTTTTTTAGACAGAGTCTTGCTCTGTCGTCCAGGCTGGAGTGCAGTGGCAGGATTTTGGCTCACTGCAAGCTCTGCCTCCTGGGTTCACGCCATTCTCCTGCCTCAGTCGCCTGAGTAGTGGGACTACAGGCGCCGCCACCACGCCCAGCTAATTTTTTGTATTTTTAATAGAGATGGGGTTTCACCGTGTTAGCCAGGATGGTCTCCATCTCCTGACCTCATGATCCACCCACCTCAGCCTTTTAAAGTGCTGGGATTACAGGCGTGAGCCCCTGTGCCCAGCCAAAAAGTTTCTTTTTTTTTTTTTTTGAGACAGAGTCTCGCTGGGTCGCCTAGGCTGGAGTGCGGTGGCGCGATCTCGGCTCACTGCAAGCTCCGCCTCCCGGGTTCGCGCCATTCTCCTGCCTCAGCCTCCCAAGTAGCTGGGACTACAGGCGCCCGCCACCTCGCCCGGCTAATTTTTTGTATTTTTTTTAGTAGAGAGGGGGTTTCACCGTGTTAGCCAGGATGGTCTCGATCTCCTGACCTTGTGATCCGCCCGCCTCGGCCTCCCAAAGTGCTGGGATTACAGGCGTGAGCCACCGCGCCCGGCCCAAAAAGTTTTTAAAAAAGAAATCAAGCCACAGGACAGCCCCTGCCCCAGTCCTTCCTGGTGCCAGGGGCTGCTCTAGAAAGATCTATGGCAACACAGCTTCCTGCAGGGACACTGAAGAACTTCCGCCCTCACAGGGAAGCCTTGCTGGGGTCTTGAGAGGTCCCCAAGTCTTCATTTCCCTGTTTGTGAAATGGGGTCACTCTGGGAAAAGTTGAGAAACCCCCAGGGCAAATCTCTCCCAGAACCTGGGAGCCCGTTCTCAGATCCGAGGTCACGACCCCGTGTTTTGCCCACTTCTGCCCTTATCACAACTGGCAGGAAGTCAGGAGCGGGATAAGGTGTCTCCGCCGAGCTGTGGGTGCTGAGCTGTTTTTCTGGCAACCCTGAGATAAACACCGGTTTCAGCGCACACGTTTGCAACCAACTTATGGAAAACAACTCTGGCAACATTGCAAACAGCTGAGCCTCTGCAAGGGCAAGAACAGATTCGCCAGTGTGGCCCTGTCACCCGGCACTGCCAGGGCGGGAGGAAATGGGGGGGTTTCCTGAGAAGTGAGACAATGGGGGTTGACTCCAAGAACTCGGCCTCTGGGGGCTGGGCGGGAGCAAAGCCATGTGAACAGGCTTATGCAAGACCTGGATTCTGCCAGCCCAGCTCAGGGATCCTTGCTTCACTGCCTTTGCCACTCAACTCCATCTACAACACCTCTGTGTTGCATCTAGCAGGCCTGAGTCGGGGGCAGTGGCGGGGACTGGCTCATAGGTCCCACCCCAAATCAACCCAGCCCTGAATCTGTCTCTGAAAAAATTTACTCAATGCAGGGTCAGAAAAGGTTAAGACCTTGAAGGCAACATAAAAATCTAGGCAGGGTAGGTAGAGTGGCTCACGCCTGCGATGCCAGCACTTTGGGAGGCTGAGGCAGGTGGATCCCCTGATGTCAGGAGTTCAAGACCAGCCTGAGCAACATGGTGAAACCCTGTCTCTACTAAAAATACAAACATTAGCTGGGCTTGGTAGCACGCGCCTGTAATCCCAGCTACTCAGGAGACTGAGGCAGGAGAATCGCTTGAACCCGGAAGGCAGAGGTTGCAGTGAGCTGAGATGGAGACACTGCACTCCAGCCTGGGTAACAGACCAAGACTCCTTCACACACACACACACAAATTCCAAACCCCTGTCTGTACAGGGGTCAAAGTCTAATCACGGTGACTCAGTTCCCAAGTATGAGATGAGTGTCTCTGTTGCCAAATGTCCAAGCCACGAAGTGAAACACAGAGTTGGAAGCCAAGATGTGGGGTGGTATCGGCTCTGGGTGTGCCCATACCTCGTAATGTTAGAAGCGTAAGAAAACCCTCCAGACTTGTGTTTATTTTCTGAGTACACACCACGTGTCCCTGCGTGGGCAGCTGTCTCTGGGGTGGGATCCCAGGAAACTCCAGGTTCTCAGTTAAATGGTAACTGTCTCCATGACTCTCAGGTCCCAGTGCCCACATGTTATGTAAGCGGCTTGGCAACCAGACCCAGCGGTGGGGAGTCACTGACACCCCTGTGCCCACGGCAGGGGTGAGGGCAGGGACACCCCCATGCCCTCTCTGGGCACCCTCATAAGATGGGACTGTGATGAGGAGCAGACCTCAGTTTGGTTTCATTTACATTAAAAAGGCAAATCCCTTGGCCGGATGCGGTGGTTCACACCTGTAATCCCAGCACTTTGGGCGGCCGAGGTGGGCACATCACATGAGGTCAGGTGTTTGAGATCAGCCTGGCCAACATGGTGAAACCCTGTCTCTACTAAAAATACAAAAAAATTAGCTGGGTGTGGTGGCTCGCTCCTGTAATCCCAGTTACTCAGGAGGCTGAGTCAGGAGAATCGCTTGAACCCGGTGGGCGGAGATTGCGGTGAGACGAGGTCGCACCACTGCACTCCAGCCTGGGCAAAAGAGCAAAACTCTGTCTCAAAAAAAAAAAAAAAAAAAAAAAAAAGGCAAATCCCGGCCGGGCCTGTGGCTCACACCTGTGATCCCAGCAGTTTGGGAAGCTGAGGCTGGAGGATCACTTGAGGTCAGGAGTTTGAGACCAGCCTAGGCAACATAGTGAGACCCCCCATGTCTTTACAATAATTAGCCAGGAATGGTGGTGATGAGCTGGGATGAGCCTGTTGTCCCAGCTGTTCGGGAAGCAGAGGCGGGAGGTTCGCTTGAGCCTGGGAGGTCGCGGCTGCAGTGTGCCCTGATCGTGCCACTGCACTTTAGCTTGGGCAACACAGCAAGACCCCGTCTCTTAAAAAAAAAAGGTAAACGAGTTGGGGAGACTTTTCTGCCAGTTGGAGAAACGCCCTCGACGAGTCTTAAGTAGTATTCTCACGTTGTCTGGCCTGCCGCCGCGCTGCGGTCAACCATCCGGAGTACCGTGCGCTGCCTCCCAACGCGTCGACTGCGTAGACGCGGCCGCCTGTGCGCAAGCGAGCATGCGCAGTCGCCGACAACAGTCCGCACGTCCGGTCCCGCCCCCCTTCCCCGCCTTTTTCCCCTTCCGGCCTCCCATTGGCTGGCATCGGCGCGAGCGCTCAACACCGACGCGGCTGACCAGTGAGCGCTCCGGAGGGCGTGGCCGTGGGAGGGGAGGTGCGGAGAGCCGACGCGCGTCCATTGGTCGGCTGGACGAGGGGAGGAGCCGCTGGCTCCCAGCCCCGCCGCGATGAACCTCGGCCGCCTTTGCCGCCTGCTGAAGCCGGCGCTGCTCTGTGGGGCTCTGGCCGCGCCCGGCCTCGCCGGTACCATGGTGAGCGGGCGCCGAGGCTGTTGCCTGCCCGGTTACCGTTGGGGCGGGCGCGCGATCCCCGTCTCCGCTCGCCGGCGCGGGGAACCCTCGGGCTCCCGTGACCTTGGTGGGGGGCGTCTGGGTGGCTCCCCCTCCCCACCCCTGGCCGGGCGCGGACGCGGGTGACCGCACTGCGACGCGCTCCGTGGCCCTCCAGGCCGTTGCGGGCACGCGGGCTGGGTTCGGGGAAGGGGAAGGGGCTGTTCAATGCGCGCGGGTCGGGGTCCGGGAAGGGGCTGTCCAGGCCGTTGCGAGCGCGCGGGCTGGGGTCGGGGAAGTGGAAGGGGCTGTTCCACGCGCGCGGGTCGGGGTCGGGGAAGCGGCCGTCCAAGCCGTTGCGGGCGCGCGCGCCGGGGTCGGGGTCCCGGCTTGCAGGGGGCGGGGTCCGGGACGGCTGGGGCGGAGCTGGGCCGTTGGGGGCCACGGGTGGGTGTCTCCGGGCCGAGCGGGGCTGCTGCGCCCGAGCGGTTGTGGGTGCAGAGGGCTGGAAACCCCGGATCACGCGCCCCCGGGCGCCGCCCCGCCCCCGCGGCTTGGCCTAGCTTGGTGTCGTCACAGTCGCACAGTCCTGACTTCGGCCTCCGGGCCTTTGTCCCCGGCAGCGGCGCTCGGGGTAGGGGAGCCAGGCGGGGCGGGAGACGGGCGGGTATGGGCCGCGCGGGCGCAGGCTCCCCCAGGCGCCGCAGGCAGCGGTGCCAGAGCCGCGGCAGACGGCGGCCGCGAGCCCCTCGACGGCGGAAGGCCCCAGCGTGCAGGCGCAGGAGGGCGCGGCGCCGGCGGAAGGAGCCCTGTCCCCGCAGCTTGGGACCGGAGATCCATGAATGTCCCGAGTCCCAGGACCCGGTGCGCGCGGGGCCCTCACACCTGCTGCTGTGGCACTTTTTGGGGTTGGAACCTTCTCTCGGTCTCCGGGTTTCCGGTAAAACGGGACCAGAGGCACAAGGAGGCGTGTGCGTTTGAGGAGGAGGAGCGTTCAGGTTTTCAGGGCCCCAGGGCTCCGGTGTCCCCGCCACCGACCCGCTCCGCATCCCTTCCTGCCCCAGGGCCCCAGGCTCGGCCTCCCGTCCATGCTCCCTGCTCAGCCCCCTTTGCCTTGCAGTGCGCGTCCCGGGACGACTGGCGCTGTGCGCGCTCCATGCACGAGTTTTCCGCGAAAGACATCGACGGGCACATGGTTAACCTGGACAAGTACCGGTGGGCGCTCGCCTGCGGTGGGGCGCATGGCCGGGGCCTGGGAGGGGGCCCTGCTCTTCTGCGCTTGACCCCCGCCGACTCTTGCAGGGGGTTCGTGTGCATCGTCACCAACGTGGCCTCCCAGTGAGGCAAGACCGAAGTGAACTACACTCAGCTCGTCGACCTGCACGCCCGATACGCTGAGTGCGGTTTGCGGATCCTGGCCTTCCCATGTAACCAGTTCGGGAAGCAGGTGGGCGGCTGCTGCGTTCCCGGGGCCCGCAGAGGCCGGTGGGTGGGGGTGGGCTGTGGCCTTGCAGAGGCCGATGGGTGGGGGTCAGGGTGGGCTCCGGCCTGGAGAGGGCCTCGGAGTGTGCAGGGGCCCCCGAGGCACTCAAGCACACCTTGGCCGCCACAGGAGCCAGGGAGTAACGAAGAGATCAAAGAGTTCGCCGCGGGCTACAACGTCAAATTCGATATGTTCAGCAAGATATGCGTGAACGGGGACGACGCCCACCCGCTGTGGAAGTGGATGAAGATCCAGCCCAAGGGCAAGGGCATCCTGGGAAAGTGCGTGACCTCTGGGGACATTACAGCTGCGGGGTTGGGGGGGCTGTGTGGGGGCCTGCTGGGATGTGCACACCTCCCTGGGGGCAGAATGGCTCAGGGGGCGGTTGAGGTGGGGGTGCTGGGACTCTCACACTGTGTGGCCTCCTTGGGGCAGGATGGCTCTGGGGTCCATGAAGGGCTGTGGAAGCAGCCAGGGATGCTCACACCTTTGTGGCCTCCTGGGGACAGGATGGCTCAGGGGGCTGTGGGGGGCTGCAGGGACTCTCACACTGCGTGGCCTCCTGGGGTAAGATGGCTGGGGAGGCGTGGGGGGGCCGCTGGGGACACTCATGTCCATGTGGCCTCCTGGAGGCAGGATGGCTAGTGGGCCCGTGGGGGGCTGCTGGGGACGCTTACACCCATGTGCTTCTTTTCCAGTGCCATCAAGTGGAACTTCACCAAGGTAAGGGGGCTGTGGGGGGTAGGGGACCAGCTCCCCCCGGCCACAGCCCTGGCCCACATGGGCAGCGGGCAGGAAGGGCAGCCTCAGCCCCTTGCAGGGGGCCACCCCCACGGTGCCCCACAGTTCAGACACTGTCTCTCCACAGTTCCTCATTGACAAGAACGGCTGCGTGGTGAAGCGGTACGGACCCATGGAGGAACCCCTGGTAGGTCCTCTCTAGGGAGCCTGCTTGGGGCAGCGGCTCGGGAGCTAGCTGCCCTGACCCAGCTTTTCTCCCCGACAGGTGATAGAGAAGGACCTGCCCCACTATTTCTAGCTCCACAAGTGTGTGGCCCCGCCCGAGCCCCCTGCCCACACCCTCGGAGCCTTCCACCGGCACCCATGACGGCCTGCTTGCAAACCAGCTCCTGGTGAGGCAGACCCGAAAATCCAGCGTGCACCCCGCCGGAGGAAGGTCCCGTGGCCCGCTGGGCTTGGCTCGGCGCCCCCACCCCTGGCTGCCTTATGGGAATAAACAGACAAATTGGTCTGCTGGATCTTTCTGCCTAGGGGCTTGGGGGGGCCCTTTTGCCAGGCACCCCTCCATGTCAGGGCCAGCTGCTGTCAGCTGCCAGGGAATGCCATGAAGGTGGAGTGTTGCCTCCTCTTCCTCCAGGCTTGGGGGCTGTGCTGGCTGGGGTGCTGGGGTGCAGTGAGATCTGGGCCCGTTGGACACCAAGCCCTGGGCCTTAATCCATGCAGCCCTGCCTGGTATGCACAGGTAGGGCCCAGTAGGGCTGAGTCTTGGAGAAGATAATTTCAAGTGGCTGTTCTTCCCGGCCCCGGGTCTTAACCCGTTAGGAGGTGGCTACTGGGGCCTCCTCTGGCCAGAAAGCAGAAGTATAGAGGCCCGAGGAACAGCTTGACCCTGGTGGTGGGGATGGGTTGGGCACCCACACCTGCCCTTGGGGCCTCACCTGGCTGGGGGGTATGGGGGTAGCTGGGTGGTTACTGTTCACAGAGTCCCTCCATGAGGGCTGGGGGTGGACAGGCCAGGAGGAGCTGGCATAGCAGCACCAGCCACCATTCAGGGGCCCGTGCGGGGGGGCAGTTTGGACACGGCTTGGCTGCCTACCTGCATAGCTGGAGGGACTGCAGCCTGCTAGGGTGGCTGATCCCAGCTGTCCCCACTGGGGGTCTGGAATGGACAGTCCATGGCACCTGCCCCAGACACGGGGTTGAGGGGATCTGTCTCTCCCAGCCCTTGTCCCTCCTCATCCACAGGGGGCCAGCACAGGGCGGTGGACAGAATGAGACCTGGTAACCTAAGAGCCTCCGGGGATGCCCACGCACTCCTGTTCTTCCCTCCCTGTCCTGCAGGCTGAGGAGCAGACTCCATGGGAAGTAGGCAAAAGGCACATATATTTAAAAAAGTCCTTTACATATGTACATCAGAACTTGCTATAAATACATAGAAACCGCAGGCGCCACCCTGCCAGCTCCGCGGCCTGGGGCCTGGGAGAGGTGAGCAGGCAATAACTTAGGGGTCAGAGAAGGGCTAGGGGAGGGGGAATTGCATATATTAGCGGGGGTCTGCCCCACAGAGCCCCTGAGACGCGGGGCCCTGAGCACCTGGGGTTTCCTGAGTTTCTAGCTCTTGGGACCACCCAGTTTCACGGATTTTAAGGGTTTGGGCCCACTGAGCCCTTGCGGGTGCCCAGTCCCAGAGCAGCCACCCGGAGCCCCTTCCTACTTGGGAGGAGAGAGGCACAGAGAGGGCCCTGCCTCGCCCCGGCCCCCAGCTGTCCTGAGTGGGCCCCGCCAGGGCTGATAGGTGAGGGCCCGGGTCGGGCGCGGAAGGCACTGCGGCCGGGGCCTGGGGCTCCTCTGAGCAGTGGTCAGGGAACCTTGGCCCTGGTCCCCACTGCTGCTCCTAGGGGAGAAACGGTCCCTGTGACTTGGGGCATGTTTCGCTTAAAGGTGTGTCAGAGAGGAGCCTGGGTGCCGGGGAAGGGTGGGCTGAACTGGATCACGCTCTGCCGCTCGGGACCGCCGCCCGCCGCGCCCCCCGCCCCCGCGCCCTCCCCCAGCGCGCCCTCGGAGGGCGGCCCTGCATGCAGCGAGCGCAGCATGTCCTCCAGCACCTCCTTGAAGTTGATGTCACAGCCCTGGTGCGCGAGGGCCGCAGGGTCGGCCTGTGCGTCCGGGGCGCCCAGCGGCACCAGGCCGGGGCCGGTGTCCAGGGGCAGCGGCGCCGGGAAGGAGAAGTGCGGGGGCGGCGGGAATGCCTCGGCCGGGGGGCTGTAGGTGAGGTCCAGCACCTCTCCGGGGCCGCAGGGCAGCGCCAGCGGCCGCGGGGCGGGGCAGCCCAGGGCGCGCGCCTGCCTGCGCTTCACGTCCGCATCCATCAGCCGCAGCTCCTGTAGCACGCGGCGCACGCAGCCCTCGGGGATCTTGATGCCTGCGGGCGGAGCGGCGGTGTCAGGGCCGGGGCCGGGGGCTCGGGCCTTCCTGGGGCGCCGGCCGCCCACTCACCCACTTGCTTCTTCCTGTCCTTGGTCTTCAGCCGCACGATCTGCAGGTAGCTGCTGCTGCTGACGTCGGCCATGACGGCGGCGATGCGGCCCCACACGCGCAGCAGCGCGCCGCACAGCATGTAGTGGTGCCGCAGCCGCAGCCCCTGCAGGCAGTCCTTACCCTCCTGCGCCAGCCGGCAGTGCCGGTTCCTGCGGACGGGATGGGTAGCTCGGCTCAGGCGGGTCCCAGGGGCCCGCAGGCTCCCCAGGTGCCCTGAGGTTTCCGGCCTCCCCTCAGAGTCTCGGGAGCTCCCGATCCCTGCCTGGGTCACCGCCATCTGCGGGTTTTCCCCGGTCCCCGGCCCGCCCTCACCAGGCGCTGTGGCTGCAGTGCGTCAGCGACAAGGTGTAGCCACTCTCCCAGGGCTCCTTGGCCTCCTCCGCGGTGACCTGGGGACACAAGACCGCATGAGCCTCGGCGGGGCCAGGGCCGGCAGCCCGAGGGAAAGCTGCACCCCGCGGCCGCCTACCCGGTGGAACCTGCGGCGGAGGCTGTCCAGGGCCTCCAGCTGACTCTGCCGGCCGATATTGGGCTTGTACACCGTGAAGAGCTGGCCGCGGTTCTGCTCCGCCAGCAGGCAGCTGGGCTTGTTACCGCGGACCTGCGGAGGAGGGTGTTGAGGCCGCGCTCAGGTCCCACCCCGTGGGCCCTCCTCTGGGGGGGTGACCCCGCCCGACCCCACCTTGTAGGAGAGGTAGAAGCCGTCATAGGGGCCCGTCAGCTCCAGTGACTTGGCAACGGCGTCCTCCCACTTCAGGCCGCGGTCCACGCTGATCTGCCACGACAAGGGGGGGTGTGAGTGTGGTGGGGGCAGGGTGGGCAGTGTGTGAGGGGCTGGGGGGCTTCCTGCTGACCTTGTAGAAGACCACCTGCCCGTCCTGCGGGTGCCCAGGAGCCAGGAACACCTGCTGGCTCTCCTCGTAGATCTCCTCGATGCCGGGAGCAAGGTCTAGGAGGGGTGGGTGGAGGGTGAGTGGTGTCCGGGCCTGGGACTGCCGGCTGGGGCCAGGGTCAGTCCAGTAGCCCAGGTGCACCCTAGAGACGAGAGACGACCCCCGGAGAGCACAGGGGAGGGTGTCCTGGAGCCTGGCCTGACCTGGCCCAGCGTAGGGATGGTACAAATGGGCCCCAGCCTGGCAACCGCTCAGGTCAAGGTAACCCCAAGCAGGCTGTGGGGGGACTGTGGGAGCCTAGGGGCTGCTCAGGTGCTGGGTGACCCCGAGCAGGCTGTGGGGCTCGTGGGAGCCTGGTGGGCTGTGGCACTGCTCATGAGTGAAGTATCTGTGGTCCTGCCCCAACCTTCGTCTGGACACAGGGAAGTGGTCCTGATGGACAGGCCTGGCCCTATGAGGCTGAAAGCACAGGCTCGCTGGCCTATGGTTCACAATGATGTAGCAGGCGCCCCGTGGAGCCTGGGGATGAGCACGGTGGGCAGTGTGCACCAGCCTGAGCACCGTCCACAGAGCTGCACGGGGATCCCACAAGCCCCGTGCCCACGCCTGCCCAGGCCCACCCAGCACCCTCGCTCACCCAGAATGCACAGTGCTCCTATCAGCCCCTTACCCACCTAGGCCCTCCCCATGCTCACCCACAATGCCCAGTGTTCCCACAAGGTCCGTGCCTACCTGGGATGCCCACTGTTCCCACGAGCCCCTCGCCCACACCCACCCAAGTCCCCCGGTGCCCATGCTCACCCAGGATGCCCATGTCATATTTGCCCTCCCGCTTGTCCATCTCGATGAGGTGGTCGAAGGTGTCTGAGAAGTACTGGAACAGCGCGTTCTGCTTGTACACCTCCAGCCCCAAGATGCGATTCAGGAACTTGGTGATGGAACAGTCTGACAGTGGAGGGAGCCAAGCCTCAGGCTGCGCTGGGAGTCCCCGCTCCCCTCGTTGCTCCCCACATGGGGCCAAGGTTGCATGAGACGAGATGGGAGCGTCTCTGGGCCTAGGTGTGGGGCACTCACCCTTCTCCACGTCCAGGCAGCCATTTCGGGACTCCCGGCCGCCAATGCCCACGGACAGCAGGCCCTGCTTCATGTCTGCGGGGAGAGGGGCCTCACACGCTGGTCTTCCCAACCCTGCCCCTCCCGCAAGGGCCCTAGCTCCTTTTCCAGAGACCAGCTGCTCTCTGGGGGGCCTGGGGAGCAGCTGAGGCCTAGGGCTAGGCCAGGGCTAGGAGTGGAGCCTGTTGCCTGACTGACAGGAGTGAGAACAGCACGTTCTTGGGGAATAAATTCAAATCCCCGGCCCCTCAGCTGCCCCGGAAACCCACCGGGTGGCTGCTGGGGGCCGCCTTGGCTCCCTTTGCCTTCACAGCCCCCTCTGTGCGTGTGGGGAGAGATCTCTCAACACACAACCGGCCTATAAAGTCTGCTGCCCCAGCTGCTCTGGAGCCCCTGCCCCCCCAGGAAGACCCCCACAGGCCCAGCTTACCCCGGAAGAAGGTGGAGACCCCTCCAGGATATCCCTGGGGCACAGGCACTTTGTTCTCAGTCTGGCTCAGGATGGTGGTAAGGACACAGTGCAGGGCCCGGGTGCCATACTAGGGGGAGAGGGTGAGTGGGGAAGGAGGCCCCGGGAGGAAGCCGGCCTCCCCTGGACCCCTGCCTCTCTAGAACCCCACCCTTCCTTAGGCCCCTGGCCCCTACCCTCCCCTAGACTCCTAGACCCCACCTCCCTCAGCTCTCAGCCACCTCCTCCCCCAGAGTCCTAGACTAGGGCCTCCCCCAGACCCCTGGGCCCCGCCTCCCCCAGCCCCCATCTACTCCCTCCCCCAGGCTCTTAGATCCGGCCCTCCCTAGACCCCTGACCCTGCCTCCCCCAGCCCCGCCTTCCCTGCAGTACCTTGTTCTCAAAGTTGTACTTGCTGAGGTCACGGGACTCCGTGGCGCGGCGGTCTCCATGGGTCAGGGCCCCCTGCAAGGGGTGGGGAAGGTCATCGGTTGGTCACCTGGGGTCTGGCCTCTGGCCCCCCACAAAGCTTTGCAAAGCCTTCCTGGGCCTGTCCCTGGTTCTCAACCCGGCCCCCACCTGCTCACCAGACTCTCCAGGCGCTTGGCCACAATGGAGGCGAACCGGCGCTCCCCGGCCAGCTCCGAGATGAGGAAGACGTACTCTGGCGCAGAGACCTGGTTGGACCGGTGGGTGCGGCCTGGGGACAAAGCGGCTCTCAGGGTCCGGCCAGGTGGGGGCGGGGCCGAGACACGTTGGGGGCGGGGCCAGGTAGCGCTGGGGGCGGGGCCGGACTCACCAAACTGCTGGATGGCGCGGTCGGCGCTCCAGGGCAGCTCCAAGGTCATGTGCACACGGCGCCTCTGGTTCTGGACGCGGCGGTCAGCTTGGAGGGAGACACCCGAGCTGGAGGCCTCCGAGATGATGGCCACGAGCTGGGGGGACGGAAGGGACCGGGACGCGGTTGGTGCAAGGCCCGCCCCAACGCTGCCGCCGCCTCCTCACCCTCTCGGCCCCCGCTCCAGGTCACCAGGACGTCCAGGGGCAGCGAGAGGCCTGCGCGGCGCGGACACCACCCGTCACACGGCCACTCGCGCCCGCACCTGGCACACACACACTCGCAGAAGTGCGCGGGTCCGCAGTCCCCAGGGACCCTTGGGCCCCTCTGTGCCTCCTGGGTCCCGCGGGCCGCGCCCAGTGCACTGCGGCCCCACACCTTCTCGCCGCTCATGAATCGCTGCTTCTCCCTGAGGTTCACGTGGTCGATGGACAGACCCTGCTCTGCCCGCGACTCGAAGGCCACCGTCCCGTCGGGCCTGGACACCACACGGCCTTTCCTGCCGGTCATCTGCGGCCGGGACAGGGACAAAACCGGCCGTCAGTGTTGTGGCCTCGCAGGAGTCTGGCCACCCGTGTCTCAGCTTCCCTATGTCCCACAGTGGTCGTGGGCTCCCAGCTGTGGATGCGGTGGGGAGGGGGCCCTGGGAGAGGGAGAGGGGGACTGCTGGACCCAGGCGATGTGTGCCCGTCCAAGGCCTGGTATTATCAGCCAGCCAGCGCCACGGAGTGAAAAAGTGAAGCTGGGCAGGGAGGAGGCCGCAGAGCCAGGCCCAGGGGCTTGAGTCCTGGCCCCGGGCACCCCAGGGGTACGTTCAGGCAGTGGTCTAAGCAGAGGCCAGCGCAGGCCAGGCTGGGGGATCTGGGGCTTAGAGAGATGGGGGAGGAAACCCTCCACAGGAGGTCGTGGCCTCCCTGGCCAAGTTGGACAGGTCGCTACTGCCCCCACCTCCCGCCCCCCAGGCTCCCGGAAGGCCCCCTCCTCGCAGGGCTGCGGTGACGCGGAGTGACCAGCAGGGGCCACCAGAGCCATGCAGAGCCCGGGTGAAGCCCCGCCCACTGCCCACGCCCCACCCACCACCTACTCCAGCTGCTGTCCCACCCACCTCCGCCACCCGCTGGGGGCCGCCAAGCTGGTCGATGAGCTCGTCCAGGGTGTTGACTGGCAGCTCCCGGCCCAGCCGCCGCACTTTATCCAGCAGATCCTGCTTCAGTCGCTCCACCCGCTCCAGGACCCCGGGGCCATGCGGGTCTCTCTGAGGGAGGCACACGGGTCCTAGGGAGGATGTGCAGGGTCAGGACATGTCAGCTGCCTTCTAGGGCCCACCTAACTCAAGGCTGGCCCCTGCAGAGCAAGGACAAGGGGCCTGGGGCAGCCCTGAGGGATGGCAGGGTGGCAAGGAAGCCCAGCACGGTGGCCCAGGACTGCTTTTCTGCGCTTGTCTCCCTGAGACCAGCTAAGGCAAAACTAAGCCTCCTTATTGGGGGACCAAACGCTGCGACCTCACTGCCTCCACAGGCGTGGAGACTGCCCAGCCCCGAGCCCCAGCTCTGCCTCTGACCAGCGGTGTAACCCCTGACCTCCCTTCTCTGGGCCTCAGTTTCCCCCAACTGTAAAGTGGGCACCATAGCAGCAGCTGGGCTCAGGTGGGCTGGACTGAGGGCTACAACCTGGGGTAGGTGGTGACCGCCAGGAGGCCGGGGGAGCCTCGCACTGGAATCCTGACCCACAGGTGGTTGGCCAGTCGGGCGAGCCCTCACCCCTGTCATCACTGGGGAGCCCGATGGCATCAACGATGACCACGTCGTCGTCCATCAGGGACTCGGGGGAGGAGTTGAAGTCGCTGTCCAGGCCGGGGTCTGATTCTGTGCTGCTGTCATCGCTGATGCGGATGATGCCCGCCGCCTCGCACGCCAGCCGGGGGGCTTTGGCCCCGCGTCCCCGAGGTCGCCCTGCAGGGAAGGACAGGGTCACCGAGGACCAGACCACAGCAGGGTGGAGGAGCACGTGGAGGAGATGCAGCAGGACAGGGCAAGGCCAGTGGTCCGAGCTGGGGAGGTCCATCCGAGACCCCCTGCCTCTGGGCAGGCAGCTCAGCTGTTCTCCGGGGACGCCCTCTTAGGAACCCTGTGCCCTGTGGCCAGGAGGGCGTGGTGTAAGGGGGCAATATTTTGCTTTATTCTGAGACAGAGTCTCACTCTGTCGCCAGGGTGGAGTGCAGTGGCATCTCACTGCACTCTGCCTCCCGCGTTCAAGCGATTCTCCTGCCTCAGCCTCCCGGGTAGCTGGGATTACAGGTGCGCACCACCACGCCCGGCTAATTTTTTGTATTTTAGTAGAGACGGGGTTTCACCATGTTGGCCAGGCTGGTGTCAATCTCCTGACCTCATGATCTGCCTGCCTCAGCCTCCCAAAGTGCTGGGATTATAGGTGTGAGCCACCGCGCCGGCTTATTTATTTTTGAGATGGAGTTTCACTCTGTTGCCCAGGCTGGAGTGCAGTGATGCAATCTCAGCTCACTGCAACCTCCACCTGCCGGGTTCAAGCAATTTTCCTGCCTCAGTCTCCTGAATAGCTGGGATTATAAGCATGCACCACCATACCTGGCTAATTTTTCTTTTTTTTTTTTTTTTTTTTTTTTTTTTTTTTTTTTTGAGACGGAGTCTCGCTCTGTCACCCAGGCTGGAGTGCAGTGGCCGGATCTCAGCTCACTGCAAGCTCCGCCTCCCGGGTTCACGCCATTCTCCGGCCTCAGCCTCCCGAGTAGCTGGGACTACAGGCGCCCGCCACCTCGCCCGGCTAGTTTTTTGTATTTCTTAATAGAGACGGGGTTTCACCGTGTTAGCCAGGATGGTTTCGATCTCCTGACCTCGTGATCCGCCCGTCTCGGCCTCCCAAAGTGCTGGGATTACAGGCTTGAGCCACCGCGCCCGGCCTAATTTTTCTATTTTTAGTAGAGATGGAGTTTCACCATGTTGGCCAGGCTGGTCTCAAAATCCTGGCCTCAGGTGATGTGCCCGCCTCAGCCTCCTGCTGAGATTACAACAGGAGTGACCCACTGTTCCTGGCCAATATTTTATTTTTATTAATTTTTTTGAGACAGAGTCTTTCTCTGTCACCCAAGTTGGAGTACATTGGCGTGATCTGGGCTCACTGCAACCTCCACCTCCCAGGTTCAAGTGATTCCCCTGCCTCAGCCTCCCAAGTAGCTGGGATTACAGGCGTGCGCCACCACACCCGGCTAATTTTTGTATTTTTAGTAGAGACAGGGTCTCACCATGTTGGCCAGGCTGGTCTTAAACTCCTGACCTCAGGTGATCCACCTACCTCGGCCTCCCAAAGTGCTGGGATTACAGGCATGAGCCATTGTGCCTGGCAAAGAGGACCGTATTAAACCCACATCAGCCGGGCGCGGTGGCTCACGCCTGTAATCCCAGCACTTTGGGAGGCTGAGGCGGGCGGATCACAAGGTCAGGAGATCGAGACCACGGTGAAACCCCGTCTCTACTAAAAAAAAATACAAAAAATTAGCCGGGCGCGGTTGTGGGCGCCTGTAGTCCCAGCTACTCGGGAGGCTGAGGCAGGAGAACGGCGTGAACCCGGGAGGCGGAGCTTGCAGTGAGCTGAGATCCGGCCACTGCACTCCAGCCTGGGCGACAGAGCGAGACTCCATCTCAAAAAAAAATAAAAATAAAAAAAAAAATAAACCCACATCCGAGGTCCTTTCAGACGTGGCTAGTGTGGTGGATACGTGGGGTGCCTGGGGAGGCCACACACCAGACCTCGACAGGGAGCTCTAGGCTTCCCTGTGACAGCAGCCTGGGGTTTATCAATGGGCTCCAAAGGGGCCATGGAGACCCTGAAAATGGAAGGTGGGAGTGGGTGGGAGCAAGCAGTGGGGCTGGACCTCTGCAGCCCCGGGTGGTGCCGGCTCAGCCCCTCAGGTATGGTTGTGTGGCCTTGGGTGAGCTACATGGCCTCTCTGAGCCTTGCCACCTGCCGTCCCAGGGCTGATTACGGAGGAGGGAGA
Source organism: Macaca nemestrina (assembly GCF_043159975.1). Taxonomy (NCBI): domain Eukaryota; kingdom Metazoa; phylum Chordata; class Mammalia; order Primates; family Cercopithecidae; genus Macaca; species Macaca nemestrina. Next base: position 1,283,530 of record NC_092144.1, read on the forward strand.
AAGCGGAGGGTCAGGAGTGGGTGGGGCTTTGGCGCACGGGGCTTACGTTTCCGCTTGCTGCCCGCTCCTCTGTCCCGCTTTCTCTTGGTGGATGGAAAGTGCTTCTGAATTAGCGACAGGAACACGCCTCTGAAAGTGAGACGCGGAGTTTATTCTCACACAAGGAGCGGAGGCCAGGTGGGGTTGCTCTCTGGAAGCTGGACACCCCCCTGGGTCCCTGTGGGGGTCCCGGAGAGGGCCGGTCCTGGGCAGAGGGTCTCCCGTGGGGAGTGGGCTGGGGAGGGCTGGGGGCTGCCTGTGAGCTCTCCTTTGGCCTGCTGGTGTCACAGGGCCACCTCAGCCCACCAGGCTTCCCCCGCTCTGAGGAATGTGGCCGGATATGATGACGGCTCCCAGGACGGGGGTAAGGGGTAGGGTGAGGGGGTAGCTAGGGGCTCCCGGCCAAGGGATACCAGGCATTGGGGAGCTCTGACCCCCAGGCAATGGGGGGATCTAGGGGGGCTGCCGTGACCCTCCCGGGGCGTTCTCAACCCCCAGAGGAGAGGCTGGGGCTTCAGGGAGCTGGGAGGGCCAGCCCCTAAAATCCACAGCACCCTTGTTAAAACGGCATGGGTGCAGGAAGCCTCCTTCTAAGACCCCTGGAGACCACGTCCCAAACCTTCCAGGCCCACCACACCTGGGATCCACCTCCACGCCTCTGCTTTAGACCTGGAGCAGAGCTGAAGGTCTCTGCAGCCAAGGCTGGGGTCCCAGCAAAGCCCACCCCAGCACCTCCTGCTGCTGGGGCCGAGGGGCAGGGTCAGGCAGCAGGTGGCCACAAAGAGGGGTGGCCACGAGCGCAGGAATCCCGCAGTCCCGTTCCCACCGTGACACTTACTCAGCGGCCGAGACAAAGCAGTCGAGGTGCCCGTCGTTCTCCCCCAGCACCTCCCGCGTGCGTGCCTCGCCTGTGGACTGCAGCCCGATGACCACACACTGTAGGACAGCAGAGGACTATGAGCCACCAGCCCTGCTATGACCACGCACTGTGGGACGGCAGAGGACCGTGAGCCACCAGCCCTGCTATGACCACACACTGTGGGACAGCAGAGGAATCAGCCAGGCCTCAGGTGACAGCCACGTCCCTCACTCTGCCCCTGTGCTCGCCTCCCCAGGAGGGGCCCTGGCCCACCACAACACACACTGCTGGGTGGGGGTCTGCCGGCTTCCTGTCTCGGGATGGTGCGCTGCCCACCGTGTGGTCACTGTCTGCACTCCGGTGTTCCGACACCCTCGCTGGCTCAGATTGGAGGACGGACATCCGAGCGTCTCTCGCCCACCAGGGTGCAGCCCCCATCCACGTCTGGGGGGGCGCCAGGAAGGACCAGGCAGAAGAGCAGCCCCCACCCCTGCAGGCCTGGCCGCCCTCAGCCCTCGAAGGTCGAAGGCCGCAGCCGCTCACCTTGTCTCGCGCCAGCTCCTCTCGGGCCAGCTCCACCAGCCGGCGCACCTTGGCGGCGATGCACAGATACTTGAAGAAGCGCTGGTGCGCCGACCAGAACTGGCCCCACAGGGACTTGCGTGACTCCAGGCCGATCCAGTCGGCCGCCTGCTGGAACACGTTCAGGGCCTCAGCCCACTGCAATGACACATGACACGGCGCCCCTGAGCTCTGGCTCCTGGCTCCCGGCCCACCTGCCGCCAGCCCTGGGCAAAGCATCCCCACGCCTGGTGGAGTTTAGGGCAGGATGGGGGTGCTGGGGGTGCACACTGTAAGAGGCACTGCCTCTACCTATACGGTAAAAACCTGAAAAACCAAAACACCGGCCGGGCGCGGTGGCTCACGCCTGTAATCCCAGCACTTTGGGAGGCCGAGATGGGCAGATCACGGGGTCAGGAGATCGAGACCATCCTGGCTAACACGGTGAAACCCCGTCTCTACTAAAAATACAAAAAAAAACTAGCCGGGCCTGTGGTGGGCGCCTGTAGTCCCAGCTACTCGGGAGGCTGAGGCAGGAGAATGGCGTGAACCCGGGAGGCGGAGCTTGCAGTGAGCTGAGATCCGGCCACTGCACTCCAGCCTGGGCCGCAGAGCGAGACTCCGTCTCAAAAAAAAAAAAAAAAACCAAAACACCAGTGGTGGGGAAGTTGTGCTGCAAATGGCACAGACTCAGCGCCCGCAGCAAACAGGCTCAGCTCCTTCCAGCAACACAGTGTGAGCCACGCCTTTCGTTTTCCACCAGGGTCTCACCCAGGTGTGATCTCCACCAGGGGACACTGGGCATGTCTGGGGCCGGCAGTGGTTGTCAGGTTTGGGGGCTGGTCCTGGCATGGACTGGGTAGGCTGGGTTAGGGTGGCGGGGACTCTGGCCAGGGATACTGCTGCACACCCCAAAGTGCTCAGGACGGCCCTACCCCAGAGAGCAACCTGGCCCTGGGGGCTACGGGAGATGCTGGTTGTGTGACCTAAAGAAACCAGCGAACTGGCTGGACGAGGTGCCTCATGCCTGTAACCACGACACTTTGAAAGGCTGAGGCGGTCAGATCACCAGAGGTCGGGAGTTCAAGACCAATCAGCCTGACCAACATGAAGAAACCCTGTCTCTACTAAAAATACAAAATCAGCTGGGCGTGGTGACACATGCCTGTAATCCCAGCTATGCGGGAGGCAGAGGCAGGAGGATCGCTTGAACCCAGTAGGCAGAGGTTGCGATGAGCCAAGATCATGCCATTGCACTCCAGCCTGGGCAACCAGAGTGGAAACTCCATCTCAAAAAAAAAAAAAAAAAAAAAGAAAGAAAAACAGCAGCAAACATACAGGGCTGTTGGGTGGTTTGAGGAGGAGAAAACAGGACCTGTCCAAATACGGAGGGAACGACCAAGCCACGTGGCCCACAGCAACGTGGATGCTGAACACAGCTACGAGCCATGGGCCAGGACCTGGAAGCGAAGGGCTTGAGCACCACGGGAAGGGAAGTGGTATCTGGCCACACCCCTCGTTATCACAGTCACGTAAAAACCCCGGTGATGGCTGGGCACGCGGCTCACACCTGTAATCCCAGCACTTTCGGGGGCTGAGGCGGGCAGATCACTTGCGGTCAGGAGTTTGAGACCAGCCTGGCCAACATGGTGAAACACTGTTCTCTACTAAAAAAGCACACAAAATTAGCCAGGCGTGGTGGCGGGCACCTGTAGTCCCAGCTACTCGAGAGGCTGAGGGGGGGAGAATTGCTTGAACCCAGGAGGCAGAGGTTGCAGCGAGCTGAGATCGTGCCACTGTATTCCAGCCTAGGTGACAGTGCGAGACTGTCTCAAAAAAACAAAAACAAAAAAAATCCCGTGACAGGACAGGGCAGGCTGTCACGTGACGAAGCCTGTGGCATCTTCAAGGCCATGGGGGTGCAATTTCACCCGGGAAATGCACAGGGGTCCCCGGGTGGGACGCCCAGGCTCACCAGCAGGGCTGCACGGTTGTACACGCGCTCGAAGGCTGGGGCCAGCGGGATCTCCTCGATGCGGAAGGTGACGCCGGAGAAGCTGAGCTGGCGTGCGATGTACATGCCGCTGACCTTCATGTCCATGGCCACGATCTCCATGGCGCCCACGCCCCTGCAGATGGACCCAGCCCCCGTGAGCACGGCCAGAGCCATGGGGATGGAGCCGCCGGGGAGCGCGAGGCAGAGTGAGTCACAGAGAGGGCAGGGTCAGCCAGAGCAGAGCCCCAGCGGCCACAGACAGCTGGCAGCCAGCCCTGGTGGGGGGGGCAGGAGGGGCTGCTGAGGGGCTGGCTTCCCTGGGACCACTGGGCAGCCCTAGGCAGAGAAACGAGTGACGCACATTTAGCACCTCTGGGTGCCAGGGAAGTGCACGTGGCAGTGCCAGGCCTTGGGCTGATGGTCCTGGGGCCTCCGCCCGAACCCCCACCGCCCCTCCACGTGGGCAGGAAGGGTACTCACCTCTTCTCGATGGCGTGGAGGAACTCCTCAAAGTTCCGGAAGGGGGTGCCCTCGCCCCAGATACCTAAGCGGCTCATGTAGATCATATTCCGAGGCTCAGAAGCACCTGTGGAGGAAGCTGCCGTCAGCTCCCCAACCCAGGAGGGCCCAGGGGCCGGGTCAGGGGCCAACTAAGTAGGGACCGCCTGATGAGGGCCCCGCAGGGTTGGAACCATGGGCCTGGGGACAGCCGGCATAGCCTTGGGACAGGCGCAGAGATGCCCCAGCATCCGAGGAGGAGCAGGGTACAGACGGAGGCTGAGCATGCGTCGGGGATACCCCTTCCCGGGGACAGCCAGACAGACGTTGCCGTGAGTGGGTCACATGGGATCCGCACTGCCCCACCTGTGGCGCTGGCATAGACCACGCGGGCCAGGGGCAGCTTGTTCTGCAGGTCCAGCACGGCCTTGCCCATCTTGGTGGAGCCGGCGTTCTTGGCCTTGTGACACTCGTCGAACACGATCTGGGGCACGCGTGGGTTAAGGAGTGTTCTGGGTGACCCCAGGAGCCCGGGTCCTGACCACCCAAGACCCCACCTTCCTGGTGGGGGGCAAACGCCTACGCTGCTGAGAACTCCACAAGGGAAGCTGGTTGGAGTGACAGCCGGCTACCACGGGGGTTGGCGGGTGGGCGGCCCCCACACGACCACTAGATCGGTGTGGCCTGGGATGGCTTCTCCCAGACTCTAGACACCACGCACCGAGGACGGGGCCTCTGGCGAGGAAGGGTGGGCTCCATAAATTGCAGGATGTTGCCATTGGAGGAGGGTACCTGGAACCTGTTTTTTGTTTGTTTTTTTGAGGCAGGGTCTCGCTCTGTTACCCAGGCTGGAGTGCAGTGACACAATGTCAGTTCACTGCAAACTCTGCCTCTCGCATTCAAGTGATTCTCTTGCTTCCGCCTCCCAAGTTGCTGGGACTACAATGGGTGCCACCACCAGAGCCAGCTAATTTTTGTAGTTTTGGTAGAGATGGTGTTGGCTGTTTGGTTGGCCAGACGGTCTCAAACTCCTGGCACCTCAAGTGACCTGCCCACCTCAGCCTCCCAAAGTGCTGGGATTACAGGTCTGAGCCACCGTGCCCGGCCCTAATTCTTTTTTTTTTTTTTTTTTTTTGAGACAAAGTCTCACTCTGTCACTAGGCTGGAGCACAGTGGCGTGATCTTGGCTCACTGCAACCTCCGACTCCCTGGTTCAAGCAATTCTTCTGCCTCAGCCTCCCGAGTAGCTGGGATTACAGGCGTGCACCACCATGCCCAGCTAACTTTTTTTTTTTTTGAGATGGAGTCTCACTCTGTCACCCAAGCTGGGGTGCAGTAGCTCAATCTTGGCTCACTGCAGCCTCCGCCTCCCGGGTTCAATCGATTCTCCTGCCTCAGCCTCCTGACTAGCTGGGATTACAGGTGTGTGCCACCATGCCTGGGTAACTTTTGTATTTTCAGTAGAGATGGGGTTTCACCATATTGGCCGGGATGGACTAGAACTCTCGACCCTGTGATCCACCTGACTCGGCCTCCCACAGTGCTGGGATTACAGGCGTGAACCACCATGCCCGGCCACTCTGTTTTAATTCTTATTCTACAACTGAAATCATGGTGGCCCGTGTTAAAAAATGATGTTGGAGAACACTTATCTATTTTACAGAATAAAGTCCTGCCTGCTTAGAAAACAATTATGTATCTACCTAAACTAGAAGAAGATCAGGTGTAGTGGCTCATGTCTATAATCCCAGCACTTTGGGAGGCCGAGGAAGGAGGATGGCTTGAGCCCATGAGACCAGCCTGGGTAACATGGCCAAACCCCATCTCTACAAAAAATATAATAGTTAGGTGGGCATGGTGGCATGCACCTGTAATCCCAGCTGCTCAGAGGCTGAGGCAGGGGAAATCACTGAGCTCAGGAGGTTGAAGGTGCCGTGAGCCGAGATCGCGCCACCGCACTCCAGCCTGGGGAACAATGAGACTCCGTGTCAAAAACAAACAAAAAAACTAGAAAACACTGAATTTTTTTTTTTTTTTTTTTTAATTTAGACGGAGTCTTGCTCTGTCGCCCAGGCTGGAGTGCAGTGGCGCAATCTCAGCTCACTGCAAGCTCCGCCTCCCGGGTTCACGCCATTATCCTGCCTCAGCCTCCCGAGTAGCTGGGACTACAGGCGCTTGCCACAATGTCCGGCTAATTTTTTGTATTTTTAGTAGAAGCGGGGTTTCACCATGTTTGTCAGGATGGTCTCGATCTCCTGACCTCATGATCTGCCCGCCTCCGCCTCCCAAAGTGTTGGGATTACAGGCCTGAGCCACCGCACCTGGCCCCTTAATTTTTTTTTTTTTTTTTTTAGACGAGACGCAGTCCTGCTCTGTCACCCAGGCTGGAGTGCAGTGGCGCGATCTCGGCTCACTGCCACCTCCGCCTCTCGGGTTCAAGTGATTTTCCTGACTCAGCCTCCTGGGTTGGCCAGGGTAGTCTCAAACTCCTGACCTCATGATTCACCCACCTTGGCTTCCCAAAGTGCTGGGATTACAAGGGTGAACCACCTGGCCTGGCCATATTCTTAATATTTTTTTTTTTTTTTTTTTGAGACGGAGTCTCGCTCTGTCGCCCAGCCCAGGCTGGAGTGCAGTGGCGCGATCTCGGCTCAATGCAAGCTCCGCCTCCCGGGTTCACGCCATTCTCCTGCCTCAGCCTCCCGAGTAGCTGGGATTACAGGCGCCCACAACCGCACCTGGCTAATTTTTTGTATTTTTAGTAGAGACGGGGTTTCACCGTGGTCTCGATCTCCTGACCTTGTGATCCGCCCGCCTCGGCCTCCCAAAGTGCTGGGATTACAGGCGTGAGCCACCGCGCCCGGCCCATATTCTTAATATTTTAAGACAAAAGAAAGCAAGTTCCAGGAAAGCAGGCTGAGGAAGGAAAACTGGGAGAATACAAATTAAACGGCCGGCCCTGACACCACGCCACAGCTCAGCGAGGGGTGATCTCAGTGTTATCGCTGTTTCGTAGATTGTTGCACGCAGATTGTTCAGCCGGGCGCTGAAGACACCAGCAGTCTCTGACTCCCACCCTCCTCTCCCACTCCTCCATCCTCCCCTCTCCTCCGACCCCCACCCTCCTCTCCCACTCCTCCATCCTCCCCTCTGACCCCCACCCTCCTCTCCCACTCCTCCATCCTCCCCTCTCCTCCGACCCCCACCCTCCTCTCCCACTCCTCCATCCTCCCCTCTCCTCCGACCCCCACCCTCCTCTCCCACTCCTCCATCCTCCCCTCTGACCCCAACCCTGCCCTCCCCTCCCGACTCCCACCCTCCTCTCCCACTCCTCCATCCTCCCCTCCCCTCCGCCCCCATCTGGCCCTCCCCTCCCGACTGCCCCCAGAAGGATACGACGCCCTCGAAGGCCTCCCCACACCAGTCTAGGATCTGCCGGAGGCGTGTGCGGTGCTGGCCACCGGCCTGGCTTTCCCCAATCAGGGCGGAGTAGGTGGCGAAGAGGACACCCTCTGAGGTAGTGGTGTCGCCGTACTTGATCTGGGGATGCACAGAGCAGGTGTGGGATGGGGCCCTAGCTCAGCAGGCTCTGGACCTGGGTCTGGGTCTCCCTATCTGTAGGAGGTGCTGAGCAGAGCCTGTCCCGGTTGCCGGCCCACCCAGTTGAGCGGCCCCCACCGACCCACCTTGCCCCCTACTTTGCCGAGCACAGCCCCTACCTTGCTAAGCGCGTGCACCGCGATGCCCGTGGCTTCGATGTCCCGCAGGTCGCGCTCTGCGTCGTATTTGAGGTCGTTGGAGACGCTGAACCTGCAGGGTGTGGGCGTCAGGGGTGCCCACCCCTCCCCCTCACCCCTGCTCCCACCCCCTACCCCAGGCAGGATCTCACCACAATGCCTTCTTCCGGCCGCGCAGGTGGTTCTCCAGGATGACTCCGGCCACCGTCCGGCCTTTGCCCACGCCGGCCCCGTCGCCAATGAGAAAACCGGCGCGCTGCCCACTGGGGAGCAGGACCTCGTGTTGCTGTGGCCGGAGGGCAGACGTCAGGGCCTGGGGGTGCCGGCCCGGCTCCTCCCCAGGGGCCTCGCAGACACAGGCTGGGCTGGGGTGGGGACACGCAGTCACCTGGCAGGCGTAGGTGATGGCCTCTAACTGCAGGGCAGACAGGGCCCCGCTGTCCAAGGGCAGAGCCAGGGTGTAGGTGATGTCTGGGGGCGGGACGCTGGACAGTGTGCTGGTCTCCACCACGCGGTCTGGGTGCTGCTTCCCAATCTTGGCTGGAGGGGCAGGGATGGACGCAAGGTAAATAAGGGTGTGGCCAAGGGGCGACCAGGGCCGGTTATGGCCGGCTGGGTGGGTCTGGGGCATGGCCAGAGCTGGCGGGGCAGTTTGGGGGCATGGCCAGGACTTGCTGGGCAGGTCAAGGGAGTGGCCAGGAATGCCTGGGTGGAGGGGTGGTCAGGGTGGGCTGGGTCGGGGCGGCCACAGCCTGCTGGGTTGGTTGGGGGCGTGGCCAGCGGCTTGCGGGAGGTGCAAATGCATGAAAATCCTCCCAGCGCCTCTGAGGTTCCTTCTCACTCTCCCAGCTGTGAACCCCGGTTTTGTATAAGCCTGGATTGTAGAACCTGTCCCCACGGTTCTCCGGCCCTCCCTGAAATTTCACATTCCCCCTGTGGGCTGTGCGGGCGGTGGTCACCTGCAGGGTTTCAGTCCCACAAAAGGGTTTGAACCTGTCCCAGGGCCTGGTGCTGCTGGGCCACTCACACTTGGACGGCACGTAGTCAGCGTAGGTCTCCGTGTGCCCCAGCTCCTCCGCCTCCTCCTCCTCAGCCTCGTCCTCCTCCTCTGGCTGGCTCTGCACACTCTGCTCCTGCGTGCGTGGAGGGAGCTCAGCAGATTGCAGGCCCGAGCGGCTGTGGGCACTGGGCTCCCCCAGGAGCAGGGGCCGGGCTGACCATGGGCAGCTGAGTGGGAGATGGCTCCCGGAGGGGGGAGATGGCTCTGTCTGCCCCTGTAGCAAGGTGCTCCCCAGGGCCTCTGTCTCCTCAGATGTCTCCTCTGCACTCCCAGATTCTAGGCTGGCCAAGGGCTCCCCACACTGGAGGTGCCTGTGCTGAGCCCTCTCCTTAGGTCCCGTGAGAGGGCAGGGGAGGGAGCCCTCAGCTGGGCCCAGCTCACCTGGTAGCTGACGAGAAGCGGGGTGCTGTGGGAGGGCAGAAAGTCCTCGAAGCCTGCAAATGGTCTGCTGAGCTGGAACAGCTGGAAGGGGAGCAGGATGTCGGCCCGGGCCAGACGGGACAGGTCACAGCTGGCGGGCCCTCGCAGCCTGGCCACCAGAGGAGGCTCCCCACTGCCCCGTCCTCACTCCCCAGGGCCCTGGGTCTTGCTCTCCTGCTGTTCTCAAGGTGACCCTGGTACCTCCAAGCCTCCCCAGTGGGCACCTCCCTGGGGCCTAAGGCTCACTCCTCCTGGCCAGCACCTGGCTGCCTTCCCACTGATGCCTGGTGCGCCTGCCTGGAGTGCCCGGGAGGAAGGTGCCCGGCTAGTTCTGACAGACAGCAGAGCTTAGTCCCACGGGAGCTGGCGGGAAGGCTGTGGACGGGGGTCTGATGGGAGTGACCCATGTGGACGGGGATCTGACAGGAGTGACCCACTGTGTGCAGTGCAGGAGGCCCTCGGGTCTGGGGGACAAGGGGTTGGGAGCTCCATGTTGAGGGGGAAGAGGAGACAGAGGCAGTGGAGGTGGGCGGGCCTGAGCCTTGTCCCTCACCCGATGGCTCCCAGCACCCAGGGTGGGTAGCCCAGGGCGGTCCTGCACTCCCTAAGGACCCCCGCGGCCTCTGGAGGACAGCAGCTCCCCTGTGAGGGATGGGGGAGGATGCCTGCCATTGTAGTGACCAGAGGACACGTCCTATTGTGGCCCCCCCGGGGAGAAAGACTGCCCACAGCCTCATGCAGATTCACCAGGATGGGCAGTTGGCACTGTCCTCGGGGAGCTGACCCCAGGCCTGGGCAGCCAGGTGTGCCGGGCCTCTGGATGAGTCCATGGCCCACCCTGGGATCTCCGAACTGACTGGGCATGTAAAGCCTGTGAACGGGCGGGTCAGAGGGTGGTGTGGCCTGTCAGGCCCGCTGTCCAGACCCCAACACTGAGACAGGGTGGACCCCGGGATGGATGGCTGGGGCATGGTAGGGTCCAAACTAGGGTCTGTGTGATTCTGGAATATACCCACTCTTAAAAAGCAAAAATCCTAACGGTAATATGAGCCATAAAAAATGTGAGTATGGGCAGGGTAGAGTGGCTCAGGCCTGTAAATCCCAGCACTTTGGGAGGCCAAGGCCTCCCAGAGTGGAGGTCAGGATTTCAAGACCAGCCTAGCCAACATGCTGATACCCTGTCTCTACTAAAGATAGCAAAAAAAAAAAAAAAATTAGCCAGGCGCGGTGGCTCACGCCTGTAATCCCAGCACCTTGGGAGGTCAAGGCGGTGGATCACGAGGTCAGGAGATCGAGACCATCCTGGCTAACATGGTTAAACAAGAAATACAAAAAATTAGCCAGGCGTGGTGGTGGGTGCCTGTAATCCCAGCACTTTGGGAGGCTGAGGCAGGCGGATCATCTGAGGTCGAGAGTTCAAGACCAGCCTGATCAACATGGAAAAACCCCGTCTCTATTAAAAGTACAAAATTAGCCGGGCGTGGTGGCGCATGCCTGTAATCCCAGCTACTAGGGAGGCTGAGGCAGGGGAACTGCTTGACCCTGGCAGGCGGAGGGTGCAGTGAGCTGAGATTGTGCCACTGCATTCCAGCCTGGGTGACAGAGCGAGACTCTGTCTCAAAATAAATAAATAAATAAAGATACAAAATTAGCCGGGTGTAGTGGTGCATGTCTGTAATCTCAGCTACTCGGGAGGCTGAGGCAGGAGAATCACTTGAACCCAGGAGGCGGAGGTTGCAGTGAGCTGAAATCGTGCCATTGCCCTCCAGCCTGGACAATAAGAGCGAGACTCCATCTCAAAAAAAAAAAAAAAAAAGTGAGTGTGGAGAATTGGAAAGCGGAAAATCCAGGTCGGGTGCGTGGCTCAGGCCTGTAATCCTAGCACGGTGGGAGACAGAGGCAGAACGGGCGAGATCTTTTGAGGTCGGGGTTCCAGACCAGCTTAGGCAACATGGCAAAACCCTGTCTCTACAAAAAATACAAAAATTAGCCGGGCGTGGTATCGCATGCCTGTGGTCCCAGCTACTTTTGTGGGGCTGAGGCAGAAGAATCGCTTAAGCCCAGAAGGTCGAGGCTGAAAGAGGCTGAGATTGCGCCACTGTACTCCAGCCTGGGCGACAGAGTGAGATCCTGTCTCAAACAATAAATAAATAAATAAAAAAGAGAACCTCTTCTAGGCCTGGTCCCCCACTTCAACCTCAACATCCTGAGACGGGTGAGGTTTCTGCCCAAGCCTGCCTGAGCCTGGGCCAGGTTCTCAGCAGTGTGTGGGAACCACATAGCTAGTGATGCTCATGAACTGACTTCCACAGCTCCTGCGTTTTCTTTTTTTTTTTTTTTGAGACGGAGTCTCGCTCTGTCACCCAGGCTGGAGTGCAGTGGCCGGATCTCAGCTCACTGCAAGCTCTGCCTCCCGGGTTCATGCCATTCTCCTGCCTCAGCCTCCCAAGCAGCTGGGACTACAGGCGCCGCCACCTCGCTCGGCTAGTTTTTTGTATTTTTTTTAGTAGAGACGGGGTTTCACCGTGTTAGCCAGGATGGTCTCGATCTCCTGACCTCGTGATCCACCCGTCTCGGCCTCCCAAAGTGCTGGGATTACAGGCTTGAGCCACCATGCCCGGCCAGCTTCTGCGTTTTCTAACACTAGGAACACTTGTGAAGATTTTCAAAGAAAGTGGAAGCGTGGCACAGGAAGGTTAGAAACCTCTACTCAGTTCCCCTCTCCTTTTTTTTTTTTTTTTTTTTAAATTAACAAAACACAAACAAACAGATGCCACACGGGTTCCTGGAAGCCTGAGTCACCATTCCTGGTGGGGCTGGCGGGGCATTGGGTTTCAGATGTCCTCCTGCCGTCCACAGCAGGCCGGTCAGGCCCTGGTTGCTTTCCTCCTGCCATGCCGAGGACCTGTGAGCTAGCTGGGAGGGCATGGGCCCCAGGCTGGGTGAAATGCCCCAGAGGGACCAGGCCTGAGCTGCCTACCGTGGCTGCGGGGTGCTCTGATGCTTCCTGCCCCGGCCCCCAAGCCTGTGAGTTCTGCTGCCCGGGTTGCACCCTTCCTGAGGGCCTGGGAGAGCGGCCGGGAGCGTGGGGAGGCCAGTGTGGGCCCTCACCGGAAGGCGCTCAGCCCCAGACATGTGTCCAATGTCTGCTCCCAAAGTCTAGAAGTTTCTCTCCTGGACAGGCCTGGATGGGGGAAGGGACTCCCCAGGCCTGGCTCCCAGCCACGCCTCCCTCACAGGACACCTCCACTGCGTGGTACTGGGCACGGCTAGAGCCTGGGCCCAAAGAACCTGGGGGCCCTGCTGCCCTACAACCCCTGCTCTAGGCCTGGCCCACCCAGGTCCTCCAGGGCCTTCTCGGAGGCAAACCCCAGCCCCTCAGCCCCCCAGGATAACGTCCAACTCCCCACCCTGGGACAGGATTCCGCCAACCTCGCCCTCTCAGCTCCCACCTAGCGGGGACACGGCCACAGGTGCTGTTCCTCTGCCTGGACAGCCACGTTGCCTGGGCCTGCTGGGGACTGCCTCTCCAGGGGGCCCTCCCTGACCACGCTTCTCTGTCCTGTCACCTTCCTGTGCTTCTCTAGACCAGGGACTCCCCGGTGCGGTGGACGTGGGGCCGGGTCCCTCGCGGGTGGGGCCATACTGGGCACTGCAGGGCGCTGGGCAGCATCCTGGCCCCCCTCAACTCCATGCCAGGAGCCCCCCCAAGATGTGGTAGCCACAGATGTCCTGGACATCGCCTTCTCCTATTCAGGACACGAGAGGACCCTCACCTAACCACCTCATCCATGGCCATGGACGGAGCCGACAGTGACAGGACAGCCAGCGGCACGCAGAGTCGGGAAGACTGAGACCTTGCTGGACCCTGTGGGTCCTGGGCTGGGGAGGCCATGCTGGTGGGTCGGGGCTGTCGGGGGGCGCCGGGCGCACTGACCTTGTCGTGGGTGGAGGGGGCAGGGTTCTCGTCCCAGATGGTGGACACCTGGTTGAGGCTGTCGGCCGGCAGGAAGTCGGGCGTGTCCACGATGTCCGACAGGGAGTCCACAGACGAGGAGAAGATGGAGATGTTGGAGAAGTCCTCGAAATACGAGGAATCCTGAAAGACAAGGCCAGGCCTGGTGAGTGGGGTATAGGAGACACCACAGCCCTCCACACACTGGAGCACGTGGGAACGGGAGACGCCACAGCCCCCCCCACGCACTGGAGCACGTGGGGACGGGAGACGCCATGGCCCCCCCACGCACTGGAGCACGTGGGGACGGGAGACACCGCAGCCCTCCTGGGTTCAAGCAATTCTCCTGCTTCATCCTCCCGAGAAGCTGGGATTACAGGTGTGTGACACCGTGCCCGGCTAATTTTTTTGTATTTTTACTAGAGACGGGATTTCTTCACCATGTTGGCCAGCCTGGTTTTGAACTCCTGACCTCAAGTGACCTGCCTGCCTCGGCATCCAAAAGTGTTGGGATTACAGGCCTGAGCCACCATATGACAGAGCAAGAGAGCGAGACTCCGTCTCAAAAAGTAAAAAAAGAAATAAGCAATGGGTGAAAAACACCAGCCCTCAGGGCCATGCAGGACGGAGTCCGACTTCTGCAGCACCTGAAGGGCAGCGATTTTGCAGGCACTCTGAGCAGCTCGGGGCTGGGGTAAGCCTGGTGCCATGCCCTCTGTGGGGGGCAGCCATGCCCAGAGGCAGGGCTCGCTATGGGGATGACGCACACACACGCACTGCCCAGTAGAGGAGATGCATGTGCATCATTTCTTTTTTTTGAGACGGAGTCTCGCATTGTTGCCGGGGCTGGAGTGCAGTGGCACAATCTCGTCTCACTGCAACCTCCGCCTCCTCAGTTCAAGCGATTCTCCTGCCTCAGCGTCCTGAGTAGCTGGGTTTACAGGCGTGCACTCCCGTGCCAGCTAATTTTGAATTTTTATTTATGTATTTATGTATTTATTTATTTATTTTTTGAGACAGAGTCCCGCTCTCTCACCCAGGCTGGAGTGCAGTGGCACAATCTTGGCTCACTGCACCCTCCACCTCCCAGGGTCAAGCAATTCTCCTGCCTGAGCCTCCCAAGTAACTGGGATTACAGGCGTGTGCCACCATGCCCAGCTAAGTTTTGTATTTTTAGTAGAGACCGGGTTTCACCATGTTGGCCAGGCTGGTCTGAAACTCCTGACCTCAGGTGATCCACCTGCCTCGGCCTCCCAAAGTGCTAGGATTACAGGCATGAGCCACCTTGCCTGGCCTAATTTTGTATTTTTAGTAGAGATGGAGTTTCTCCATGTTGGTCAGGCTGGTCTCGAGCTCCTCGTCTCAAGTGATCTGTCCACCTTGGCCTCCCAAAGTGCTGGGATTACAGGCGTGAGCCACCATGCCCAGCCACATGATGTCTCACGCCTGTAATCCCAGCACTTGGAGGCCAAGGCGGAAGATTGCTTGAGCCCAGGAGTTCAAAATCAGCCTGGACAATATGGCGAAACCCCATTTCTACTAAAAATACAAAAATTAGCTGGGTGTGGTGGCTCACGCCTGTAATCCCAGCACTCTGAGAAGCCAAGGTGGGCAGATCACCTGAGGTCAGGAGTTCAAGACCAGCCTGACCAATATGGTAAAACCCTGTCTTTACGAAAAACACAAAAATTAGCTGGGCATAGTGGTGGGTGCCTGCAATCCCAGCTACTCGGGAGGCTGAGGCAGGAGAATCGCTTGAACCTAGGAGGCGGAGGTTGCAGTGGGCTGAGATTGCGCCACTGCACTCCAGCCAGGGCGACAGAGCGAGACTCCATCTCAAGAAAAACAAAGAAAAAAATCAGGCATGTCGAGGGGGCGCTGTCTCTCCCTGGGAGCTGTGAGCTCCGTCGCCCTCACCTTGCTCAGCTTTGCCTACTGCCCACCCTGTCAGACCCAAGCACCCAGGTACTGATCACTAGGGACATTCAGGAACCTGCCCCCAAACAGAGACCCCACAGCACCCCCCAGCACAGAGGTGTTCATGCTGCCCGCCTAAGGCCCCGGGCCAGGTAGGGTGCAGCCTCCCACCCCAGGCAGGGTAGGAGCAGCCCACCTCCCAGAGCCTCTGGAGGCCCCAATCGGCAGGGTTGCGGAGCAGTTCCCCTACTGAGCCCCACAAGGGCCCTCTGAACACTGCCTACCCAGGCTGCAGGGGACCTGGTGACGCTGGCCTGTGGCCCGGACCCTCTGTGGAAGCATTTCCTGGGCGAGGTCAGGGGCCCCTGGGTGGTCGAGGCCCCAGCCAGGAGCAGGAGTGAGTTGCTATTGGGCCCAGAGCAGCCCAGGCCTTGGTGGTGCAGGGAGCGCAGGCAGAGCGGAGGGGAGCTCCCCTGACCCAAATGCGTGGGCCACACAGCGAGTCCTTCCCCGGAGCTCAGTGTGAAAAGAGGGAAGGGACCTCAGGCAGAGACACCTGCCCCATGCCCTCACCAGATGCCCACTGCCCAAGAAGACAGGACAACAGGGCCCTCCCGCCCAAGGTCCTCCTCCCAAAACTCCTGCCCCAGTCTGAGGAAACACCAGCCCGATTACTCCAGGGCGTCCACACCACCTGACCAGCCGCAGGACCACCCAGTGCCTCTGAAACACAGGCCTCTGAGAAACCGTCACAGCCCAGAGGGGCCTGAGAAGATGCCTAAACACCACGTGGGGCCCCGGGCAGGAAAGGACATGGGGGAAACTGAGGAAATCCAAGCAAAGCGTGGGCCTCGGTAGTTAACGGTGGCGTATGGATGTTGGTTCATCAGCCGTGACACAGAACAGCAGGGAGCCTGGGAGTGGGGGCATGGGGACTCTCCACTGTCCCGGGCAGCTTTTCTGTCACTCTATAACAGTTTGAAAAGTCAAAGTCAAGTTGGGCGTGGTGGCTCACGTCTGCTACTCAGGAGGCTGAGGCAAGAGGATCGCTTGAGCCCAGCTGGTCGAGGCTGTAGTGAGCTATAATTGCGCCTCCCCATGCCAGCCTGGGAGACAGAGCGAGAACCTATCTCAAAAAAAAAAAAGTCAAGTCAAGCAGGACGTAGTGGCTCACACCTGTAATCCTAGAGGAGCCAAGGTGAAAGGATCACTTGAGCCCAGGAGTTCAAGACCAGCCTAAGCCACACAGCAAGACCCCATCTCCACAAAAAATATAAAAATTAGCTGGGCATGGTAGCATGTGCCTGTAGTCCCAGCTACTCAGGAGGCCGAGATGGGAGGATTGCTTGAACCCATTCGGTGGAGGTTGCAGGGAGCCGAGATGGTGCCACTGCACACCAGCTTGAGTGACAGAGCAAGTCCCTGTTCCCCAAAAAATAAACAAATAAAAGTGGAAGTCTAATAATGAGTGGGTGCTTGCAGCTTTCAGGCTCCAAAGACGCAGCCTCAAGGCCCTGCCCTGCTCCCCGTCTGGTCCTTCCCAGCACAGGACATCCAGCCAGGTGCATGAGCCCCCCAAGCCTTCACCTTTACCAGGTGCCCTCAGTGATTAGGGACAGAGGAGACAGGGCTCCCAGGGCTGGCCCTGTTCACATGTGGGAAGCTGAACGGAGCCAGGCCAGCTGCCCTCATAGTGGCTCCGTCCTCTGCCCACATCTGGATTTGACTCCTAGCAGCCACCAGCTGACCTCAGAAACAGCCCAAGTCCCACCCGTGCCTGTGTGTCCCTCCATGGCCCCTCCAGGCCAGCCCAGGCTGCTGCATTCTCCACCACATGCCGCCCCACACTCCAGCCTCAGCTCAGCGGACCTAGTGCCTCCCCGGGGAACCTGGGCCCCTCTGTAGTCTGCACCAAGGGCCCTCGGAGGTGACATTTGCACCCCTCACCGCCAGCGCCCAGTTCTGGGGCCCCAGGGAGGGCCGGGGCTGCCTGCTGTGGTTCTTGTCTCTGCAGCATTTCAGGAGCCCTGGATTGAGGCTGGCAAGACCTGGCTCTGCCCCATTCAAGAGCAGCAAACACAGCTCCTCCTGCCCTGGGCAGCCAACTCCAGACCTGACTCCAGAACTGACTCCAGACCTGGTGTGCTGCCCCCGTCCCGTGCTCCAGGACCCATGGGGAACCACAGAGCCACAGGGATTTGCCCGCCTGCGCCACCAGAGTCAACCCTGACCAGGCCCACCCAGCCCCCGCTCCCTGTGAGGGCCCCATGAGACACCCAGAGCCCCTCCACCTGAGGCTTCTCTAGAGGACAGCCAGGGGGCCCTATCCCAGGGGCAGAAGGAGGGGGATGCAGCCCTCCCGACAGCCAATGCCACTGTCACTAAGGGCCGGATCCGGGCTAAGCCCGAGTCCCCCACTCCGCTTGGGTCCCCCAGCCTATGCACAGGGAGCTGCTCCCAGCCCCAAGTCCTAAATCTCTGTCTCGGAACCTTCCGGCAGATTCCCTCTCGCTGACAGAAGAGACGGACGGGGCGGGATGGGGATTTTTGAGAGCCTGGCGGCCTCGGACTCCAGGGTGAGATTCCAGCTGCTCCGGCAGGTGGCCCGGCCGTCCTGAATGGGGGTCCCACCTCCCGGACCCCTGCCCCCAAGGGCCTCGCCCACCCTGGGAGGGGAGTGTTACCTTGTTCAGAGCCTCGAACTGCAGCCAGAACTGCAGCTGGGACATGGTCCCGGCGCTCGGGGGTCCGGGGGTCCCCCTGGAAGCGCCGCCCGGGAGCGGCTCCCTCATGACCGCGGCGGCAGCCCCAGCATTGGGTCGGCCGGGTGGGACGGGGGCGGCTCTCCGCCCGGCTGCATTTGCATGTCGGTTTAGTCACGGCCGCCGGCGCCTACTTCCTCTGAGGCCGGGGCTGACTTTCAGGAAATGATGCCGGCCCTGAAAGTCAGGGCAATTACTGGCAGCGCGAGGAGAATTACTGTACGGGGCGGGGCGGGTCTGCCCCGGGCGCTGTCAACACGCACCCCCACCCGGCCCCGCCTCAGGGCCAGCCTCCTTTGGGGCACTGGGGGACGTGCAGAGTGCCCAGGTGGGCATGTTTCCCCAGACTGCAGAGAGCTGGGTTCCGTTCCACGGGGACGCTGCTGTTCCTGGTGCCCCCAAATCACAGGCAGGGAAACTGAGGCCTGGATGGCCCCTTCATCCATGCCATGGCCCCTCAGGCCAGGCCTGAATCCCCACCCTTCACCCAGTGCCCCACCCATGCCGAGCCCACCTCTTGCCCTGCTGCGCACCCCCTGGGGCTCTCCCCACCCCACCTCTGCAGACTGAGGTCCCTGAGAGGTCCCTAAGAAGCCCCTGCCGCGGAAGCAAAGTCCCCTCCCTGCTCTTTCCCTGCTGTCTGTGCCCAGGGGGTTCAGCGGGCCCTGTGGCCTCCCCTGACCTGGGGCTGGCATTGGGAGAGCTGAGCGTGGGCCCCTCCTCTCCAGGCTCTGGCCAGGCCCAGCCTCGGCCCCCTTGGCACAGCGGCGCGGGAACAAGTGGTAGGATCCTGGGAAAAGCACGTTCTTGCTTTGGTAGGAAACCAAGCGGCAATGATGCACTTGCCGGGGCAACCCTGGGCCGTGAACCCGCCAGCGGCCCGGCCACACTCTCGCCCGCACCGTGGGGACCTGGCCCCCGCATCACAGGGGCCCAGACACCGCGGGGCACACACTGATGGGCCCCCACGCTGAGCCACAGGCGGTCACTCTCGGTGTCCTTGGAGGAGCTGGGGGGGCCCCAGGGCCAGAGGGGATGGGAGCACGGCCAGGCTGTGGAGAAGACGGGCCCCATCTGCCTGCGCTCAGCGACTGACGCGGCAGCGGCTGCATTTCCCACGGGACTGTGGCCGAGACCGTGCAGGCGGCCACGGCTCCTCCTCTGTGAGGGAGGAAGGGCAGGGGCCCCGGGGGAGAAGGAAACTGCACCCCGAGAGGCCGGGGGAGCCCGTGGCTGGGCCGGAGGGGTCGGGACAGTTCTGGGCTCGTGGGACCCTGGCCAGGGCTCTGAGGGGAGCGTGGGACCGAGGCCTCAAACCCTGCGCACTCCGCCCCCTCGGGCTCCCCCTGTTCTAGACCCTGAGGCCCTGCGCCAGCCTGTGGGGGCCGTGACCACGCACCAGCAGCAGCGGAGGCTGGCGCAGACCGCCGTCCACACCCCCTGCCGCAAACCATCACCTCCTGGAAGCTGGGTGACAACACGAGTCCGTACAGCTGGAGCGAGGGGCCGCCAATGGAAAACAACCAATGAAAAACAAACTCATGGAGCCGCTCAACCCAGCAGCCAATCACAGCCACCGCTCAACCCAGCAGCCAATCACAGCCACCGCTCAACACAGCAGCCAATCACAGCCACCGCTCAACCCAGCAGCCAATCACAGCCACCGCTCAACACAGCAGCCAATCACAGCCACCGCTCAACACAGCAGCCAATCACAGCCACCGCTCAACCCAGCAGCCAATCACAGCCACCGCTCAACCCAGCAGTCAATCACAGCCACCACTCAACACAGCAGCCAATCACAGCCACCACTCAACACAGCAGCCAATCACAGCCACCGCTCAACACAGCAGCCAATCACAGCCACCCCAGAGGCCGCTCCACACCAGCTCCACACAAAAAGCCCACAACCACAAGTGCTGCTCAGGACACCCGGCAGCCGCTTGGGAACTGTCCTGCAGCTCCTCAAAGAGGCGCTATAACCAGCAGCTGCACTCCCAGGTGCCATCGAGGAGGACCCACAGCTCACGGGTGGACGCACAGCTCACAGGACCCACAGCTCACAGGACCCACAGCTCACAGGTGGACCTACACAGCTCACAGGACCCACAGCCCACAGGTGGACCCACAGCTCACAGGACCCACGGCTCACAGGTGGACCCACAGCTCACAGGACCCACGGCTCACAGGTGGACCCACAGCTCACAGGTGGACCCACAGCCCACGGGTGGACCCACAGCTCACAGGACCCACAGCCCACGGGTGGACCCACAGCTCACAGGTGGACCCACAGCCCACGGGTGGACCCACAGCTCACAGGACCCACAGCCCACGGGTGGACCCACAGCTCACGGGTGGACCCACAGCTCACAGGTGGACCCACAGCTCACAAGACCCACAGCCCACGGGTGGACCCACAGCTCATGGTGGACCCACAGCCACAGGACCCAGAGCCCACGGGTGGACCCACAGCTCATGGTGGACCCACAGCTCACAGGACCCACAGCCCACGGGTGGACCCACAGCTCATGGTGGACCCACAGCCACAGGACCCACAGCTCACAGGTGGACCCACAGCTCACAGGACCCCCAGCTCATGGGTGGACCCACAGCCCACGGTGGACCCACAGCCCACGGGTGGACCCACAGCCCACGGGTGGACCCACAGCTCACAGTGGACCCACAGCCCACGGGTGGACCCACAGCTCACGGTGGACCCACAGCCCACGGGTGGACCCACAGCTCACGGTGGACCCACAGCCCACGGGTGGACCCACAGCTCACGGGTGGACCCACAGCCACAAGACCCACAGCCCACGGGTGGACCCACAGCTCACGGGTGGACCCACAGCTCACGGTGGACCCACAGCCCACAGGTGGACCCACAGCTCACGGGTGGACCCACAGCTCACGGGTGGACCCACAGCCACAAGACCCACAGCCCACGGGTGGACCCACAGCTCACAGGACCCACAGCTCACGGGTGGACCCACAGTTCATGGGTGGACCCACAGCTCACGACAGCCTGGCTCCCACAGCGCGGTCACCCACGGAGGAACAGGGTCAGCACAGTGAGGCCATCCACGCACTGGAACACAACCCAGCCATGAAAAGGAGCAAGGCTCTGACCCAGGCCACAGCACGGATGCACCTTGAGGATGTCACACTCAGTGAGAGACGCCAAACACAGAAGGCCACACAGCGTGTGAGGCTATTTCTATGAAATGTCCTGTCCTGGACAGGAATCCACACAGACAGGAAAAGCATTTGGGTTACCAGGGGATGGGGATGGGCCGGGAGTGAGAGCTGATGGGAATGGGGCTTCCTGTGGGGTGATGGAATGTTCTGGAACTAGACAGAGGTGGTGGTTGCACAACTCTGTGAATATGCTTTTTTAAAGTGTGGATTTGGGCCAGGCGCAGTGGCTTACGCCTGTAATCCCAGCACTTTGGGAGGCCAAGGTGGGCGGATCACGAGGTCCGGAGTTCGAGACCAGCCTGGCCAGCATGGTGAAACCCCGTGTCTACTAAAAATGCAAAAATTAGCCAGGCGTGGTGGCGTGCACCTGTAATCCCAGCTACTCGGGAGGCTGGGGCAGGATAATTGCTTAAACCCGGAGACAGAGGTTACAGTGAGCTGAAATCGCGCCACTGCACTCCAGCCTGGGCAACAGAGCAAGACTGTCTCAAAAAAAAAAAAAAAAAAAGGTGGATTTGGCCAAGTGTGGTGGCTCACACCTGCCATCCCAGTGCTTTGGGAAGCTGAGGTAAGTGAATAGCTTGAGTCCAAGAGTTCAAGACCAGCCCGGGCAACACAGTGAGATCCCATCTCCACAAAAAATACAAAAACCAGCTGGGCATGGTGGCAGGCACCTGTGGTCCCAGCTGCTCAGGAGGCCATGGCAGGACAATCACTTGAGCTAGGGAGGTGGAGGCTGCAGTAAGCTATGATCACACCACTGCACTCCAGCCTGGGCAACAGAGCAAAACACTGACTCAGATAAATAAAGTGGATTTTATGGTATGTAAATTTTGTCTCAGTTTTTAAAAGACCTGGAAAGCAATGAAACAGGAAGAACGAGCATAGACTCAGACTTGCTCCCCAGGCCCCAATGTGACAGCGCAGGCCGGGGTCCTTGGAGCAGGTCAGGCTGAGGATATGGCGCACTGCGTGGGGACCTGCTGGGCATTACCTCCACCCACCTCCGGGACCCCGCGTCCGGCCCTGGGCTCCCATTGCCTGGTCTCTCCCTCCGCCTCTGTCCAGGGTGCACCCCTCACTGACCAGTCCCGTGGCAAGGCTGACCGAGGGCTCCGTGTAAGCCTGGCTGAGTGCCCGCTACCCCAGCCCTCACAAGAACCCTGCACTGCAGGTGATGCGGCCCTCCGTTACAGTGAGGGAAAGAGGCAGCGGGGATGGGAGGGGGCTGGGGAGCAGACAGAGAAGCGGCTTCCAGGTGGTCGTGGCACAGGTGGCACTTCCTGGACACTGCCAGTCTCTGGTGGCTGGGAGAAGGGCCCCCTCAGCAGGCCTGGTCACTACAGTGCCCCGTGCAGAGCCGAACTGTATCCTCAAAATGGTGTGATCATGTCCTGGTCCCTGGAAGCTGTGTGTGTGGCCTTATTTGGGAATCCGATCCTCGCAGATGTGAGTGGTTAAAAAAAAAAAAAGGCTGCACTGGCCGAGGGGGTGATCCATGTCTGGTATCTTCATACAAAGGAGACACAGTCCCGGGGAGGAGGCCATGGGACACAGAGGCAGAGATCCCAGCCGTGTGGCCACAGCCAGGGGATGCCCAGATCCCCCAGATGCTGGAGAGGTGGGAAGGAGCATGGCCCTGTCCGCACCTTGACGTTGGACTTCCGGGCTCCAGGGCTGGGAGGGGACAGAGTCCTGGCCTTTGAAGCTGTGTGTGCTGCTTCCTCACAGCAGTCCTGGGAGGCTGGCACGGCTCCCCAGGAAACTGGGCTCCCTTCTCTCAGGCTCCCGGCCAGGTGCCTGGTGTGGGCTCTGGGGCTGCCGCCTCAGTGCCTCCTGGCACTGCAGCTGGGCAGGGCCGAACCCTGGCACAAAAAAAAAAAAGGACTCGGCTTCCTGCTGAGTCTCCCTCTCTAAAGCTGTCTGTGGGCGGCTCTGCCGGCCCCTCCTGCACCTGCCGGGCCCTGGGTGGAGGCTCCTCCTCCCAGGGGATGTGGCCTCAGCACAGACCAGGGGACAGAGGTGGCTCTTCTTGGCCTTGGCTGGGTGTGAACCAAAGGCTTCCTGTAAGAAATCCCTCTCTCCCTCTCCCTCCCTCTCTCCCCCATCTCTCTCGGTCTCTTTTTTGCCCAATGCCAGTAACTGGGGGGGCTCCGTGGTGCCGGGTGGGCTGAGGCCTCCGACCCCTGCTAAAATGCATCTGCGGAACAGTCAATGCCGCCTGCCTTCCTGCCTGAAAGCAGCCGGTGTGCAAAGCGCTTTTCTGAGCCGTGAGCTCATCCCAAGCTTCCCAGAAGCCCCCGGGCTGCCAGGCAGAGAGCGTTGTTACCGGACGGCCGCGTTCCCAAGGGTCCCTGCAGCCCCACGGGGAACCGGGGTGGATGCCCGCCACGTGAAGGTGTCCTCACAGGACAGGTGGTGGGCAGGGGGGCAGCGCCTGGGGAACGGGGATGGGCAGGGGGCACTGAGAGCCCCAGGAGCCCAGCAGAGATGCGAGGGGCCTGGGTGATGTTGGGAGGGTCAAGGAGCACCCCCACCCCAGGAACAGGCGGCAAGGGATGGGCGAGGGGCAGTGAGGCGGGTGAGCAGGACCTGGGGAATGGCCTGTGCAGGGCACAAGCCGGGGGAGGCTCGGGCTGGGGTGCAGTGGGGAAGAGCCTAGAAGAGGCGCCAGGGGCTGCCCTGGGGGATGCTCACCCCACGCAGGAACAGGCACCGGAGAGCCTGGGGGCAGAGCCGCGACACGGGGCTGGGCCTGGAGCAGGGGACCCACGGGAGGCTCCGGGCGCAGAGCGTGGGCTGCAGCACCGAGGGCCCCTCATCCTCGAGCAGGACCCCAGCCAGACCCAGTCATTCCTGGAACACACACACGGACCTGCATATGGGTGCTGCTAACAGCGATTCACAATGTCAATCCACACCTACTCCTGGGCATGAGCCCGAGAAACGAAAACCTGTCCACACGGAGGTTTGCACACGTGCTCACGGCAGCACAACTCACGACGGCCACGGGTGGAAGCAGCACAAGTGTCCATCACGGACAGACACAGTGGGCCCTCCACGCGTCCATCACGGACAGACACAGTGGGCCCTCCACGCATCCATCACACGCAGACACAGTGGGCCCTCCACGCGTCCATCACGGACAGACACGGTGGGCCCTCTGCGAGTCCCTCACGGACAGACACGGTGGGCCCTCCACGCGTCCATCACACGCAGACACGGTGGGCCCTCTGCGAGTCCCTCACGGACAGACACGGTGGGGCCCATTCATGTGCCGGAACACGGCTCAGCCATAATCAGGAGCCAGGCTCTGACCCAGCCACAGCTCAGATGTACCTTGAGGACGTCACGCGCAGTGAGAGACGCCAGACGCAGGAGGCCACGCAGCGTGTGATCCCATTTCTATGAAATGTGCAGGACAGGCTGAGCCACAGAGACAGGAAGGGAACGTGTGGGCGCCGGGTCTGGGGAGGGACAGGGAGTAATGGCTGACGGGGACGGGGCCTTCTCTAGGGAGACAACGATCTGGAATTAGAATTACAGGATGATGGCTGAATGGCTCTGGACTTCACAACAGCCACAGCATCGTTCACTTAGAAATGGGGACTTTTGGCCGGGCGCGGTGGCTCAAGCCTGTAATCCCAGCACTTTGGGAGGCCGAGACGGGCGGATCATGAGGTCAGGAGATCGAGACCATCCTGGCTAACATGGTGAAACCCCGTCTCTACTAAAAATACAAGAAAATTAGCCGGGCGAGGTGGCGGACGGGCGCCTGTAGTCCCAGCTACTTGGGAGGCTGAGGCAGGAGAATGGCATGAACCCGGGGGGGCGGAGCTTGCAGTGAGCCGAGATCGCGCCACTGCACTCCAGCCTGGGGCACAGAGCAAGACTCCGTCTCAAAAAAAAAAAAAAAAAAAAAAAAGAAATGGGGACTTTTCTGTAACGTGAATTGAGTCTCAACTGAAAATAAAAAAGGGGCGGCGTGCAGTGGTTCACACCTGTAATCCCAGCACTTTGGGAGGCTGAGGTGGGCAGATCACCTGAGGTCAGGAGTTTGAGACCAGCCTGGCCAACATGGTGAAACCCCGTCTCTACTAAAACTACAAAAATTAGGCAGGCATGGTGTCACGTGCCTGTAATCCCAGCTACTTGGGAGGCTGAGGCTGGAGAATCGCTTGAACCCAGGAAGCGGAGGTTGCAGTGAGCTGAGATAGATCACGCCATTGCACTCCAGCTTAGGCACCAAAAGCAAAACATCATCTCAAAAACAACAACAACAACAAAATGAGAGAGAGAGAGAGAGACAAATAAAGAAAGAAAGAAAGAGGCCAGGCGCGGTGGCTCAAGCCTGTAATCCCAGCACTTTGGGAGGCCGAGGCGGGTGGATCATGAGGTCAGGAGATCAAGACCATCCTGGCTAACACGGTGAAACCCCGTGTCCACTAAAAATACAAAAAAATTAGCCAGGCATGGTGGCGGGCGCCTGTAGTCCCAGCTACTTGGGAGGCTGAGGCAGGAGAATGGCGTGAACCCGGGAGGCGGAGCTTGCAGTGAGCCGTGATTGCGCCACCGCACTCCAGCCTGGGCGACAGAGCGAGACTCCGTCTCAAAAAAAGAAAGAAAGAAAGAAAGAAAGAAAGTAAAGAAGGAATGCAGGCTGGGTGCGGTGGCTCACGCCTGTAATCCCAGCACTTTGGGAGGCTGAGGCAGGTGGATCATGAGGTCAGGAGATCGAGACCAGCCTGGCTAACATGGTGAAACCCCGTGTCCACTAAAAAACACAAAACATTAGCTGGGAGTGGTGGCGGGCGCCTGTAGTCCCAGCTACTCGGGAAGCTAAGGCAGGAGAATGGCATGAACCCGGGGGGCAGAGGTTGCAGTGAGCCGGGATCACACCACTGCACCCCAGCCTGGGCGACAGAATGAGACTCCATCTCAAAAAAAAAAGGAAAGAATGCAGAGCCATGTGTCCACAGAACCACAGCCCACCTGCAAAACGCGGCGGGAGGCCCCACCAGGACACACAGGGCTGAGCCATCACCCACCAGGGACGTCGGGCCTGAGGACTTCGCGCCGACATGGAGATGGAAAGGCTGAGCAGAAGTGAGGGGGGCCCTTCCTCTGAGTGGGGTGGCTGGAGGGCCAGGCAAGGCACACGTGACATCCCGTGAGCTCCGCGGCCCACAGGGGATGCCGGCAGCACGGGAAACAGCAGCGGCACCTGGCTCAGCGTGAGCCCCAGGGGCGGGGGTGGGGAGCAGGTGGAGAGCGGGGAGGGGGTAGGGGTCCCACACAGCTCTGGCTGTCAGCAAGAGAAGGCACACGGAACACAGATGGACACAGCAGGGATGCCCGCAGGCAGGACCCACAGGTGGAGGCTGCTGACCCCGCCCCAGGCAGGACCAGCCTCTGCACAGCCTTGAGTCCTCCCCCAGGCTGGGAGAAACAGGAACCAGATGGTGAAGGAACTCCATCCTGGCCAAGCGGCCAAAGTTACCACGATCGGCACAATACACGCAACGCCAGGCACTCTGATCCATGCCGTGGTACGTACGGTGCTGTCTGTGGGATTCCTCCATCCAGTCAGGAGACAACCCCAGACAAAACCAATGGAGAGGCACCCTGGGGGAGAGGCACCCTGGGGGAGACGCACCCTGGGGGAGACGCACCCTGGGGGAGACGCACCCTGGGGGAGACGCACCGTGGGGGAGACGCACCCTGGGGGAGAGGCACCCTGGGGGAGACGCACCCTGGGGGAGACGCACCCTGGGGGAGACCCACTGTGGGGGAGACCCACCCTGGGGTAGACCCACCGTGGGGGAGATGCACCCTGGGGGAGATGCACTCTGGAAAAGTGCCTCTTTGGGGGAAGTGCGGAGGCTGCCGACACCCCAGGTCCAGCCCAGTCACCGGCGCTGTGCAAGGTCAGTGTCCGCTCCACAGCCAGGCTTCTGTGAGACAGTGACACTTGGGGGCCGGGTGGGGGCTGTTCCAGAGCTCTTAGTTCTTGCAACTTTTTTGTAATTTTTTTTTTTTTTGACACGGAGTCACACCGTGTCACCCAGGCTGGAGTGCCGTGGCGCGATCTCAGCTCCCTGCAACCTCTGCCTCCCGAGATCAGGGAATTCTCCTGCCTCAGCCTCCCAAGTAGCTGGAATTACAGGTGCCTGCCACCACGCTCGGCTAGTTTTTGTATTTTTAGTAGAGACGGGGTTTAGCCATGTTGGCCAGGATGGTCTCGAACTCCTAACTTCAGTTAATCTGCCCACCTTGACTTCATAAAGTGCTAGGATTACAAGCGTGAACTACTGTGCCCGGCCTCTAAATCTAATTTTTAATTTTGTATAGAGATGAGATCTCACTATGTTGCCCAATCTGGATCCATGCGCCCATCACAGACAAACACAGTGGGGCCTCCACGTGTCCATCACAGACAAAAACAGCGGGGCCCTCCCACGCATCCATCACGGACACACGGACACATGGACACACGGACACACACAACAGGCCTTCTACTGGGAACTCCCAGGCTCAAGCGATCCTCAGGCCTCAGCCTCCCAAGTAGCTGGGACTACAGGCTTGCACCACCATGCCCGACTAATGTTTTTCTCTTTTTTTTTTTTTCCTGAGATGGAGTCTTGCTCTGCAGCCCTGGCTGCAGTAGAGTGACTCGTACTTGGCTCACTGCAACCTCCTGCTCCTGGGTTCAAGTAATTCTCCTGCCTCAGTCTCCTGAGTAGCTGGTATTACAGGCACATGCCACCATGCCCGGCTGTTTTATATATATTTTTAGTAAAGACAGGGTTTCAACTTATTGGTCAGGCTGGTCTCAAACTCCTTACCTCATGATCCGTCTGCCTCGGCCTCCCAAAGTGCTGGGATTACAGGCATGAGCCACTGCGCCCAGCTATTTTTTTCTATTTTTAATACAAATAGGGTCTCACCATGCTGTGCAGCCTGGTCTCAAACCCCTGGGCTCAAGCAGTCCTCCCGCCTCGGCCTCCCAAAGTGCTGGGATCACAGGCTGAGCCACTGAGCCCAGCCCTGACTCAAACGTGATCTCCTGCATTCCCAGGGGCAGAATCTCCCAGGCACAGTGGCCCTGCTCAGGGTCTGTGAAGACCGCCAGGGGAGCCACCATCAACCCGCCCCTCAATGACCTCCCTCCCCACGATCAACCCACATATCAAAGGCCTCCCTCTCCAGGATCAACTCTCCCCTCAATGATCTCCCTCCCCACCATCAACCTGCCCGTCAATGGCCTCCCTTCCCAGGATCAACCCTCCCCTCAATGACCTCCATCCCCATGATCAACCTACATCTCAACAGCCTCCCTCCTCACGATCCACACACCCCTCAATGACCGACCTCCTCATGATCCACACACCCCTCAATGACCTCCCTGTCCATGATCAACCCTCCCCTCAATGACCTCCCTCCCCACCATCAACCCACCCCTCAATGACCTCCCTCCCCATGATCAACCTGCCCCTCAATGGCCTCCCTCCCCAGGCCTTGAGGGCTCTCCAGCAGAACCAACAGTGCTGCAGAGTCCACTGGCCCCAGGGAACTGCCCAGGTGCATGGCTCTTCTGCTTTCTCTTGTTGCTTTGGCTGCCAGGAAACTCAGGGCTCAGGTGTATTCATAGTTACCAGCTAGGTCACCTGAGGTCGGGAGTTCGAGACCAGCCTGGCCAACATGGTGAGACCTTGTCTCTACTAAAAATACAAAAATTAGCCAGGCATGGTGGCGGGTGCCTGTAATCCCAGCCTCTCAGGAAAATGAGGCAGCAGAATGGCTCAAACTCGGGAGGCAGAGGTTGCAGTGAGCGGAGATCACATCACTGCACTCCAGCCTGAGTGACAGAGCAAGACTCTGTCTCAAAAAAAAAAAAAAAAAGGCCAGGCACGGTGGTTCATGGCTGTAATCCCAGCACTTTGGGAGGCTGAGAGGGAGGGGTAGATCACCTGAGGTCTGGAGTTCAAGACCAGCCTAGCCAACATGGCGAAACCTCGTCTCTACTAAAAATATAAAAATTAGCTGGGCGTGGTGGCACATACCTGTAATCCCAGTTACTTGGGAGGCTGAGGCAGGAGAATAGCTTGAACCCAGGAGGCGGAGATTGCAGTGAGCCGAGATGGCGCCACTGTACTCCAGCCTGGGTGACAGAGCAAGGCTCCGTCTCCAAAAAAAAAAAAAAAAAAAAAATGTAGTGACCAGCTGGCTCGTTATGGCCTGTGGGGTTTCACATCCACCCTCACCCCTAGTCCAGCAAGAGGTTCTCCCTACCAATCCCTTGTGGTTAATACAATAGCAAGAAACACCTGCAGGGAATGCACCTGTGCCACAGACCACGATGGCTTCGAATGGGGCCTTCATTTACCCTCACTCCCGTGAAAAGCTACTGTCAACCTCATGGCTCCAACAAGCTGAATGTGGTGGCTCACGCCTGTAATCCCCGTGCTTTGGAAGGCCCAGGCAGGAGAATCGCTTGAGCCCAGAAGTTTGAGACTAGCCTGGGCAACACAGTGAGACCTCATTTCCACAAAACACACAAAATTAGCTGGGTGTGGTGGTGCGTGCCTGTGGCCCCAGCTACTGGGGAAGCTGAGGTGGGAGCATCGCTTGAGCCCAGGAGGTGGAGGCTGCAGTGAGCCGAGATTGCACCGCTGCACTCCAGCCTGGGCGACAGAGCCAGACCCTGTCTCTAAAAATAAAAACTAAAAAAATATATAAATGAAACACACGCTTATCCTCTCATAGTCTGGAGGGTAGAATTGTAACATCAAGGGTGGGCAGGGCAGGTCCCTCCTGGGGGCTCCAGGGGGAAAAACCCAGTTCCCGCCCTTTCCCAGTGTCCAGAGGCACCCGCATCCCTTGGCTCGGGGCCCCTTCCTCCCGCTTCACAGCCACAGCGCAGCCTCTTCCCGTCTCTCTCTGGCTCTCACCCTCCCGCCTCCTCTCAGGAGGGCCCTGTGAGGACACTGGGCCTCCAGGTCACCCAGGATGCTCTCCCGTCTCAGGTCCGTCACTCAGTCCCATCTGCAGGTCCCGTCTGCCATGAGAGGCAACACAACGACGGGTCCTGGGGATCAGGATGGGGACGTCCTGGGGGCTGTAACAGTGCAGCCAGCACGGTTTCCTCAGGTCTGAGTCGGGAGCAGAGGCTTCTGCGGCGGGTTGGGCTGCGCTGTGGGGCCACGGTGTGAAGGGCCTCGAATGCCAGGCTCAGGTCTGGACTCCTTCCTGTCTCCGCAGAACCACACGGCCCAGCCCACAGATCTGGGCTGACTCACACCCGTCCCGTTCCACGCTCTGCACCACAGAACCATGCGGCCCGGCCCACAGGCCTAGGCTGACCTGCACCCGTTCCGGCCCACACGGGGCACAGCAGAACCACACGTCCCGTCCCACGCTCGGCACCACAGAACCACGTGGCCCGGTCCACGGGCCTGCGCTGACTCACCCCCGTCCCGCCCCACACTCGGCGCCGCAGGTCAGGTCTCCTCTGAAGGAGCCTCTTCCGCTTTAACAGGGAGATGTGGGTCCAAGCCGCCCCACACGCGGCCTCTGGAGTATGAGGCGGCTGTGGGCAGGGTGGGCAGGGAGCCGGGCGGGCAGCGCTCACAGAACCAACATCTGCCGGATGGATGTCGCATGCTCTGAAGAGGGGTTATGAGCGGCCACAGTCCCCAAATGCACAGCGACCAGCAGGGGTTAGACGCGGAGCAGACAAAGGGAACACAGCGGCCCCGAGGGCTCCGGGCTGAACAGACGAAGCAGCAATTGTTCGGAGGGAGAAGCAGAATTCATGAGACAGAGACAGGGAGACACAGACAGAGAAACAGAGGCAGAGACAAGAGAGGCAGAGAGGGAGAGAGATGGAGGCAGAGAGGGAGACAGAGAGGGAGACAGAGACACAGGCAGAGAGGGAGACAAAGAAACAGAGGTGGAGAGGGAGACAGAGACAGAGAGGGAGTCAGAGAGACAAAGACAGAGAGGGACACAGAGAGACGGGGCAGGGAGGGAGACAGAGACAGAGGCAGAGACAGAGAGACAGAGGCAGAGACAGAGAGACAAAGACAGAGAGGGAGACAGAGAGACAGAGACGGAGAGTGAGACAGAGACAAAGAGAGGGAGACAGAGAGACAGGGGCAGAGAGGGAGACAGAGGTAGAGGGAGAGAAGCAGAGACAGAGGGAAACAGGCAGAGAGAGACTAAGAGAGAGGGAGACAGAGAGAGATTAGGAGCAAGGGGGAGAGGGAGAGGGACAGACAGAGAGAAGAGAGAGACAGAAGGAAGACAGAGAAAGAGGCAGAGAAGGGGTGAAAGAGAAGAAGGGGGAGGGGCAAGGACAGGCTGAGCAGGGGCTGGCAGGAGGGCAGTGGCAGTGAGGAAGGGTCCGCTGCCATCAGACACACCCCGGACTCCTCCCCTGTGTCCTCTGAAGGGTGCGGCATGGACGCTGGTCCTGGACGGGCGCCTCCCCTGCCTCAGTTTCCTCCTGTGTCCGGCTGGCATGGGGCAGCAGCTCGCCACGCCTTGGCCAGGACCAGATCACATGGGGGTCCAGGGCTACTTCGGGTGAGGACAGAGCTCCCGTGTTCACCCTGCTGACCTCGGCTCCCAGAAGAGCAGGGGCGCCCCCTCCCCTGAACACAGCTGGTAGGCCAATTTCCAGGCCACGCACGGGGGGCTCCAGGACAGGAATCCACCCTCTCCCGGTCCCAGAGCCCATGAGTCTGAGGTCAAGGTGTCTGAGGGCCGCGCTCCCTCCCCCGGCTCTGACCCGCCTCTTCCAGCCCTGGGGATCCAGGCGACCCTGACCTGTGGCTACCCCGTCCCCAGCCGCCTCC
Organism: Macaca nemestrina; assembly: GCF_043159975.1. Classification (NCBI taxonomy): domain Eukaryota; kingdom Metazoa; phylum Chordata; class Mammalia; order Primates; family Cercopithecidae; genus Macaca; species Macaca nemestrina. The sequence continues at coordinate 1,315,391 of NC_092144.1, forward strand.
GGTGTCGCACCAGCTCCCGTCTCTCCCGTCTCAGACTCCTCAGACACACAGGACAACGGTCCTCTGTGTCCCAGCACCAGGACCCTCGTGCTGGATTTCAGGGCTACCTCGTCTCATCTTGATCCTTACCCAGTGGCATCCAAAAAGACCCCTACTTCCCAGGAAGGTCCCCTCGCAGACTCCAGGGTGGAGGCGCACGTGAGACCCAGTCGCCCCAGCACAGACCCAGGGTCCGGCTCAGTTTGCCCCACTCTGCTACGGCCCTGGGTGGGGAGAAGTGGGCCCAGGGTCCACCCGGCGAGCTGTTTGCAGGGCCTGGGTCTGGGTGAGCCCTGGGACCTGAACTGGCTCCATTCTGCTGCAGCTTCTCTCCGGATCTGGCCGGCTTGTGCCCACCCCCCACGAGCTCTGAGGCCCAGGCAGATCTCACATGCCCATTCCACGGGGAAGCGGAGGCTTCGGGGAGGTGAGCACCACGTGACCCTCGCTCCCCAGCAGGCCCTGGGCGTGGTCCGGCCCAGCGCAGCCCCTGGCCCCCGGTCGACACGAGAGGCTGCGGTATCTGAACCGTCCCAGGGAAGCCGATCTCTGTGGCACTGGGTGCTCCAGAGCGGCCGTGAGGAAGGTGGGGCACTGGGAACCCCTTGGGGGAGGCTGTGAGGACGGTGGTAGGGTCGCCTGATGCCACAGTGGGAGGCTGGGAGCCCCCAGTGACCCTGGAGAGAATGAGGTTGAAGGTTCTCTTCCTTTGGTGTGTGAGTTCTGTTTTCAGGTGGGTGTTACGGGGTTGGGACTCCAGCGTGCAGAGTGTCTGGACGCACCCAGAGAGAGGGCCACGGGGGCGGCGCGACGGCTGCCGAGGTCTCTCCCAGCATCACCGTCCCCCCAACTCCCCCTGCGACATTGCCCAGATGCTCACAGGGATCCCAAAGGCCAGGCGGGGCTCACTGCTGACACAAAGGGACAATCACTGGCTCTTCCCCAAAACCAAGCCACATCTCCGGGCTCCCACTGCCCCACCTAAACCCTGTGGCTAGGGGGTGAAGCCAAGGTCGCCGAGTCACGGGCGGATGTGAGCGCGAGAGGTCAGAGGTCGCAGGGCAGCTGGAGAGGTGGCTCAGATTCCACCCTGCCCCCCACAGCGCGGAGAGCTCCTGGGGCTCCTACCTGAGCAAAGTCGCAGGTCTTTGGTGGCAAGCTGGAGGCGGTGGCCACGGGGGCATAGCTGGTGTCCGGGCAGGGCTGGCTGCCGAGGAAGGAGGCGGAGCTCATGAACGGGCTGGAGGGAGAAGGGGAGGGAGACGGGGAAGATGAGAGTGGGCGTGGGGGTGCTGGACCCACTCCCTCAGTAACACAACCGCTCCCCCGTGGCCATAGCCAGAGGCCCCTCGAGGCCCCACTGGAGCGTGCCCAGGCCTGGCAGGACCCACGGCTCCGCTGCACACACGGAGGGGCCTCCAGGGGTCTGGTGGTCAAGCCTGGAGCTGCCCTCCCACCCCCACTGGACACAGCCCGGCCTGGCTCCTCCGGAACGGCCGCCAGGTGGGTGGGGGGGTGTCCAGGGCCACCATCCTGCCCTCCCTGCTCCAACAGCAGGACTCATTCTAAGGGTTCATTCTGGCGTTTCAGAACCTCTGCCTGGCCGTCCCTCCCCCACACACAGGCCCCTTGGCTCACACCTCACTCTTGCCAGGAAGGAGGACAGCGCCACGGGCAGAAACCCAGGATCACCATCCTCCCAGAAAGGCCCAGGTCGGGGCCCCCACCCTCTGTCACCCTGAGGATGGCAGAGGACACAGCAAGGAGAGGGTCCTGGGGACCCCCCACCCAAGGGCACCTCTCTGCAGACTGCAGGAGTAACATGCGGCTGGCGGGGGGCACTGGGCATTGCTGAAGGGAGTCTTCTCTGCCCTTCTCCACTCCGGCCCTCCTGGCCAGCTCCCGTGCTCGGGAGAGGGGTGGCTGCCGTCCCCAGCGCCTCCTTCCCACCCGCCAGGCTCCCCCGGGCTCTCCCTCCAGAAGCTTCTCTCTAGCAGGGCTGGCAGCAGGCCCAGGTCCCTGCCCAGTGGGGAGCCAGAGGGTTTGGGTCTGAGCGGCCTGTGCAGAGCTGCCCCCGGGGCAGGGACCGCCTGGGGGCCACTCTCCTCCTGCACAGAAAGGTTTGCAAACACCGACAGGAAAGAAGCATCCACTCCATTCCCGAGCCACAAACAGCTGCTCCACAATCTCCTGGCGTCTCCCAAGGCTCTGGCTACACCTGCCCCCAGGCCCTTTGCACAGCCTGGGAGCCTGCGCGCCTGGCCAACTCCTACCTCCCCTGCAAAACCCAGCCCAGCTGTTGCCCTCTGTGGGAAAAGTGCCCTTCTGGCTCTCTTCACCCCAGAAAACCTCTCATCCCTTCCCATCCTGGTGTCACCTCCACCCCTCACCCCTTCCCACCCTGGCGTCACCTCCACCCCTCACCCCTTCCCACCCTGGTGTCACCTCCACCCCTCACCCCTTCCCACCCTGGCGTCACCTCCACCCCTCACCCCTTCCCACCCTGGCGTCACCTCCACCCCTCACCCCTTCCCACCCTGGCGTCACCTCCACCCCTCACTCCTTCCCACCCTGGCGTCACCTCCACCCCTCACCCCTTCCCACCCTGGCGTCACCTCCACCCCTCACCCCTTCCCACCCTGGCGTCACCTCTACCCCTCACCCCTTCCCACCCTGGTGTCACCTCCACAGGAGGCCCCCCGGCCCCAGCCCACACCTCCCCGCCCTCTACCAAGCTGGGCTCTCAAGGAGACGGAAGCCATGGATCACAAAACGGTGTTCAACAAACAGTGGTCTCAGCCCGGACCTGGCCCGTGGGGTGGAGCCTTCCAGGACCACGTGCACACCACCCCCCAACCCCTCAACAGGACTTTGAGCCCTCACGCCCTGCACCCAGAACTCCGTTTGTAACTGTGACTTCGGAAGCGAGCAGACCTGGGGGGCTGTGCGGGGAGGACCTCGGTACTCACCGGCTGTCACTGGAGAAGGCAGGGTACGGCGGCAGTGAGAAGGTGTTCCAGTAGGGGCAGTGCAGCATGGCGCTCTGGAAGAGACGGCGGGCATCAGTGAGTGGGAAGCAGAGGGACCTGCGGAGCAGCCTGGCTGAGCCCTCCGGGCAGGGTGAGAGCCCGAGGGGCTAGGGAGCCCCTGCACTCAGGGTCCCGTCCTGCCCCTGCTGAATCTCCTGGGGAGTCATTTAAACGCCCCGTGCCTCAGTTTCCCCACCTGCACCAGACCCCGCCCAAGGCTTGTGGTGTGGTCTGAAGGCGCTGAACCACCCGCGTGAAGGGCTCCACACAGGCCTCGCTCTACCACCAGGCCCGCAGCCCGGGAGTCTGCATCTCACACAAGACCTGGGGGTGCTGCTAGCCCCAGGACCCTGCTTGGAGGCCCCATTCTAGGAAGTGGAGGATCAGACTGTTCGAATGACGGAGACGTGCACCTGCTGCCTGTAGTGCAGGGTGGGCACGGGGCTCCTCGGGCAGGGCCTGGGGCAGGGCCTGGGGCAGGGCCTGGGGCAGGCGAGGGCCTCACACCAGCTCCAGGGCCCTCGGATGTGCTGGTGACACCTGGAAGCTCAGGCTGCTGCGCGGGACAGGGCCCTGACTTCTCAGAACTTGCATGGGGTTGGGGTGCCGGGAGCCTGTTTTGGGAAATGGTGACCAGTGGCCTGGAGGCTCAGCCAGAGGTCAGTGGAGGCGTAAGTGGCTCCAGGTTGGCCGACTCTCTGGTGGGTCTGACTCCAGGCCAGGCTTACAACACCCTCGCCAGGAGCTGATGTCCCCACCCCATGGTTCTCTGGGAAAAGCTCACTGTGCCTGCCCTTGGGAACGAGAGCGGCATGGGGCACACAGCAGGCCCCAAAACCTGAGGATGGGGAGCACATGGGGCGGCAGCAGGCCCAGGGGTGGCAGCAAGCCTGAGGTCAGCACCTGTGGCTTTGGGGGCAGGGCTGTGGACACCTCGTGCCCTGCAGAATGGGCACCCCTCAGCAGGGCCCCCACCTGCACAGGGCCAACCCCAGCTGCAGCAGGGAGACCCTGCCATCACAGACACCCCCGTGGTCACGAGGGAGATGCCACCGGCCGGGGGCACCATCCTGCTTATCCCAGCAGGACCATGGGCCACGGTGGCTTCCAGAGCGGGGGGCGGGGGTTCGCCTGCTGCCCCGAGTCCCCCAATGACCTCTCCCAGGCCCACGCGAGCCCTGCTCCTCCCTGAGGCCCTGATGCAGTTCCCTGGGGCTCGGCCACCTCTGGCCTCTCATTCACCTCATGCTGTCCGGGAACCAGCCCTGACAGCCAGGGGCCGCTTTCTGTACCCTCAGGTGCTGGGTGGGGGATTCCAGGACCCCCGAGAGCCTGAGACGGGCAAAGCCCTCGGGGTGACCGCTGTCCCTATCTATCAGCGAAATAAATCTATCAGCGAAAGCCCACAGCTCCTCCCCTGCACAGAGGCCGGCAGCCTGGGCGTCCTGAGCTCCTGCAAGCTCAGGAGACAAGTGAGAAGGTCCCGAGGTGGTGGCCTGCAGGAAGCAGGGCCACCGGCCCCGGGGGCTCCAGAGCCCGGGTCTCCTGGTCCTTCCCCTCCTCCTGCCCTTTTGGGGAGAGAGAAAGCCAGCCCCGGAGAGAAACAGGAACTTCCCAAGGCCACGTGGCACACCCGGAACATTCTGGAACAGGACTCTGACTCCAGACCAACCCAGCCTCCTGAGATGAGCTGAAGTCCCTGTTTCAGGCACACACGGTGCCTTGGGCCAGGCTGGGCATGGCCACAGCCAGAGAACTGCAGCTGCAGGAGTGCGGCGGGGGGCTGTGGGGTCCCAGGGTGGGAGGACCCAAGGGTCCTCAGCTCACCCAACATGCTCCGCCTGTGCCCAGGCCAGGCTAGGGGCTGGAATAGGGGGGAAGTCATGACTGCCTCTATCCCAACCTCCTCCCACAGCCCGTGGCTCCACTGAGAGCTGCCAATCACAGATACCCTAGTCCCACCCCACAGGGGTGCCATGGGCATGGCAGGCCAATCAGAGCCTTCCCTGGGACCTTCTCTGGCAGCCAGAGGGTGCGGCTTCACCTTTAGAGGGCAGGCCCTAGCACATAATTGGTCCAGAGATGGTCACCTGACCCTGGCCAGCCAATCAGAGCCTGCCTGGGGATTTTCTTTCCTTTCCTTATTTCGAGATGGAGTCTCACTCTGTCACCCAGGCTGAAGTGCAGCAGCACAATCACGACTCACTGCAACCTCTGCCTCCTGAGTTCAAGCGATTCTCCTATCTCAGCCTCCTGCATAGCTGGGATTACAGGTGTCAGCCACCAATCCAGCTAATTTTTGTATTTTTAGTAGAGATGGGATTTCACCATGCTGGCCAGGCTGCTCTCGAACTCCTGACCCCAAGCAATCTGCCCACCTCGGCCTCCCAGAGTGCTGGGATTTCAGGCGTGAGCCATTATGCTGGCTGGTGTATTTTTATTTCTAATTTAATACTCTGGCGCTGGAAGAGGCTGGGCCGTGTGTGTGTGAACTCAGCTGACCCTGCCCAGCAGTGTCCACACTGTATCCGAATGTGACGGAACTCGGAACAGGGAGGGTGGGATGAGCCTCACACGCAGGTTGGGAGGCAAAGCCGGCTGCGCGCATGGGTGTGCCCCGGCCTGAGCCCTGTGGCTGCTGGCCAGTGCCCTCGCCAGGGTCGAGCTCTGCCGCAGGCCCCAACTGTCACCGCTAACACCTTCCCGCTCCCCCTCAGATCCTCGAAGATGGCTCCTCTGTCTCCACATCCCATAATTCGCTTAATTATTTCCCCACTGTGGGGCCTCTGGGGAGATTCCAGTTTCCTGCCGCTATAAATAGTGCCGCTCCGTCTTCCCTCCCTCCTGATCAGTCCCCCGGGTGCGTTTCTGAGATAGAATTCCTGGGTTGGAACAAGCACCTGGCAGGTGTCAGGGGATGGAGCTGTTCCGGCGGGGATGTGGCTTGGCCAAGCCCCTTTATGGTGGCCAAGGAGGCCGACCGACGGCCAGTACTTGAGCTCCACTGGGGCAGCTGTGGGGATCCAGCCTCAACCCCGAGGGGCTCAGGAACTAGTGAGGGGGACAGGAGGGGTCTGGGCCACAAAAGGGACCCTGCTGCGAGAGGGGTGCCCTGGCCCCGGCTCGGAGCCCCCTCTGGGCGGTCAGAACATGGCAGGAGGCTGCCCAGAGCCCTCTGAGGATGGACTGCCGAGGAGTGTCTGTGATGTTTGCCCCACAGGCCAACCTGGGCGTTGGGCTAGGGAGTGCCCAGGAGACCATGGAGTCCCGAAGCAGGTCCTGCTGTTCGACAGGAGAGGGCAGCCCCTCTGTATCCAGGTAGAAAATCCCCAGGCAGGGCCGGGCGCGGGGGCTCATGCCTGTAATCCCAGCATTTTGGGAGGCCGAGGTGGGCGGATCAACTGAGCCCAGGAGTTTGAGAACAGCCTGGCCAACACGGCAAAACCCCATCTCTGCAAGAAAATTTTAAAAATTAGCCAGGCATGGTGGCGCATACCTGTGGTCCCAGCTACTCAGAATGCTGAGGCAGGAGAATCACTTGAGCCCGGGAGGCAGAGGCTGCAGTGAGCCGAGATCGCACCACTGCACTCCAGCCTGGGCGACAGAGCGAGATCCTGTCTTAAAAATGATAAAACTGGCTGGGCACGGTGGCTCAAGCCTGTAATCCCAGCACTTTGGGAGGCCGAGACAGACAGATCACGAGGTCAGGAGATCGAGACCATCCTGGCTAACACGGTGAAACCCCGTCTCTACTAAAAATACAAAAAAACTAGCCGGACGAGGTGGCGGATGCCTGTAGTCCCAGTTACTCGGGAGGCTGAGGCAGGAGAAGGGCGTAAACCCGGGAGGCGAAGCTTGCAGTGAACTGAGATCCGGCCACTGCACTCCAGCCTGGGCGACAGAGCGAGACTCCATCTCAAAAAAAAAAAAAAAAAAAAAGATAAAACTAAAAAAAAATGTATATATATACACACACACATATATATACACACACACACGTGTGTGTATATACACATGTGTATGTATGTGTCTGTATTTATATACGTGTGTATATATCCGTATATATGTGTATATATACACACACACGTATATACATTTTTAATTTAAAAGAAAAAAAAGGTTTTTTTTTTGAGCCAGAGTTTCGCTCCGTCGCTCAAGCTGTCACTCAAGTGCAGTGGCGCAATCTCGGCTCACTGTAGCCTCTGCCTCCCGGGTTCAAGCAATTCTCCTGCCTCAGCCTCCCAAGTAGCTGGGATTACAGACACCTGCCACCACGCCAGGCTAATTTTTTGTATTTTTAGTCGAGATGGGGTTTCACCATGTTGGCCAGGCTGGTCTCAAACTCCTGACCTCAAGTGATCTGCCCCTCTCGGCCTTCCAAAGTGCTGGGATAACAGGCGTGAGCCACCACGCCCGGCCTATTTTTTATTTTTTTGAGATGGAGTCTCACACTTGTCGCCCAGGCTACAAGTGTGAGAGTTCAGTGGTGCAGTCTCCACTCACTGCAGCCTCTGCCTCCTAGATTTAAGTGATTCTCCTGCCTCGGCCTCCTGAGTAGCTGGGATTACAGGCGTCTGGCACCACACCTGGCTAAGTTTGGTATTTTTAGTAAAAGCCAGGTTTCGCTATGTTGGCCAGGCTGGTCTCGAACTCGGGACCTCAGGTGATCTGCCCACCTCCACCTCCCAAAGTGCTGGGACTACAAGCATGAGCCACCGTGCTTGGCCAGAAATACATTGTTTAAGTAATTCCCTCACTGACAGGTTCCTACAAGTGAAGTCGAGCCCCCAGTACAGCTGACGGCAGAGGAACTGGAAGCTCTGCAGGAGACAGACTCGCCTCAGATACGCTTCCTGAAAAGCTGGGGCCATGAGCAGCCTCCCCTTCACATCCCCATGGGGACCCTCTCCGGGGCCCACGGGGGCGGGTGGAGCCCGGCTCTGGGCCAGGAAGGTCAGGTGGAGGTCGCGCCACGTCCTCTGGGGCAGCGTTCTGCACGCCACGACCCTGGGCACTCGGGGCGGGACAAGCGCCCATCAACCCCGTCAGGTGGGCCGGGGCTGGGGGAGGGGCTCACCTGCAGGGGCGGCGGGCTGTACAGGAGGCTGCCCGCCGGCGGGGGTTCATGCTGCGGGTAATCCCTGTCCATGGCGGGCCCCACTGCAAGCATCGGGCGGCAGGCGGGGTGGGGTCCTCGGCCGGGCGGCAGGCAGCGGGGCTCCGGGACCCGGGGCCGCCGGGGTGTCTATCTGGGCTTCTCGCTCCGTGGTGGCGGCGGTGGCGGCGGTATCATGATCTGCAGAGGGAGACGTGGACGTCCTGAGAGTCTGTGGAGAGTGGTGCTCCCCCGGCCTCCTCTCCCTCGGGCATGACCTGCCCCAGCCTGGGCTGCAACTCCTGCTACCCCCTGGGCCAGAACCGAAAGGTGCTCCTTCACCTCCCCACTCATCCCCACCCCACACCAGCAGCGCCACCCAACCCCTCTGTACTGTCCACAGGGCCTTTCCTGGCCTCCTCGGCCCCCAGCCCCGACTACACCAATTAAGGTGGGCCCGACAGGGCTGCCCAGGTCACAGGGCAGCCACAGGACCAGGCACCCCAGCTGTGCGCAGTGGAGCTGTGGGCTGACTCCCCCACACCTGGCTTTGCAACCAGCCGGTCTGAGACTGCAGCAGAGTCCAACCCGGGCCCGGCACCTCTGAACCAGGGGCGCCCAGGCGGCGCTGGACCCAGCCCGATCCCTCAGACGCAGCAGGGCTCCACAGGGGGGTCTCCCAAGGAGAGGGGTCAGGGGCCACGTAGAGCTGGAAAAGCGCCCAGACCTCGTTTCAGGCTAACCACACACCAGTGTCCCCACTGAGAACACTACTGAGCTACAGAGCCGAGCCCCACACCGTCAGACGCCAGGGACAGCTCCCACGTGCCCCACGGCCTCTGGCACACGGCCAGACGCCCGCCAGGCTGAGCCCCCACCAGGCCCTACCCGGTGAGTGCAGGGACCAAGGATGGCCTGTGGTGGCAGGGAAAGCTTTGCAGGCGTCCGCCCAGCGTGCTCACCGCCGAGGGCGGCAGGAAGGGGAGGCGGCGGCCACTCCCGGCCAAGCCCTGGAGTGAAGAAATCTCCGGGACTTCCAGTAATTGCCGTACAGCCACACGCAGGCACTTGTGCAATCCCGTGGGGGAGAGGTACGCCTCTGCCCAGCGCTCCAGAGACAGTGGCTGGGGAGCAGGGGCTGGGCGGGTGGTCGGGACTCCTGTCCCAGAGACCAGATGGAAGCGGTCAGGCACAGTGGGGCCACCCTGCCAGGTCGTCCTGACCGTCTGCGGCCTCTGCCTGCTCCCTGTGGTCAGGACGCCACAACCCACTGCCACCAGAGCTGGGACCCTCGGCGGCCCTTCCAGCTGCCCGCAGGGACCTGCGACGCCCTTGCCAGAAGTGCCCTTTAGGGGAAGGGACAGGCCCGCTGGGATCTGGGGTCTTGGCCAATCCTCGTCAAAGATTCTGGGTCAGGCAGGCAGGATCAAAGCCTGGCTCCACCTTCTGAGTAGAATAACCTCAGACACCCAGACTCCTCCAAGCCTCGGTATGTTCCTCTGGAAGACAGGTTATCGGGTGGAGCCTGGGATCCTGCCCTGGCCCCACAGGCTGGTGGCCACCAACAGCTCCTCCCGGCCCCAGGCAGCTGCTGACGCCAGGGTCCCCGCTCGGGGGCTCGCCAGTGCTGGTGGGTGGCCCACCCCCTGCCCTGGGGCTCAGCAGCCCCTCCCCTGCAGGGACCCCCTCGGCTCCTGTCAGCACCCCTTCCCGCTGCAGGTTCCATCTCGCGGCAGCCACATCCCCAGACCTACGCTGACCCTTTCCACACTCAGGACGCTTCTCAGCTCTGAGGCCACATGGCCCTGAGCTGACGGACAGCGGGGCCCAGGGCCCACGGTGGACAAGCTTGGGGAGGAGGTACCTTGGGCAGCTCTGGGTCGACCCCATGACCGTCCTTGGGGTACACCGTAGCTGAGGGACCCCTCCAGCAGCAGGGGCCCTGAGCTCGCCTGTGTCGGAGTCCCCGGGGCCACCACGGTGCTCCTGGCAGCTCCTCCCTCCCTGCGGTCTCTGAGCCCCCACTTCTGTGGACGCCCCTTCCAAGCGGCAACCCCAGGAGGCTCAGGGGACCGGGTTCTTCAAGGGTAGGGTTTCACACATGGCACGTGACCTGGAGTCCACACCTTGGGGACCTGGCAGGGTGTGGAGACCTGGACCAGGAGGGGATGGGGGAGGAGAGCAATGCGGACAACAGGCACAACCGACCAAGAGTCAGGGCCCAGAACCAGGAGGCGGAGCCGGAACCGCACCCAGTCCCTGGCAGACTGGGATTCCTCAAGAGGCTAACGCCGGAGTCACCACACCACCCCGCAATTCCACACCACACAGAAACGTGCCCATGCACACCCACGGCAGCACCACTCACAACAACGGCCGGCGGAAGCAGCCCAGTGTCCACGGATGGGCGAGTGGACCAGCATGTGGCATGGCCCATCCACGTGCCGGAACACGACCCAGCCGTGAACAGCAGCGAGGCCCTGCCCCAGGCCACAGCGTGGACACACCTTGAGGACGTCACGCTCTATGAGAGATGCCAGGCACAGATGGCCACACAGCGTGTGACCCCACTACTAAGAACTGCCCAGGACAGGCCCATCCGGAGACAGAAGGGGATGCGTGGGTGCTGGGCTGGGTGATCCTGGCCTGGGGCCCACCCCCACGTCCTCCCACAACCCAACACCTCAGGCTGTGCCCACTCCTGAGAACGCTCGCCCTCTGCCACCCCTCAGGACCCACATCTGCCTTTCCACGCACTGCCGGTCCCCCATCACCTCCCGCCCTGTCCTCGGCCGTATCTCACAACCCCTGCCACCCTGACCCCCAGGCTCTCCCGCAGCCCCCAGCCCTGCCTGCAGGCTCCGTCCTGTCCGAGGGCCCACGCCTCCAACAGCTGGCTCCCGGCCCCGTGGTCCTGAGCCCTCCAGACCCTTCCCCCATCGACTCCACCGCCGTTTCTGGCAGCAGCTGTGACCTCGCCATGTCCCTGGGGCATCCAGCTGCCCCATCCCCAGGATAAACCCCGGGGGGCACTGGGCGGGGTCCTGGGGCCCGAGAGCACCCCAACGCCGCCTCTGCCACGCAGCCCCGGCGACACAGCCCACCCTGAGCCTCAGAGCTGCGGGCCGGCCAAACGCTGGCACAGCAGGCACCAGAGCTCTGCCCCCGTCTGGTTTTACGTTTAGGCATGAGTCCCGTGACTGGAGGGATGCGCGGTGCGGGGCTCACACGGTTCCCACGCCGGGGAGGACCCGCACTTTCCACGCTGACTTCCGGAGGGAGATGTGGCTTCCTTCTGAAATCAGGTCTTCAAGGGAGTCATCGTAAAAGAGAAAGATGAAAGCGCTGGTGGTCCAGGCAGGACAATGGCTGGGAAGGCAGAACCTCAGACAGGACCAAGATCCGGGAGAATCCGAGGAACCAGGTAACCGTTCCGCCTCCCGCTCCTCTCTCCTGAGCCTGCCAAGGTCCCCGTCTTCCAGGCTGGATGCCCCAGGGTCTCGCCCCGCACTGCAGCGACAGCTCAGCCTCCTGATGTTCCGAACTGGCCACTGCCCGGACCCTCCGCCTGGGGGTCCCTGAGCACCTGTCTTGTGGAGCCCCTTCACCCCTTTGCGCTCCGCCCCCAGACCCGAGACGTCTGCAGATGGGGAGCTGTGTCCACAGGGCCCGGTTCTCCCGCTGTCCTCTTGCTGAACAGGGTTGTGACCTCTGCACTTTCTCATGTGGACATGGAGGCCCCTAGGTGGAGCCTTGACGTGACCCCAGAGCCGGACTCCGGAGCTCAGGCTACGCTGTGCCCACGTTCGCCACGGCAAAGCAGAGACCCTGAGAAGACGCAGGCCGCAGAGCCATGACCGAGACCACAGGAGGGCCCTGCACAGCCCGGAGCACTCCGCCAGGCCTGGGTTCGGGTCGCCTGGCACAGCCGGCAGGCATCTCAAGGCCCATGCCAGCAAAGGCAGACACGGAGGCCTGAGGAGGAGGCTGCAAGTCCTGGGCGAGCGAGCACGGCCGTGTGATGGAGCCCCGCAGAGGCTGCCGCACGGTCCCTCGAGGCCGCGTTACCTCAGCCAACATCCTCCCAGCAGGCACAAGGTGCTCCCTCCTTCCCAGGACCTAAGACGGCAAGGAGCAGGCCCCCAGGTGTCCAGGAACACCGCAGAGCCGCAGCCACGAGGAGTGCGTCACGGGACAGAGCAGCCACGCGGCCTCCGGTGACATCACAACCATGACCGCCACCTGCAGCTGTGACTGCCGCCCCACGGCCGTGACCTCACCTGCGGCCGTGACCCCACTTGCAGCCATGACCCCACCTGCAGCCGTGACTGCCGCTCCACGGCTGTGACCCCACCTGCGGCCGTGACCCCACCTGCGGCCGTGACTGCCGCTCCACAGCCGTGACCCCACCTGCGGTCGTGACCCCACCTGTGGCCGTGACCCCACCTGCGGCCGTGACCGCCACCCACTGGCCTCCAGAGAGGCTGAGGACAGGGTGGTCACCCTTTACCTGGCAGGCGCGCAGCGTGGCATCCTAGGACCGGGGGGTGGGGGAGCTGGCAGATTTCACAAGGCTCAGCTAATATGGGGCAGAGAGCCCTGCAAGCTCCGGGCACCTGGCCAGGCCCCAACTTGGCTGCCAGGACCGTCTGGTGCGGAGGACACCGCAGGCAGTCTCGGGTCCTGACCCCCGCAGACAAAGCGCTTCATCCCTCAACACGGAGACTGGGGCAAGTGAGGCCTGAAGGGCTGGAGCCAAGGCAGGATCAGCCCGGTGAGGGAAATTGGGGGGACAGGGGGTAGCAGGGGACAGTGGGGGGGCAGCGGGGGACAGAGGGACAGCAGGGGGACGGGGGACAGCAGGGGACACAGTCAAGACATCCATGAGGTTCCCCTGCTCCTAGGCCAAGGTGCCTGCCTGAGACGACTTCACCCCCCACAGAGCTGGGCAGCAGCAGAGCGGGGGGGGCCAGGGAAGGGAGGCGGGTGAGGGAGACCCAAGTGTCCGGCACTGCCCCCGCCCATGCCGGTGCTGCTCTCTGCAGCCACTGGCCTCCGGGTGCCCCCGCCTGCCCCACCATGCAGACACGTTCCCACACCACCCTTTCACACATTCCACCCCAGGGGCAGCACTCACCCTCCGGCTGTGGGCGCTGGGGAGCAGCTTGCGCCTGGCACCTGTTTGTGATGGGGGAAGCCGCCCCAGTAGTGAGGCCGGCAGCCTGACCTAGCTGCTGAGGGAGCGGGAAGGGCTGGGCCTGGCTGAGGAAGTGCAGCTGCTCACCTGCATCCCTGCAGCCCGGCTGGGCCCCAGCAAGCTGCTCACAGTCCCCAGGCCCTCGGGGGCAGCCCCCAGCCACTGGCTACAGCCAACTTCAGGCGCCAAGTCCCCAGGCCCCCAGGGGCAGCCCCCAGCCACTGGCTACAGCCAACTTCAGGCGCCAAGAGCCCATGAAGAAGCCACTCCCACACCCCTGCCCAGGCCTCGAGGGGTCTGCACGGCGGTCTAGGGGGGTCTGCACTGCGGTCTAGGGGGGTCTGCAGGGCGGACTCACAGGAGGCCCAGCATTACGACGGTGGCCACCTGGCTGCGGTGAGTGCCCGGTGGACACCCCGAAGGGCAGTGGGGAGACCCGGGGCAGGACACGCAGGGCGAGGCTACAGAGCAGGGGCGGCCGCCTGGACCCGTCAGGTGGTCTCAGCTCACTGCAACCTTCGCCTCCCAGGTTCGAGGGATTTGTGTACCTCAGCTTCTGGGGTAACTGGGATGAGCCTTCCTGCCGCAACACAGCTTTGACCTCCCGGGCCCCGATGAAGTGGGTCTCAGGATGCCCAGGACGGCCACATCACACTACGCTTTCCACCTCTCTACTTGAAATTTTCTACGAGTTCTCAAGTCTGCTGCCAAGGTGATCAGAATTACACAGGGAGCTGTGTGGGTCACCTGTGAGGCCCGGAGCCTCCCTGTCCCAGGCGGTGGGTGTCAGGGCTCTGCTGCCTTGTGAAAGAGTCGTCAGGCAGGCAGGGCCGGGAGGGTGACAGCTGATCCCCTCCCTTCCCTGGGGAGCCAAGGGGGTGGGGCCAAGCCTGCGGGGAGGAGCCGACTTACAGCTGCCCCAGGGGCTGGCCAGCCAGATGGACGTCCTGACTCGAGGTGAGCCGACAGGACCTTGTCACAGCCACAGATGGTGCCCGGGGCCTTTGCAGGCATCCTCCTGGCCCCGAGGCTGTGGGCCTCCTTTGTCGGGGACACAGGGCTCAGGGACCACTCCACACCCTGGGCGGGGGCAGAGATGGGGCCTTTTAAAGTTAAGATTTTTTTTTTTTAAATAATACAGCCAGGAACAGTGGCTCACACCTGTAATGCCAGCACTTTGGGAGGTCAAGGTGGGAGGACTGCTTGAGGTCAGGAGTTCAAGACCAGCATGGGTAACATAGCAACACCTTATCTCTACAAAAAAATTTAAAAATTAGCCAGGCGGCCGGGTGCGGTGGCTCACGCCTGTAATCCCAGCACTTTGGGAGGCCGAGGCGGGCGGATCACAAGGTCAGGAGATCAAAATCATCCTGGCTAACACAGTGAAACCCCGTCTCTACTAAAAATACAAAAAAATTAGCCAGGTATGGTGGCGAGCACCTGTAGTCCCAGCTACTTGGGAGGTTGAGGCAGGAGAATGGTGTGAACCCGGGAGGCAGAGCTTGCAGTGAGCCGAGATCGCCCCACTGCACTCCAGCCTGGGCGACAGAGCGAGACTCCGTCTCAAAAAAAAAAAAAAAATTAGCCAGGCGTGGTGACAGGCATCTGTAATCCCAGCTAACCGGGAGGCTGAGGTGGGAGGATTGCTTGAGCCCAGCAGTTTGAGGCTGCAGTGAGCTATGATCGTGCCACTGCACTCCAGCCTGGGTAACAGAGCAAGACCCTGTCTCAGAAAAATAAATAAAACTTAACAGGCATCCACACCTGCACCCACACAGGAACCCACACATGCACCCCACCCACAACTGCACATACACCCCAATGGCACCTGTGCCTGCACGGGCACGCCCACCTGCGTCTGCAAACACACTCACACCTGCCGCCACACAGTGGGGAAGGTGGCCCACGCCAACATCAGTATCCAGGTGGTAACACTGTCCTCTCATTTTATGAGACCTTACACCGAGGCAAACACACACATGGGAATCTCTGTTATCACTCCTTGTCGTAATTGTATCTCTTCTTATTAGAGCCACAAATCTGCAATTATCTCAAAAGTAAAAAGTGTGGCTGGGTGCGGTGGCTCACGCCTATAATCCCAGCACTTTGGGAGGCCAAGGCAGGCAGATCACTTGAGGTCAGGAGTTCGAGACCAGCCTGGACAACGTGGCGAAACCCCGTCTCTACTAAACACACACGCATAAATAGCCCGTGTTGCAGCACACACCTGTAATCCCAGCTACTCAGGAGGCTGAGGTAGGAAAATCACTTGAACCCATGAGGCAGAGGCTGCAGTGAGCCGAGATCGTGCCACTGCACTCTAGCCTGGGCAACACAGTGACACTCCGTCTCAAAATAAAATAAGATTTTAAAAAAACGTAATTCCCAGCATGAACTGGGAAAACACGTTGGGCTCATGGCTCCGCTGCCCGCCAGGCCCTCTGCCAGCTGTGGGAGAAGCCGCATCCTCAGCTGCCGCAAACCTTCACGCGGGAGAAGGAGGCCAGCCTGGCAAACCACAGGCACGCGGGCAGCACCCGGCCACATGGACTGCAGCTCTGACCCTCATCCCCCGTGCAGCCCAAAAGCCAATCACAGGGGAGGCTCCAGGCTCGGGCCCAGAGTCAGTCCTCCCTCCCCGGCCTCGCTGCCTGCTCAGAGCCCAGCCTGCCCCTGAAAGGACCAGGGTGCCACTGGCCTAGGCTCGGTGTCCAGGGTCCAGGAAGCATGGACCACGGGTGGACCCCCCCTTACCACAACGCACAGGGCCAGGTCTCCCAAGGGCACCTCAATTGGTGCACGATGACCAACGTGCCCAACACCTGTACCCCAGGGGCCCCGAAAGTGCCGTGTGTGCGTCACGCTGAGCGACACGCTGATGCCTGCGTCTCGGGATCCCTGGAGTGCCACGTGTGCGTTTCCTCCCCCAGGGCCAGCTGGGTCCCCCACCCCTTGCCAAGCTGCCCATCCATGAATGAAGCTATGGGAACTGTCCATCTTCCCTCCACCCTCCACCCTCCACACCCACCTGCCCACCAGTCCAAAGGCGTCCACCTAAACCACAGCCTTCCGCTCTGGCCCAGCAGCAGCTTAGAGACCTCGGGATGAAGACCCACAGTCCCTGGGGCCCCAGACCCCGCCTCTCCTCCAGAGGGTGCCGCCCTCCCTCTCTGTCCTCAGAAATGCTGTTGGGGGGCCGGGCGTGGTGGCTCACACCTGCAATCCCAGCACTGTGGGAGGCCAAGGTGGGTGGATCACTTGAGGTCAGGAGTTTGAGACCAGCCTGGCCAACATGGTGAAACCTCATTTCTACTAAAAATACAAAAAAATTAGCCAGGCGTGGTGGTGCGCACCTGTAATCCCAGCTACTCAGGAGACTGAGTCAGGAGAATCGCTTGAACCTGGGAGGCAGAGACTGTAGTGAGCTGAGATCTCACCATTGCACTCCAGCCTGGGCAACAAGAACGAAACTCCTTCTCAAAAACAAAAAAAAGAAAGAAAAGAAACGCTGTGGGGGCGGGAGCCTGGATCTCAACCCCTGCGAGGGGGACATCTGGCTTCCTCTCCCCGAAACGAGCGCGCCAGAAGCAGGAGGCTGACGCCGCGGAGGGACCAGCTGACATCTGCCTTGAGGGACCAGACTTCTCCAGGTTGGGAACCTTCTCCCAGCTTCATGGGGTGGAGCCCAACCTTCAGACCAAGAGAGACCATCCTGACCTTCAACCCCATCCCCAAAGCTCCCCAGAGCTGGTCTAGCCCCTCATCCGACACACAGAGGAACGGAGGCCAGGAACCTGACACTGGCGTCTCCAGCCCGTGTAAGGCCCTGTAGACCAGCTACGTGCACACCCAGGCAAGAAATGGAGGCCGGTGTCTCTGAGGCCCCGTGTGAGGACCCTGGAGACCAGCTGACATCATGCATACCCAGGCCAGCTGCCGGACAGCGTTCAGTGGCAGACTATTGTCCACCTGCATTCCAGACTCCAACTGGCAGAGCGGAGGGGACGCTGGGGCTGTAGGGCCACCAATGTGGACGGGGCAGAGCCCCAGGGACAGCCTGTGCTGGGGACAGGATCACACCCCACAGTGCCCGCGGGCCACAAGGCCAAGACAGGGTCTGGTAAGTGACGATTTGGAGGCTGGTCCTGAGGTGCAGGAGGGACTGCCAGGGACAGAGAGGGTGTGGGGTGACTACGGTCCCCCCAGACTCACATCCACCCGCACCTGTAAGTCGGGCCTTATTTGCTTACAGGGTCTTTGCACATGGGGTTGGTTACAATGAGGATGCTGGAGCGGGGTGGCCTCTGTCCCTGTTAGCAACCGATGTCCTTAAGAGGAAAGAGGAACGTGGACACCCACACACCGGGAGACGGCCGCATGGAGACAGCAGAGGCTGGAGTGATGCGGCCACAGACCAAGGGCACCTGGAGCCCCAGAAGCTGGGAGAGGCAGGAAGGGTCCTCCCCTGGAGCCTACTCGTTGACCTCAGGTTCCTGGCCTCCAGCACAGGCAGAGGCTGCTCTAAGCCACCCAGTATGCGGCCGCAACAACAAGCTCGTCCGGGGAGAAGGCTGCTCCACCCCTAACCCCAGCGTGCCCTGGAGTGAGGCGGCATGAGGCTGTCTGTGGATTTCCACAGCATCCCAGGAGGCGTCTGGACCGCGGTGGCTCCAGGCTGCCAAGCACGGGCAGAGGCCATCGCTCCCGAACTTGAACCCTGCCATGCGCAGGCACAGGCCAGGCTGGGGAAGCCTGGGAACCCCAGACCGGCCAGCACCGTCTGCGGTTTCTCAGGCACACTGGGTGGCGGCCCCTCTGTTTAGGACGAGGACGAGGTGGGCCCGGCGGGAGCGGAAGAGCCGGGGTCCAGGGCGAGCAAGTTCCGGACCTTCCAGTTCTCCCCGTCCCAGGAAGAACTGCAGCGGCCCCCGCCGCCCGGCGGTGGAAGGGGCACTGCA
Source organism: Macaca nemestrina (assembly GCF_043159975.1). NCBI lineage: Eukaryota > Metazoa > Chordata > Mammalia > Primates > Cercopithecidae > Macaca > Macaca nemestrina. The sequence continues at coordinate 1,333,709 of NC_092144.1, forward strand.
GCCTCACCGCCCCACACCCCAGGAGCCCACGTGCTTCTCTCACAGGGACCCGTGTACTGGCCGGACTCAGGGTCCCGCGGAGCCCACGTGCTTCTCTCACAGGGACCCGTGTACTGGCCGGACTCAGGGTCCCGCGGAGCCCACGTGCTTCTCTCACAGGGACCCGTGTACTGGCCGGACTCAAGGTCCTGCGGACGGGGCTGGAACCCAGGGCCCAGGAAGCTCCTCTCCCACTGATCAAGGACCTCACTCCGGGTGGGTCCTCCGGAAAGCTGGGCCCACGGCCGTCACTGCCCCTCTCCTGGGAGGGCTCAAGGGTGTCGGCCGTGGGGGCTTCACACTGCACCCCTGATTTCCAGAGAAGCCCTGCCCATGCCTTCCTGGGCCTTCCGGAGGGGCCGAGGGGCTGGTGCCACGGGAGGGAAGGTTCCCAAGCTCGGAGATGGCCAGGAGCAGGAGTAGCCTGAGTGGGGTGCTGAACTGACAGCTTCTCTTGCCAAATCTCCTGTCCTGCCCCAGCACAAAGCTTCCCCGGTGCACGGGGCCAGGTGCTAGGACACTGTGGGGGCGTCCCAGATGCCAGGGGCGGTGGAGACGGAGGAGGAGGAGGAGGAGGAGGAGGAGGAACTGTGGGTCTTCCACAGGGGGAGGAGGAGGAGGAGGAGGAGGAGGAGGAGGAGGAGGAGGAGGAGGAGGAACTGTGGGTCTTCCACAGGGGGAGGAGGAGGAGGAGGAGGAGGAGGAGGAGGAGGAGGAGGAGGAGGAGGAACTGTGGGTCTTCCACAGGGGGAGGAGGAGGAGGAGGAGGAGGAGGAGGAGGAGGAGGCGGCACTGTGGGTCTTCCACAGGGTGTGCCCCGAAGAGATCAAGACTCCACTGCCCTGAAGCAAACAAGGTGTCCAGCCAGAGCCAGGGCCACACGCCCAGCAGGTAGGATCCGGCGACCCCGGGCGGCAACCCCCCGCCACACGAGGGAGGACACGCAGTTGACGTGGCCCCGCCTGACATCTGACCCCGCCGTCCGGGGCTCCACCAGGTCAGGGCTGCTCAGCTGACCCCACAACCCCACCAGGCACGGTCAGCACGGCGCCGAGGGAAGGCCTGGAAAGGGAGTAAAGGAGGCCCTGGGGGAGGACCTTGGTGCTTCATCCAAGCCAACCCCAAAAGTGGAAGCCACAGGGCCAGGGGGACGTCGTGGCTGAGATGCAAGCAGGGTGCGGGGCACTCCGAGGCAGCACTGCTGTCCCTGAGAATGGAGGGAGCCCGGGTCCCAGCGTCAGGGCCAAGCCGCGCAGTGGTGGTTGCTGGCACTCAGCCCTATACCCGCGGACGGAGCAAGAGTCCCAAGCCAGGAACGTGAGACCGACTCCTGTTAGGCACAAACTACATCTGGAGAACCAGACTCCAGATCCCAGACCACAGACCCCAGATCCCAGGTCCCAGATTCCCAGATCCCCAGACCTCAGATCCCCAGATCCCAGACCCCAGACCCCAGGTCCCCAGATCCCCAGACCCCAGTACCCAGACCCCAGATACCAGGCCCTAGATCTCAGGCCCCAGATTCCAGTACCTAGACCCCAGATACCAGGCCCCAGATCTAACCCCAGATTCCAGTACCCAGACCCCAGACCCCAGATTCCAGAGGGAGGCCCCAGTGAGGGAGTGGAAAGGAGATTCCGTGACACAAATGCTTTGCAGAAAGAGCCCTCCAGGCCGGGCAGCGGGGGCTCCAGCGCAGGGTCCCCATGGCCGGGCCTCATTGCTATTGGTGGTTAACGCCCTGTCCGCCTGGCCAGGATGGTGCGGCTTCCTGTGGCAGCCAAGCAGCTTCCACGCAGCTTCTGCTGCTGTGAGGAGCCCACTCAGGTCTTGGGTTTATTTTTGGTCTTTTGGGGCCAGCACGGTGGCCCATGCCTGTAATCCCAGTGCTGGGAGGCCATGGTGGGAGGACTGCATGAGCCCAGGAGGTGGAGACCAGCCTGGGCAACAGAGCAAGACCTCAACTGCACCTGCGTGTGCACACACACACACTCATACACTCACATTCACACACACTCATACACTCACACATTCACACACACACATACACTGACACATTCACACACTCATACACTCACACATTCACACACACACACTCACACATTCACACACACTCATACACTCACACATTCACCCACACTCATACACTCACACACTCACCCACTCATACACTCACACACTCACCCACACTCACACTCACACACTCACCCACACTCCCACACTCACACACACTCACACATTCACACACACTCACACACTCACACATTCACACACACTCACACTCACACATTCACACACACTCACACATTCACACACACTCACTCACACATTAAAGCCTTTTTTTTTTTTTTTTTTTGAGACGGAGTCTCCCTCTGTCACCCAGGCTGGACTGCAGTGGCACGATCTCAGCTCACTGCAAGCTCCGCCTCCCGGGCTCACGCCATTCTCCTGCCTCAGCCTCCGGAGTAGCTGGGACTACAGGCACCACCACCTCGCCCAGCTAGTTTTTTGTATTTTTTTGTAGAGACGGGGTTTCACTGTGTTGGCCAGGATGGTCTCCATCTCCTGACCTCGTGATCCACCCGCCTCGGCCTCCCAAAGTGCTGGGGTTACAGGCTTGAGCCACCACGCCCGGCCCACTAAAAGCCTTCTAACACACTGAGCTTGAGCCTGTGGTCCCTTCTGACCCACAGGTCTTCTTCTCCGGAGCAGATGTTAAGCGAAATCCCGCTCACTCCAGACTTCCGGTCCTTTGAAGTGGAGGTGCCCTTGTGTGTCTTCAATCCGTGTGGAGGGTAGTCTGGCCCATCCCACACCTGCTACCGTCACTGTCTCACATCAGCGGCCTCAGGCCACAAGGTCTCCCCACCTGGCTCCTTGGGGACTGCCAAGCATTGCCAGCAGCCGGGCTATGCTGACCCGGGGCGAGTGGCCCGACCGGTCGCCACTGTCCTTGAGCTCCTTAAGTCCAGCCTTGGTCACGAGGACCTGCGTCCGAGCCCAGAGGGCATCAGGTCCTGGAGGAGGAGGAGGAAGAGTCCCTTCTGGCTTCAGGCTGGGCTTGAGGACGGCAGCTCCGAGACGGCCCAGAGCGAGGCTTCAGTGCTGACTGCCGGAGCTGCGGGCCCTGTCCTCACAATGGCCGCACAGTGAGGCCCTGCTCCACGCCTGGGGAAGGGAACAGAGGCCCCGAAATCACAGAAGCAGGAACCCCAGGTTCACCGGTGGGGCCTGATCCGTTTTCTCTCAAACCCAGCTGCTGAAAAACGACACCCACGCGCCCTCGCTGGGAGCAGCAGGTCAGAGATCAGGTGCCGGTGCTCCATGGCCACGGCTCCAAGGCCAAGGTCAAGGCACTGCTGTCCGGGACCCTGGTCTGGGTTCTCCGGGGGAGTCCACGCCTGAGCTCAGCCAGGTGGTGGGGTTCTGCTCCCTGCGGCCGCTGAGCCGTGGCCCCACTTCCCCGCTTTCGGGGTGCCACGTACCCCATGACACCATCCCTCCCTCCGAGAAGTCAGCAGAGCAAAGTCCCTCTCAGGCTTCTGACCTGACCTCCCCTCCTCCAGACGGAGAAGGCTCCCACATGAGGACATCTGTGACGATGCCAGGCCCCGAGGAATCCAGGGCGGTCCCTCTGCAGAGCCCCTGTGCCCTGGGAGGCACCTCACCCATGGCTCTAGGGGGTGGGGGGGACCGTGGCACCTCTGGGGCTGACCCAGACCCGCAGGACACAGCGCCAGACCATGAGGTCTCAGCCTGCGGTCAGGCCACATGCACGGAAACCCAGGTTCCTGAATGGCCAGCCAGGGGCAAAGCCGGCCACTGAGTACGCGAGCAGGCTCTGGGGGACACGGTCCCGCTCCTTCAGGGGCCCAGAGGCTGTGGATGTGGAACTCAAGTATCCTCCTCTCAGCGTAACCTCCCTGCCCCTCCCACGTCCTCCAAGTGGGGCAGGAGCTGCCTCACCAGAGCTGGGGGAGGGGACCACACAGATGCACCCCTGGGGAGGGGCAGCGGAGACTCCTGGCAGGAATGTGGCCAAGGTTTCTAGACCATCTGGTTTTTCAAGAGAAGCCACAAGTCTGGGTTTGGGGGTGGCAGCCCCTGATGTTCCAAAGTCAGCAAGCAGTTCAGGCAGCCACACCCCCACCCTGGGGCAGTGTTGGGCGCCCAGCCCTCAGGGTCACCCCGAGAGCACCTGCCTCCACCTGGGGGCTCGCAGCTCCCCCGAGCTCCTGGTGGTCACGGTCATTCCAGGATCTGATAAAAGCCCCCGAAAATGCTCCTGGTCAGCCCAGCCACACCCGGGCAACACCAACAGCCATTCTCCGCCCGGCCCTAGCGCCCAGCGGAGACCCCCCCGCAGCTTCCGGGCCCCCCCAGCGAGAACATTCCGGTCACAGTGATGTCGCCCCGAGAAGCTCCTCGCCGTCCCCGTGGCCTTGGAACCCCCTTCACACCCACGGGTTCCAGGCACCCTGGCGACTGCCTGTTCCCACGGAGCCTGGCCCTCTCACAGCGCAGGAAGGCCGCGGTCATTGGGCACGGGTCCTGCGACCCGCTGCACCCGGCCCCTGGGCACCGGAGGCCAGGTGGTGAGCACAGCGGACCCCAGGGGCAGCCTTCCTCAGTTTACCTGACACGCAGAGGAAGACGCCTCCTCGCTCCAGGCTGGACGGGCAGCCGACGACGGTACAGGGCCATGGCAGGGCCGGGACTTTCTCTGTGACCCTCCCCGGCTGCCCCTCCCCAGCAAGTGAGTCAGTTCCAGAAACCTTTACTGCCCGCCAGGCCCGACGGCTCTCCGGCTCCCCCTCCCCACGCCCCAGCACCCAGGGCCTTGGCCCCAGGAGCCACAGCGGCAGCAACTCCCAGGAAACGTCAGGGACCCGCCTGCCAGAACCTGGCGCACATCACTTTCAAAACACAGCGGGGCCTGGAACCCAGGCCAAGGCCGCCTCTTTCAGTTTCACTTGGGCGCTTGTTCTTGCTGGGGACAGAGGCTCATCGCAGGGCTCCGGGAAGCGCAGGCACGAGTCACGAAGCAGGTCACTGAGACAGTGGGGCACCAGGCCCGCCAGTCCCATCTATGACCCCAGCCAGGGCCCAGCACTCCCATGCCCTGCACTGCACGGTGCCTGCAGGGGAGCTGACTCCACAACGACTCTCCGGGCCCCTCCTCCCGCCCCATCACTCATGGGGTCGTCCAGGGCGAGAGGCCCAGGAAAATCCGCAGGAGAGCCAGGGCACAGGGCACGTGCGCGGCCCCAGGCTGAGGCCTCCACGGGACTGAGCTTCAGGGCCACGCCACCACGCTGAGCTCTCAGAGGGCCTCCGCCTGGACCACCAGGCACCCTCAGGCTGACCAGACCCTGTGCGCCGCCACCCATGTGGCCCAAGGCCTGTCCCCCTCATGCCAGGAGTCCCCTAGGGCCCCTTCGAGTACAACACAGCATTCCCTGCCCCCCCGAAGCAGCGAGTGGTTCAGGGGCAGAGCGGGGCCTGGCCGAGGGGCCCCTGGGGGGTGGGGTGATGCCATCACTGTTGCTGTCCTAGGGGCCGGGACAGGACGGCTGCCCAGCACCCCCTGATGCGAGCTGGCTGCAGGGCTGCCTGGCCGGTTCCCAGGGACACCACGCTCAACCCCGTAGTGACAACAGGGCATTCTGAAGGACAGGCAGGTCTTACTTTCTGTTAAACACTTATTTTCCCTGAGATACAATCCACACCAGGAGGGGCACCTGTCCGGAGCATCTGACTCAATGGTTTCAATGTATTCGGAGGCGGACCACCATAGCCTCTAATTCCAGGACATTCCGTTCTCCTAAAACACAGCCCTGTCCCCAACAGCAGTCACTCCCCACCCCTCTACGGCCCCTGCAACCACACGTCCACTTCCCGTCTGCGGACTGCCCTGCTCTGAACACGTGACCACACGTCTATGTCCCATCTGTGGGCTGCTCTGCCGTGGACGCATCACATGAGCGGAGTCACGTGCGGTGGCCTTTTGTGTCTGGCGTCTCTCCGCGAGCACGCCTCCGCAGAGCATCCGTGCTGGGCGCACAGCAGATCTAACCTCCACCTCCTCACGGGGCCCAGGAGGCCCTGGGCGAGCAGATGAGGCCCACACGTCCGAAATCCCCGTCTTGGCCAAAACCCCAGGTTTGCCTTTGCCCCCAGGGCTGAGCCCTCTCCTGAGTCCTGGGCCCTGTGAAGGGGTGACCGCACCTCCCAGCAAAGAGGCAAGGTGACCACGGAGCTGGCAGTCTGCTCTTCGTCCCAGCCCGAGGGTGCAGGTGCCAGCTGACCTCCCAGGGACTAGGGGCGAGAGCACACAGGCAAGGGGCAGGGCTGAGAGTCCACCCACACTGCTGGGCGGACAGCGGGCAGGCCAGGACGAGAACCAGGTCGGGGTGACCTCGCTCTCAGGCTACAACAGGCAGCTGGACACACCCTGCCCTCCCCGTGTGCTGTCTGACCACACAGCCCTTGGCTGTGGAAAAAGTGACTGGAGGCACTCCAGGCCTGCCCACAACAAATCACACGCACATGTGCACATAACACATACAAACATACAAAACACATGTGCACAAGACACGCACAGGCAGGGGTGCATGGGAACAGGCAGCATGCACACAACATACACCACACACACACACACACTGGACACGTGCATAACACGAGCACAGGTGCACAAGCAACATGTGTGCACACACAACATGCACACAGACCACACGTTTGCACAAGTACGGGTGCACAGGTGATACACACGCACCCACAACACACACGCACACACAAAACACACGCGTAAGCAACACACACGCAAGCACAGGCAACATGCAACACACACATAACATGAGCACGCACACAAAATACACACAACCAAAACACACACACAAAACACGCGTGAGCAACACACACGCGAGCACAGACAACATGCAACACACACATAACATGAGCACACACACAAAATACACACAACAACCAAAACACACACACAACGCACGAGAAGGGGCACACAGGCACGGGCAACACACAACAACATACACGCATGCATAACAGACTCATGAACATGGGTACACAGGTACACACACAACACACAAACAGGTGCACAGGTACACACACAACACACAAACACGGGTGCACAGGTACACACACAACACACAAACACGGGTGCACAGGCACACACACCGTGCACCCATAAAACACACGCGTATGAAACACACAAACAACACACACATGCACAAGAGCACACAGCCACGGGCACGCACATTCACACACGGAGAAGGCACACGCGTCGGTACGACGCGCACGGAACGCACACGCGTCCGTACGACGCGCACGGAACGCACACGCGTCCGTACGACGCGCACGGAACGCACACGCCTCCGTACGACGCGCACGGAACGCACACGCCTCCGTACGACGCGCACGGAACGCACACGCCTCCATACAACACACAGGCACACAACACGCATGTGCATGCACATGGCACAACATGCAGATACACAAAGACACGTGTACACACACATGCACAGGCCCCGGGCCGCACTGGCGCCATGGGGGGGCTGCCTCCACACGGCCTCCACACGGCCTCCAGGAGCGTTTACAGCTGTGGATTACATGACACCGCCCCTTCCCAGAGCTGATCCCACCCCCCCAGCATGGGGCCCCTGGGAGGGGCCTCTGGGAGCTGGACTGGTTCTGCAGACAGTTGCTTCTTTGTTGAGGGCAGAGCTCACTCTCGCGGTGCTGGCGTTTCCGCCTGGGCCCTGCCGGAGGGGCATCCGTGACTCTGCTGGAGCCGGGTTGGGTGAAGCCCAAGCTGGTCACACCCCCGAGGGTGGGGGAGGCCTTAGGCAGCAAGTAGATGGGGGGGTCTAGGGGTGGCTGGCGCAACCTCTCTCCGCCTCGGTTTCCCCACCAGGTGAGAGGGCAGTGACTGCCCACGGTCGTGCGGCTGGGGAACCTGCACCCTCTCCTCCCGTCTAGCCCAGACTCCAACCGAGAGTGAATGGACGAGCGACGCTCCCGTTGCCTCTGCTGTGCTCCGCCTCACAGGCTCCCTCCCACTGGAAGTCCGGCCCCTGCCTGCACAGCCCCCTCCACACCAGGGTCCCTCTGGCTCCTGGCAGGTGTGGGCAGATGTCTGCTGGGATCCTCAGAGTTAAACAAAAGCCTCCTCCCTGTGCTGTGAAATCACACTCCGGGGCTGGCAGGCGCCTTCCCAAGTCCTTCCCTCTCCAAGGACCAGAGCCTGCCTGCGTCTCCCCTGCTGTAGGAGACCCTGGGGCCCCTATCCTGCTGTTCTCCATCCCACCCACTGAGGGGCCCAGATCTCAAATTCGCCCTTTACTTGGCAAGAACTCTGAAGGTGGCCCGGAGCAGGCCACTGTGAGGAGCCATCACTCCACGGCCGGGGCCACCCCTGGGAAAATCCAGGGCTGGGCAGCCAGATCCCTGAAGGCCAGAGGCTGTCTGGGAAGAAAGGGCGTGGACAGCACCTGCCCGGCCTGCCACAAACTCTCTGGGTCCCAGGTCCCCACCGCTCGTCTTCCAGGGCCGAGTCAGGGAGACCCACCATCCCAGGGAGAGCACCCAAAACAGCACAGCACCCCTAGCCGCCCTGGCCCAGAGGAAGAGGCCTGGAAGACAGTTTGAAGCCTGTAATTCCCGTGTAATCGGGCTGGCTCCCCATGGGGTCCGCGGCCCCGGGGCCCTGGCTCCTTCCATACTCTTCTCTCGAACCTCGGCTCCCTCTGCCCCTCCGTAAAACACTCACCGCACCCCCCTACCCACAAAACTGGCAGCCAGCATCAGCACAGGCCAGCTCCGAGGCTGGGCACTCTCGCTGACAGGGCGTGCAACAGATGGCACCAAACCCATCCCGTCCCGGCAGTCACAGGCAGGAAGGACGTTCCCGAGCAGGCGGGACCAACAGGCATTCCGGGAAGAAGCAGCCAGGGGAAGACCCGACTACACATTTTATAGAATTTTTTTTTTTTTTTTTTTTTTACTTTTCAGAATGTTAATCAGTTCATCCGAGGAGACACCCACCGTCCCTGCCCCAGCACCATCCGTGCCCGGCGTCCCTGAGGTGCTGGGTGGGCTCTCCACAACGCCTGCCCGCCAAGCCCCAGGTCAGTCTGGGGATTGGTCCCTCCAGGCCCCACCAGCCTTATTCTTCGGGGCTCTGGGGTGCTGAGAAGAGCGCCCTACGGGGGACAGGACCCACCAGGCGGCCGGCGCTTCCCATTCGCCGACACACGCTGTGCCCGGGCCCCACTCAGGCCATCTCAGCCCGCTACCCTCCCTCCCGCCTGTCCCTGGAAGCCGGGTTTGAATGCGACCCGCACTCCCACCCCCAACACGCTCTGCAGACTCCGCCCAGACGGCTCCGGGGTCACCTAGTATCAGCAAGCCCCCATCCCAAACCGGGGGACCTCCACGCAGAAACCGAGAAACTATCTGCCCCAGAAGAGAAGTCGGAGGCCCCGGGGCGGGAGCGGCGGGGGGAGCTGGGCGAGGGAGGGAGAGAGGACTGCGCTGCGGGGCGAGAGGGCAGGGGCCCTGGGACCGGGTACAAGGAGGAGGAAAGGGCACGAACGCCCAAGGAGCCTGGAGTCAGGAATCGGGGAGGCAGGAGAGATCGGGGGTCACGAGGCGCACGGAGTCGAGAGTCCCCAAAAGGGAAGGGCAGGATACCGAGGAAAAGCGGATGCGGGGTCACCACGGGCTCGGGGGCACCAAGGAGTGCGGGGTCAAAGGTTACCAGAAAACGAAAAGTCGGGGGTCACCAAGCAGCGCGGGACAGGGAGGCACCGGGAAGAGCGGGAAGGAAAGGTTGGGAGGGTTGTCGTGGAAGGTGGGGTCAGGGTTCACGGCAGGGGGTCGCCGGGGGGGGGGCAGGTCAAGGTTCACGGCGGCGGTCGCGGTGCAGCCCGAAGTCAACGCTGGCGGCGAAGGGCGGGGTCGGAAGGGGTCGCAGCGGAGAGCGGGGGTCGCGCCGCGCTCGCCCCCGCCCCGCGGCCCCCAGAACCCCCAGCCCCGGGCGCAAGGGTCCGCGGGGAGCGCCGGACCCATAGGCGGGGTCGGGCCAGGCAGGGGTTGCGGTGGAGTGGGGGCGGGGGTCGCAACCAGAGCCTCACCTCGAGCCCGAGTCTGGCCGGGCGCGGAGCCCGCAGCGCCTCAGTTTCTCCGAGCCTCGCAGCGGCCGCCGCTCACTTCCGGGTTTCGGGCGCCATCTTGGGGGCCCCGCGCACTTCCGGTCATGCCGCGGGGCGGGGCCTCCAGCAGTGGGGGCGTAGTCTCTCTTAGGGGGCGGGGCTACCTTCCAGGCCAATCCCTTGAGGCCCTTCCGCTGTCCGGAAGGGGCTGGGACTCCCAGGGCTCTGGGTTCGAATCCCACCCTGCCTGGGTCTCCTGAGACCCCAGCACGTGCTTTCACCTCCTCAAGCCTCAGTTTCCTCTTCTGCACCGTGCTGGTGAAATGAAACCTGTTTTGTGGTACAGCAGCCCTTTTTTCTTCCTCCCTCAGAACCCCCTCCAGGCCTCTGCATGTGCCACCTCCCCCACTGGGGCTTACTCACCCCAGACTTTTAAACTGAGACTCCCTCAAAAGCTACTAAAATTATCATCAGCCGGGCGCAGTGGCTCATGCCTATAATCGCAGCACTTTGAGAGGCTGAGGCGGATCACTTGAGGTCGGGAGTTTGAGGCCAGCCTGGCCAATATGATGAAACCCTGTCTCTACTAAATGTACAAAAATTAGGTGGGCATGATGACGGGTGCCTGTAATCCCATCTATTCAGGCGACTGAGGCAGGAGAATCGCTTGAACCTGGGAGGTAGTTGTTGCGGTGAGCTGAGATCGTGCCACTGCACTCCAGCCTGGGCAACAGAGTGAGACTCCATCTCAAAAATAAATAAATAAATAAATAGTGAAATAAAATAATCACCTCTGGGCCTGTCGGACATACTTTCTCACCCAAAGTTCTCTCTGTTTATTAATCTCTCTCCCTAACCAAATGCAGGTCTGGACACTGCAACATGGTGACAGGAACATGGGGGTTTGGGTAAGTTCCAGGGGCTACCCCCAAGAAAGCAGAGTCCTTTCAGGCAGGGCCATGGGGGCCTGAGAGGCTCCTCTTCTGGGTGGCTGTAGTGGGATGCTGCCCTGCGCAGGGAGCCGGAGTCTCGGGGCAGTTTTCCTGTGACTTTCCTGTGACAGCTAGTGAAGGCAAATCCAGTGTGGAAGGCACCACCGCCTCCGGAGCCCAGTTTCAACCATGACAATACTGATACAGCTCCTTGGACCCAAGTGGCCACAAGCTGGAGGCCCCTGCCCCCATTCCAACCCCCGGAAACTAGAGTTGATTTGTCCAGGAGTTCGTTCAGTGACTTCTAATCAAGGCTTGGTCGTGAGCTGGGAAAACCCAGGGTCTGAGGACTCAGCTCTCTGTCCCGACATCAGAAAGCCCCTGGTCTAGGGGAGAGAGAACCTGGACCAGACACTCCCATATGCAGGATCTCAGGGAGGGTTGAAATGTCTGCCTAGGGCTTCAAAGAGGACTGCATGGTGAAGAGGGTGTTGAAGCTGGGGTTTTGAAGTTCAAGTAGGAGTGTGCCAGGTAGACAAGAGTAAGAAGAATAGTCTGGGCAAAGTAAAATCTGTTCAAAGGCCTATTAAGGCAGATAATAAGTAGGTTTAAAACCTTTTTGGGGCCGGGTGCGGTGGCTCAAGCCTGTAATCCCAGCACTTTGGGAGGCCGAGGCGGGTGGATCACGAGGTCAGCAGATCAAGACTATCCTGGCTAACATGGTGAAACCCCGTCTCTACTAAAAATACAAAAAACTAGCCGGGCATGGTGGCGGGCGCCTGTAGTCTCAGCTACTTGGGAGGCTGAGGCGGGAGAATGGCGTGAACCCGGGAGGCGGAGCTTGCAGTGAGCCAAGATCGCGCCACTGCACTCCAGCCTGGGAGACACAGCGAGACTCTGTCTCAAAAAAAAAAAAAACCTTTTTGGAGCTGCGTGTGGTGGCTCACGCCTGTAATCCCAGCACTTTCAGAGGCTGAGGCAGGCAGATAACAAGGTCAGGAGATCGAGATTACAGTGAAACCCCACCTCTACTAAAAATACAAAAATTAGCCCGGCGTGGTAGCGGGCGCTTGTAGTCCCAGCTACTCGGGAGGCTGAGGCAGGAGAATGGTGTGAACCTGGGAGGTGGAGCTTGCAGTGAGCAGAGATTGCGCCACCGCACTCCAGCCTGGGCGACAGAGCGAGACTCCATCTCAAAAAAAAAAATAAAAAATCTTTTTACACCTCTCTAAAAAAATCAGGCCAGGCCGGGCGCGGTGGCTCAAGCCTGTAATCCCAGCACTTTGGGAGGCCGAGGCGGGCGGATCACAAGGTCAGGAGATCGAGACCACAGTGAAACCCCATCTCTACTAAAAATACAAAAAATTAGCCGGGCGCGGTGGCAGGCGCCTGTAGTCCCAGCTACTCAGGAGGCTGAGGCAGGAGAATGGCGGGAACCCGGGAGGCGGAGCTTGCAGTGAGCCGAGATCGCGCCACTGCACTCCAGCCTGGGCAACAGCGTGAGACTCCGTCTCAAAAAAAAAAAAAAAAAATCAGGCCAAAAGCCGGGCACGGTGGCTCACGCCTGTAATCCCAGCACTTTGGGAGGCCAAGGTGGGTGGATCACCTATGATCAGGGGTTTGAGACCAGCCTGGCCAACATGGCAAAACCCCATCTCTACTAAAAGTACAAAAAAGTTAGCCAGGCATGGTAGTGCCCGCCTGTAGTCCCAGCTACTAGGGAGGCTGAGGCAGGAGTATCACTTGAACCCAGGAGGTGGAGGTTGCAATGAGCCCAGATCACACCACAGCACTCCAGCCTGGGCAATAGAGTGGGATTCCATCTCAAAGAAGAAAAAAGAAGGTGGCTCACGCCTGTAATCCCAACACTTTGGGAGGCTGAGGTGGGTGGATCACCTAGGTCAGGAGTTCAAGACCAGCCTGGCCAACATGATGAAATCCTATCTCTACTAAAAATACAAAAATTAGCCGGACATGGTGGTAGGTGCCTGTAATCCCAACTACTCAGGAGGCTGAGGCAGGAGAATCACTTGAATCTGGGAGGTGGAGGTTGCAGTGAGCCAAGATCGTGCCATTGCACCGCAGCCTGGACGACATAACGAGATCCCGTCTAAAAAAAAAAAAAAAAATTCAGGACAGGGACCCCTGTCATCAAACCCAAAAGCACAAGGGGGCAGTTGGGGAAACTGAGACCCAGAAGGCCCAGAAGGCCGAAGTGATATGTCCAGAGTGAGATGCAGAAGGCATACAAGGACATTTTGCTCCTCGGCTTGTTGGGGTCTCCGTTACCCATGGTGACAGAACGGCGTCCACCTGGTGTGAGCTTTTCCTGAGTCCTGCAGAGTAGACGGACCCGAAAGAGATACTTCCCCACACTGAACTCTTTTTTTTTTTTTTTTTTTTGAGACGGAGTCTCGCGCTATCGCCCGGGCTGGAGTATAGTGGCACGATCTCGGCTCACTGCAAGCTCCGCCTCCCGGGTTCACGCCATTCTCGTGCCTCAGCCTCCCGAGTAGCTGGGACTACAGGCGCCCGCCACCTCGCCCGGCTAGTTTTTTGTACTTTTAGTAGAGACGGGGGTTTCACCATGTTAGCCAGGATGGTCTCGATCTCCTGACCTCGTGATCCGCCCGTCTCGGCCTCCCAAAGTGCTGGGATTACAGGTGTGAGCCACTGTGCCTGGCTGAGACTATTTTCACAGCAAATTGAACAGCAGTTACATTGAGCAATAGGCACTGAAGATTTGGAAGAGTGAGGAAGCCGGTCAGGGCGGGAGGGTAGCGGCTGCATCTGCTCATTTCCTCCTACACCGGACCATCCACACAACTTTTGAGGACCGGGGAAAATGAAAACGTGGTGCCCCGGCACAAAACATATTTCACAGCTTGGGTTAGGCAACAGCAAAGCATCGCGCTGAGTGCTGGGACCTTCTGAGTACAGGCACTGGGCAAAGCCCCGGGTCACACACACCCACGATGCCGGCCCTGCTCCCACAGCGGCCCTCTGGGGTAGGGACTGGTATTAACCTACATTTCAGGAGGGAGGAAACTGAGGCACGAACTGTTCAGAAGCCGCCCCGAGGTCACCGAGTGAGCCAGGAAGAGGCGTGGGCTCGATCTCTGCCACATCGACCTTGGGAAACCACGAGGTTTCGGCGGGTAATTTTGCCTGAAGTGGGGGCAGTTTGCCCAGGCCGGGGTGGGTCCAGCCATCTCGGCAGGAATTCGCCAAGTCGGGGAATGCCTAGGGAATTAGTCAGATGCGGGAATTTCCAGGGAATCACAGGAGGTGGCTCCGGAGAGCAGCAGAGACACAGTACTGGGGCTCATGGCCCAGCCTGGAGTACAGTGCTATGAATCTGCTGTGTGACCCAAGGAGAGTTACTTGACCTCTCTGTGCCCCAGTTTCCCCACCTGTAAAATGGGGAGGGTGATAATAACAACAACTAGTGGCCGGACATGGTGGCTCATGCCGGTAATCTCAGCACTTTGGGAGGCCGAGATGGGAGGATCACGAGGTCAGGAGATCGAGACCAGACTGGCTAACATGGTAAAACCCCGTCTCTACTAAAAATACAAAAATTAGATGAGTGTGGTGGCGGGCACCTGTAATCCCAGCTACTCGGGGGGCTGAAGCAGGAGAATCGCTTGAACCCGGGAGGCAGAGGTTGCAGTGAGCCAAGATCGTACCACTGCACTCCAGCCTGGGCCACAGAGCAAGACTCTGTCTCAATAATAATAATAATAATAACAACAATAATAATAGCAACTAGCTGCTACGTTGTAGTTCAGACAACTCAATGGACAGACAGTGCCTAACAGAATTTAACCACTGAGAATATTTCCAAATGAAATTCTTTTTTTTTTTGAGACGAAGTCTTGCCCTTTCTCCCAGGCTACAGTGCAATGGCATGAGCTCAGCCCACTGCAACCTCCGCCTCTCAGGTCCAAGTGATTCTCCTGCCTCAGCCTCCCGAGTAGCTGGGATTACAGGCACACGCCACCACGCCCAGCTAATTTGTGTATTTTTAGTAGAGACGGGGTTTCACCATGTTGGCCAGATGGTCTTGAGCTGTCGACCTCATGATCTGCCTGCCTCGGCCTCCCAAAGTGCTGGCATTACAGGCATGAGCCACTGTGTCCAGCCTGTCTTAATTATTTCAATTTGCAGAAAACTTCAGACAAACATGAAGGTTGTTCATAAGGACCTTCTTGGGCTATGCCTCAGTTTCCCCATCTGGGAGATGCCAACCTGGATTCCCCTCCCAGCCTCAGTGTCTCTCCTGGGTGGCAAGAAGGACTCTGGCTCTGGGACTGTGCCCATTCTGCTGTCCAGGGGGCTGAGGCAGGTGCCCAGGGAGAGGGAGGCACGTGGCGGTGACCAGCAGCTTCCACACAGAGCCTCAGACCTGGGCAGGTGAGGTGGGCAGGTGGGTCTGGCCTGGCTCAGCCCGATGCGGGGGCAGGGATGGGATGGAGCCACTTCCTGTTTCTCCACATTCTGGAAAGTCCCTGTGTTCCCAAGCAGAGGGGGCACCTCCTCCCTGCCAGCTCTCCTGGGCGCCGGGCTCCTCACCACTTCTCCTTTCTCCACCCACTTCCCTAGCGGACTGGCCTCGGACCCGCCCCTTCCCCTCCCGCCTCTCTCCTCTTTTCTCTCCCAATCAGGCCCTTCCTGGTGTGCAGAAGGGAAAACTGAGTCCACAGCCGCTGGGCCTGCCCGACCAAAGGAGGCTACAGCTGTCACCCCTCTGTCCTGTCTGTCTGTCTCTCTCTCTGTCTCTTTCTCTGTATCCTTGCCTCCCTGTCTCTCTGTCTCAGTGTCTCTCTGTCTCTCTGTCTTCATCTCTCTGTTTCTGGCTCTCTTTGTCTCTCTGTCTCAGTTTATTTCTGTCTGTTTCTCTGTCTCTGTCTCTGTGACCCTCTGTCTCTCTGTTTCTCTATTTCTCTGTCTCTTTGTCTCTGTCTCTGTCTCTCTGTCTCTGTGACCCTCTGTCTCTCTGTTTATCTCTCTCTGTGTCTGTATCTGTGTCTCTCCATCTCTGTCTTGGTCTCTGTGTCTCTGTATCCCTCTCTCTGTCTCTCTATCTCTCTGTCTCTCTGTCTCTGTCTCTGTGTCCCTCTGTCTCTCTGTTTATCTCTCTCTGTGTCTGTATCTGTGTCTCTCCATCTCTTTGTCTCTCTGTCTCTGTCTCTCTGTTTATCTCTCTCTGTGTCTGTGTCTCTGTGTCTCTCCATCTCTGTCTTTGTCTCTCTGTCTCTGTATCTGTTTCTCTAGCTGTCTCTCTGTCTCTGTCTCTGTGTCCCTCTGTCTGCGTTTCTCTGTCTCTGTCTATCTCTGTCTCCGTGTGTCTCAGTCCCTTCTTTCATTACCATCCCCCCTCCCATGGCCGCCCTCACGTGTCAGCACCATACCCTCCCTGTGGCCAGGGCCAGCTGCTCCAGGGTGTCCTCGGGCCGGTGCTGGCCGGAGTGTTCCCGGGCCCTGCAGCTACCTGCTTGACCAGAGCCAGGCCCAGAGTGAAATCCTGCCAGGCCAGGCCGGGGCAACCTCGGTGCCAGTACAACTTCAGGGAACAGCAAACCTGTCTGACGGGTTTGAGATTCCATGTGGGACAGGCCTTCCTGCCTCCGCACTGAAGCTGGGACAGCTGGGTTGAAGGGGTCCAGTGACGCCCCTGACCTAGACCGCAGGCTGGGCACAGGCTGCAGCAGCCTCGTCTGGGTCAGGGCTGTGCCCTGAGGTCGGGCACCCAGGGCAGGCTGGGTGAAGAAAGATCAGCAGTCTGCCGGTCGCCCTGTGCGGGGAGGACTAACAGGGAGAAGGCACTGTACATGCAAAGTCCCATTGGGGGCAAAGACTCGGGAGAGTGTACAGGGCCCGGGGTGCAAGGATAGATGGACTGGGAAAGAGGGATGGGACCCTGGAGGGCCTGGAAGCTAGACATGGCCCGTATTCTGGGGGCACTAGGGAGCCATTGAGGGTTTTGGAGCAATGGAGTGGTACAGTCACGGTGGGACTAGAGGTGTGCTGGATGGGGTGAGGCACAGGGACCAAACTGCAGATCAGAAGGCTCATCTGGTAGTAGGACTGAGGTCAAAGGAGGCTGAACTGCTCCGAAGATGAAGAAAGGAGCAAAACTTGGCTGGGCGCAGTGGCTCACGCCTGTAATCCCAGCACTTTGGGAGTCCAAGGCAGGCAGATCATGAGGTCAAGAGATCGAGACCATCCTGGCCAACATCATGAAACCCCACCTCTGGCCGGGCGCGGTGGCTCAAGCCTGTAATCCCAGCACTTTGGGAGGTCGAGACGGGCAGATCACTAGGTCAGGAGATCGAGACCATCCTGGCTAACACGGTGAAACCCCGTCTCTACTAAAAATGCAAAAAAAAAACTAGCCGGGCGAGGTGGCGGGCGCCTGTAGTCCCAGCTGCTTGGGAGGCTAAGGCAGGAGAATGGCGTGAACCCGGGAGGCGGAGCTTGCAGTAAGCTGAGATCCGGCCACTGCACTCCAGCCTGGGCGACAGAGCGAGACTCCGTCTCAAAAAAAAAAAAAGAAACCCCACCTCTACAAAAGTACAAAAAAATTAGCTGGGTGTGGTGGCGGGCGCCTGTAATTCCAGCTACTTGGGAGGCTGAGGCAAGGGAATTGCTTGAACCAGGGAGGTAGAGGTTGCTGTGAACCGAGATGGCGCCACTGCACTCCAGCCTGGGCGACAGAGCAAGACTCCGTCTCAAAAAAGAAAAAAGAAAAGAAAAAAGAGCCGGGCGCGGTGGCTCACGCCTGTAATCCCAGCACTTTGGGAGGCCGAGGCGGGCGGATCACAAGGTCAGGAGATCGAGACCACGGTGAAACCCCGTCTCTACTAAAAATACAAAAAAAAAAAAAATTAGCTGGGCGCGGTTGTGGGCGCCTGTAGTCCCAGCTACTCGGGAGGCTGAGGCAGGAGAATGGCGTGAACCCGGGAGGCGGAGCTTGCAGTGAGCCGAGATCGCGCCACTGCACTCCAGCCTGGGCGACAGAGCGAGACTCCGTCTCAAAAAAAAAAAAAAAAAAAAAAAAAAAAAAAGAAAAGAAAAAAGAAAGCAGCCAAACTTTGAACTTTTTTTTTTTTTTTTTTTTTTTTTTTTCCTTTTTGAGACAGGGTTTTGCTCTGTCGCTCAGGCTGGAGTGCAGTGGTGTGATCTCAGCTCACTACACCCTTGAACTCCTTGCCTGGAGCAATCCTCCCTCCTCAGCTGCCAGAGTAGCTGGGATGATAGGAGCACCAATATGCCTGGCTAAATTTTAAATTTTGTTGGCCGGGTGCGGTGGTTAATGTTTATAATCCCAGCACTTAGGGAAGCTGAGGCGGGTGAGTCACCTGAGGTCAGGAGTTTGAGACCAGCCTGGCCAACATCGTGAAACCCTTTCTCTACCAAAAAATAAAAATAAAAAATTAGCCAGGCATGGTGGCACGCACCTGTAATCCCAGCTACTTGGGAGGCTGATGCAGGAGAATCACTTGAAATTGGGAGGCTGGGGCCGGGCGCGGTAGCTCATGCCAGTAATCCCAGCACTTTGGGAGGCCGAGGCGGGCGGATCACAAGCTCGGGAGATCGAGACCACGCTGGCTAACACGGTGAAACCCCGTCTCTGCTAAAAAAATACAAAAAAATTAGTCGGGTGTTGTGGCAGGTGCCTGTAATCCGAGCTATTCAGGAGGCTGAGGCAGGAGAATGGCGTGAACCCAGGAGACAGAGCTTGCAGTGAGCCGAGATCGTGCCACTGCTCTCCAGCCTAGGTGACAGAGCAAGACTCCATCTCAGTAAAAAAAAAAAAAAAAAGAAATTGGGAGGCTGAGGTTGCAGTGAGACAAGATTGCACCATTACACTGCAGCCTGGGCAAAAAGAGTGAAACTCTGTCTAAAAAAAAAAAAAAGTTAAATTTTGTTTGGGCTTGGCAAGGTGGCTGATGCCTGTAATCCCAGCACTTTGGGAGGCCGAGGCGGGTGGATCACCTGAAGTCAGGAGTTCAAGACCAGCCTGGCCAACATGGGGAAAACTCGTCTACACTAAAAATACAAAAATTAGCCGGGCGTGGTGGCGGGTGTCTGTAATCCCAGCTACTCTGGAGGCTGAGGCAGGAGAATTGCTTGAACCTGGGAGGTGGAGCTTGCAGTGAGCCGGGATCGCGCCACTGCACTCCAGCCTGGGAGACAGAGCAAGACTCCATCTCAACAATAAATAAACAAATAAAACTTGTTTGTGGTGAAGGGGTCTCACTGTGTTACCCAGGCTAATCTTGAACTCCTGGCTTCAAGTGATCCTCCCGCCTCAGTCTCCCAAAGTGCTGAGATTACAGCCGTGAGCCGCCGCGCCCGGCCTGAACTTTCCATCAGGTGCTTGTCATCAGCCAGGGTTGAGCTGCAGAAAATGCAGGGGAGGGGAAGACGACCCCCAGTTGTCCCCAACCTGGTACTCTGAACCCCCCGGGCTCACGTCTAAGGGCGACGGGGCAGACGCCTCAAATGCGAAATCCTGTGGCTTTGTCCCTGGGGCAGTGGGGAGCCATGGGGAGAAGGAGGACACCAGAGGAGATGCTGCCAGGGCTGGGGCAGAGCGAAGGGCCGGTGGCAGGGCAGGGGCACCGGATGGGGCTGCAAGGTGGGGAGGGCAGGTTGGGGCCACGTATTCATCTGAGATGCATTTCTCAGTGCCACCCAGGGCCAGGCCCCACCTGCAGGTGCCACGGCCACCACAGAGAACAGACACACCCTGAGGGGGCCCCCAGGCCACGAAGAAGCCGGACGCGGGAGAGCCCAGGACACAGACACCTTGGCCCTTCTCGGGCGGGCCCCTGCCACGTGAGTGTGGGGCAAGGGTCCCAGGAGGTGGAACGGTCTCCAGGCCCCGCCGTGGCGGCCCTGAGTGTACGCACTGGTCAGCCCAGTGCTGATGTCACCTGTGCGGGGACTTCCTGGACCTTCACCTCGGATCCGCTGCCCGGCCCCGAGGGAAACTCCAGAGAAGCCAGGGCCACTCCTGGCTGACTCATTCTAGGTGCCAGCAGCGCGGGAGGGGCTGGGCAACGGAGGGGCCTGGGGGCAATTGGAGAACGTTGTGGAGTCTGACCACCTCCTCTGAGTGCCAGTTTCTGCTGCGTCCCACGGGGACGAGGGGAAAACTTGGACTCCCCAGCTTTTTTTTTTTTTTTTTTTTTTGAGAGAGAGTTTCACTCTTGTCGCCCAGGCATGGGTGCAGTGGTGCGATCTTGACTCACTGCAACTTCGGCTTCTGGGATTCAAGTGATTCTCCTGCCTCAGCCTCCCCAGTAGCTGGGATTACAGGTGCTTGCCACCACGCCCGGCTAAATTTTGTATTTTTAGTAGAGACGGGGTTTCGCCATGTTGACCAGGATGGTCTCGATCTCCTGACCTCAGGTGATCCATCCGCCTCGGGCTCCCAAAGTGCTGGGATTACAGGCGTGAGCCACCGTGCTCAGCCCAGGCCAGCATCTACAGAGCACAAGGGGGAATCTGGGTTCTAGGAGGTGATAAGTGGGGGGTCGGGGATTGCAATTAGTGGAGAGTCTTTTCCCTTCCCTGCAGGTCTTCTCATGTCCCCATGGTTGCAAGAGGGACCAGCGGAGCTAAAACAGAAGTGAAGGAGCAGGACCGGGCGCGGTGGCTCACACCTGTCCTCCCAGCACTTTGGGAGGCCGAGGCAGGCTGATCACCTGAGGTCAGGAGTTCAAGACCAGCCTGGCCAACGCGGAGAAACCCCGTCTCTACTAAAAATACAAAAATTAGCCAGGTGTGGTGGCGGGTGCCTATAATCCCAGCTACTCGGGAGGCTGAGGCAGGAGAATCGCTTGAACCCAGGAGGCAGAGGTTGCAGTGAAGATTTCCACAGTTCAAATCCTGCCGCTCCCCCCGGGGCTCTGTGACCTCAGGCAAGGCACATGACCTCCCATGCTTCACTTTGCCCATCTATAAAATGAGGATAATTGTGGTAGTCCTTTGGAAGGCTTTTGTGAGAATTTGGTAAGTACTGGTATGTGTTAAGTGTTTGGAGTGGGGCTTGGGGTATGGTGAAGCGTTTATACGAAAAAAAGAGAAAAAAACTTGGAGTCGGGCGCGGTGGCGCATGCCGGTAATCTCAGCACTTTCGGAGGCCGAGGCGAGCAAATCACTTGAGGTCAGGAGTTTGACATCAGCCTGGCCAACATGGTGAAACCCTGTCTCTAGTAAAAATACAAAAATTAGCCGGGCGTGGTGGCGCAGGCCTATAGTCCCAGCTACTCAGGAGGCTGAGGCGGGATAATCTATTGAATCTGGGAGGCAGAGGTTGCAGTGAGCTGAGGTCGTGCCATTGCATTCCAGCCTGGGCAACAGAGCCAGACTCTACCTCAAAAAAAAAAAAAAAAAAAAAAAGAATCGTTTGGTTGCAAGTGACAGAAATTGAAACTACAATGGGCTCCTTTTTGAAAAACAGGAATTTTTTGCTCATGGAACTGAAAGATTTAGGGATAGATCTAACTCAAGGCCACCCCTCGCAGCACTGTTGCTATTCCACAAAGGACCGTTCACTGGGGTGGGGGCCGTCCTGGGCACACAAGGTGCTCAGCAATGACCCTGGCCTCCACCCATTCAACATCCGTAGCGTCGGCCGGGCGCGGTGGCTCAAGCCTGTAATCCCAGCACTTTGGGAGGCCGAGATGGGCGGATCACAAGGTCAGGAGATCGACACCATCCTGGCTAACATGGTGAAACCCCGTCTCTACTAAAAAATACAAAAAAAAAAATACTAGCCGGGCGCAGTGGCGGGTGCCTATAGTCCCAACTACTCGAGAGGCTGAGGCAGGAGAATGGCGTAAACCCGGGAGGCGGAGCTTGCAGTGAGCTGAGATCCGGCCATTGCACTCCAGCCTGGGCAGCAGATCGAGACTCCGTCTCAAAAAAAAAAAATCCGTAGCGTCCCCACCTGGTCATGATGACCAAAACTATCTCCAGACATTGCTGAGTGTCCCCTGGGGGCGAAATCACCCTTGGTTGAGCCCCACTGGTCTGGTGGGTTTCAGACACAGCTGGATCCAGGACCCTCAATCAGTGTCACAAGGATGTGTCCAATTCTCCGTCTCTTAGCGTTGCCATAGCCTCTCTTGACTTTTTTCTTTTGTTTTCTTTTCTTTTTTTCAGACAGAGTCTCGTTCTGTCACCCCTGCTGGAGCACAATAACATGACCTGACCTCACGGCAACCTCCGCCTCCCGGGTTCAAGCAATTCTCCTGCCTCAGCCTCCTGAGTAGCTGGGATTACAGGCGTGTGACACCATGTCTGGCTAATTATTTTGTATTTTTAGTAGAGATGGGCTTTCGCCATGTTGGCCAGGCTGGTCTCCAACTCCTGACCTTAGGTGATCCGCCCGCCATGGCCTCCCAAAGTGCTGGGATTACAGGTGTGAGCCACCACGCCAGGCCGCTCTTGTTTTTTTTTTTCTTCAACAGACTTTGGGCCGGGTGCGGTGGCTCACACCTGTAATCCCAGCACTTTGGGAGGCGGGAGGCCGAGGAGGTCTAATCACGAGGTCAGGAGATCGAGACCATCCTGGCTAACACGGTGAAACCCCGTCTCTACTAAAAATACAAAAAATTAGCCAGGCGTGGTGGTGGGTGCCTGTGGTCCCAACTACTCGGGAGGCTGAGGCAGGAGGATGGTGTGAACCCGGGAGGCAGAGGTTGCAGAGAGCCGAGATCCCACCACTGCACTCCAGCCTGGGCCACAGAGCGAGACTCCATCTCGAAAAAATAAAAATAAAAAAAAGGCAGACTTTACCTTTATGGGGAAAACACGATGCCACAAGCCCCAAATCTCATCTGCCCATCATCTTAACAGCCCTGGCAGGAGTCAGCACCTCTTCCCAAGGTGGGGGGCACCAAAGTCCCGGGTAGGTTCTCATTCGCCCAGCCTGGGTCACATGTCCTGGTTGAACCAAGGGTGGTGGCCAGGGAAGGGGATGCCCTGATTGGCTAGGCTGGGATCACATGATTGTATGGAGTGAGCCAATTGGGTGAAAATTCATGGTTGGGATGGGCACCGTGGCTCACGCCTGTAATCCCAGCACTTTGGGAGGCTGAGGCAGGTGGGCCAGGCTGGAGTGCAGTGGCACGATCTCAGCTCACTGCAACCTCCGCCTCCCGGGTTCAAGCGATTCTCCTGCCTCAGCCTCCCGAGTAGCTGGAACTATAGGCACCCACCCCCACACCCGGCTAATTTTTTTTTTTTTTTTTTTTTTTTTTTTTGAGACGGAGTCACGCTCTGTCGCCCAGGCTGGAGTGCAGTGGCCGGATCTCAGCTCACTGCAAACTCCGCTTCGTGGGTTTACGCCATTCTCCTGCCTCAGCCTCCCGAGTAGCTGGGACTACAGGCGCCCGCCACCTCGCCCAGCTAGTTTTTTTTTTTTTTTTTTTTT
The DNA here is from genome assembly GCF_043159975.1 of Macaca nemestrina. Classification (NCBI taxonomy): domain Eukaryota; kingdom Metazoa; phylum Chordata; class Mammalia; order Primates; family Cercopithecidae; genus Macaca; species Macaca nemestrina. The sequence goes on from NC_092144.1 coordinate 1,357,300, forward strand.
GTATTTTTTTAGTAGAGACGGGGTTTCACCGTGTTAGCCAGGATGGTCTTGATCTTCTGACCTCGTGATCCGCCCGTCTCAGCCTCCCAAAGTGCTGGGATTACAGGCTTGAGCCACTGTGCCCGGCCCAAGTTTTTGTATTTTTTACTAGAGACAGGGTTTCACCATATTGGGCCAGGCTGGTCTCAAACTCTTGACCCCGTGATCTGCCCACTTCAGCCTCCTAAAGTGCTGGGATTATAGGACTGAGTGACCACACCTGGCCTGTCTTTTTTTTTTTTCATTTGAGACATAGTCCCGCTCTGTCACCCAGGCTGGAGGGCAGTGTTGTGATCTCGGCTCACTGCAACCTCCACTTCCCAGGTTCAAGTCATTCTCCTGCCTCAGCCTCCCGAGTAGTTGGGATTACGGGCATGTGCCACCACGCCCACTTAATTTTGTATTTTTAGTAGAGATGGGGTTTGTCATGTTGGCCAGGCTGGTCTTGAACTCCTGACTTCAAGTGATCCGCCCGCCTCAGCCTCCCAAAGTGCTGGGATTACAGGCATGAGCCACCGCGCCTGGCCTCTTTTTTTTCCTTTGTCTTTTTGAGACAGGGTTTCACTTTGCGATCCAGGCTGGAGGGCAGTGGTGCAAACACAGCTCACTGCAGCCTCTGCCTCCCAGGATCAGGGGATCCTCCCACCGCAGCCTCCTGAGTAACTGGGATTACAGGCACACACCACCATGCCCAGGTAATAGTTTTAAGGGTTTTTTTTTTTTTTCAGTAGAGACGGGATCTCACTATGTTGCTCAGCCTGGTCTTGAACTCCTGGCCTCAAGTGATCTTCCCGCCTCAGCCTCCCAAAGCCTTGGGATTACTGGGTGAGTTCCCATGCCCAGCCAGTGGCTGCTTGCACTGGCTGGCCTCCAAAGCTGAAAGCCTCCAAAGCTCCATGGCCCTTGACAAATAGGTGGGCTGACCCCTGCTCCATGTGGTCCCTTGTCCCCAGGCAAGGTTTCAAGGACACCTGAGAGCCGCTGGGGTCTCATCGGTAAAGTGGTGGTGGATGGCATGCAGGAAATTTAGCCCTGGACCAGTGACTTCAGGTAAGCCTGTATCAGCCATTGTTACTATCAGCCTTCAGATAGTCTGGGCCGGGGGGATCTCTTCCCTCTTTCTCCAGGCACGGGTGGGAGCAGGCAGTCACACCTTTGTGTGTGTGAGAACCACAGCACAGCCTTCTAAACGCCTCTCAAGTCGGGTGAGTCAGCAGAGGCCTGCAGACAGGGTTGATGGGGGCAGGGTGTGGCAACGTGGGGGACCTAGACAGGGGGCCAGCGAAGGCTGTTCTGAGGAGGAGGTGACCGTTGAGTTATGACCTGAATGAGTGAACGAGGCATTCTCCCCTCCCCTCCCCTCCCCTCCCCTCCCCTCCCCTCCCCTCCCCTCCCCTCCCCTCCCCTCCCCTCCCCTCCCCTCCCCTCCCCTCCCCTCCCTCACCTATTCTATGTGACGGAGTCTCACTCTGTCACCCAGGATGGAATGCAGTGGCCAGATCTCAGCTCACTGCAAGCTCTGCCTCCCGGGTTTACGCCATTCTCCTGCCTCAGCCTCCCGAGTAGCTGGGACTACAGGCGCCCGCCACCTCGCCCAGCTAGTTGTGTTTTTTTGTTTGTTTGTTTGTTTTTTGTATTTTTTAGTAGAGACAGAGTTTCACCGGGTTAGCCAGGATGGTCTCAATCTCCTGACCTCGTGATCCGCCCGTCTCGGCCTCCCAAAGTGCTGGGATTACAGGCTTGAGCCACCGCGCCCGGCCTATTTTATTTTTTTTGAGACAGAGTTTTGCTCTTGTTGCCCAGGCTGGAGTATGATGGCACGATCTGGGCTCACTGCAACCTCCACCTCCTGGGTTCAAACGATTCTCCTGCCTCAACCTCCCGAGTAGCTGGGATTACAGGAGGCTGCCTCCACGCACAGCTAATTTTTTTTTTTTTTTTTTTTTTTTTTTTTTTTTTTTTGAGACGGAGTCTCGCTCTGTCGCCCAGGTTGGAGTGCAGTGGCCGGATCTCAGCTCACTGCAAGCTCCGCCTCCCAGGTTTACGCCATTCTCCTGCCTCAGCCTCCCGAGTAGCTGGGACTACAGGCGCCCGCCACCTCGCCCGGCTAGTTTTTTTTGTATTTTTTAGTAGAGACGGGGTTTCACGGTGTTAGCCAGGATGGTCTCGATCTCCTGACCTCGTGATCTGCCCGTCTCGGCCTCCCAAAGTGCTGGGATTACAGGCTTGAGCCACCGCACCCGGCCAAATTTTGTCTTTTTAGTAGAGATGGAGTTTATCCATGTTGGTCAGGCTGGTCTCGAACTCCCGACCTCAGGTGATCTGCCCGTCTCGGCCTCCCAAAGTGCTGGGATTAGAGGCGTGAGCCACTGCACCCCACAACTTCAAGGGATTCTTGAAGGAGACAGTTATGTGGGTACATGGGGAGGAGACTTTGGGGTGGCAGCAGGGAAGCAGTCTGGGTGAGAGATGATTAAAGGACGGTGGGGTTGGGGACAGTGGCCCACGCCTGTGATTGCAGCACTTTGGGAGGTCGAGGCAGGAGATTGCTGGAGCCCAAGAGTTCAAGATCAGCCTGGCATACAAAAAGAATTTAAAAATTTTGCTGGGTGTGGGAGGCTGAAGTCAGAAGATCACCTGAGCCCAGGGAGGTGGAAGTGGAGGCTGCAGTGAGCGGTAATCATGCCACTGCACTTCAGCCTGGCGGATGGAGTGAGACCCTATCTGAAAATAAAAATTGGGCCAGGCGCGATGGCTCGCGCCTGTAATCCCAACACTTTGGGAGGCCAAGGTGGACAGATCATAAGGTCAGGAGTTCAAGACCAGCCTGACCTGGCCGGGCGCGGTGGCTCAAGCCTGTAATCCCAGCACTTTGGGAGGCCGAGACGGGCGGATCACGAGTTCAGGAGATCGAGACCATCCTGGCTAACACGGTGAAACCCCGTCTCTACTAAAATACAAAAAATTAGCCGGGCGAGGTGGTGGGCGCCTGTAGTCCCAGCTACTCGGGAGGCTGAGGCAGGAGAATGGCGTGAACCTGGGAGGTGGAGCTTGCAGTGAGCCGAGATTGCGCCACTGCACTCCAGCCTGGGCGACAGAGCGAGACTCGGTCTCAAAAAAAAAAAAAAAAAGGACATTATTAGAGTTGGAAGAAAATGACCACAGGTCTAGGGTTCCACAGTCCAGACCACCACACACAATGGATGCAGGATATAACCGAGTCATTCCATTCCAGGTAATACCCAAGCACCCACAGGAGGATGGACATCTATGGAAAAACCTGTGGACAAATTTCATAGTAGCAAATGCTGCTTCTTATGCTTCTTGTTCTTTCTTTTTTTTTTTTGAGACAGAGTCTTGCTCTGTCGCCCAGGCTGGACTCTTGTGACGTGATCTCGGCTCACTGCAAGCTCCGCCTCCCGGGCTCAAGCAATTCTCCTGTCTCAGCCTCCCGAGTAACTGGGACAACAGGCGCGGGCCACTGCGGGGCTAATTTTTTGTATTTTTGATAGAGATGGGTTTCACCGTGTTAGCCAGGATGGTCTCGATCTCCTGACCTTGTGATCCGCCTTCCTCAGCCTCCCAAAGTGCTAGGATTACAGGCCTGAGCCACCGCGCCCGGCCATGCCTGGCTAATTTTTTTGTATTTTTAGTAGAGACAAGGTTTTACCATGTTCCATATGCTGGTCTCAAACTCCTGGGGTCCAGTGATCCACCCACCTTAGCTTCCCAAAGTGCTGGGATTACAGGCGTGAGCTACTGTGCCCGGCGCAAATTCTCTAATTTTTAAAAATCGTTTCTGGGCTATGGATCTGAATAAGTCCTGCAATAGGTGAGCAGTTTGTAAACCTCTTTTTTTTTTTTTTTTTTTTTTTTTTTTGGAGACGGAGTCTTGCTCATTCTCCTACCTCAGCCTCCCAAGTAACCGGGACTACAGGTGCCCGCCACCTCACCCAGCTAGTTTTTTTTTTTTTTTTGAGACTGAGTCTGGCTCTGTCGCCCGGGCTGGAGTGCAGTGGCCGGATCTCAGCTCACTGCAAGCTCCGCCCTCCAGGTTTACGCCATTCTCCTGCCTCAGCCTCCCGAGTAGCTGGGACTACAGGCGCCCGCCGCCTCGCCCGGCTATTTTTTTGTATTTTTTAGTAGAGACGGGGTTTCACCGTGTTCGCCAGGATGGTCTCGATCTCCTGACCTAGTGATCCGCCCGTCTCGGCCTCCCAAAGTGCTGGGATTACAGGCTTGAGCCACCGCGCCCAGCCCCGGCTAGTTTTTTGTATTTTTTTTTTTTTTTTTTTTGAGACAGAGTCTTGCTCTGTCGCCCAGGCTGGAGTGCAGTGGCCGGATCTCAGCTCACTGCAAGCTCCGCTTCCTGGGTTCACGCCATTCTCCGGCCTCAGCCTCCCGAGTAGCTGGGACTACAGGCACCCGCCACCACGCCCGGCTAGTTTTTTTTTTGTATTTTTAGTAGAGATGGGGTTTCACCGTGTTAGCCAGGATGGTCTCGATCTCCTGACCTCGTGATCCGCCCGTCTCGGCCTCCCAAAGTGCTGGGATTACAGGCTTGAGCCACCGCGCCCGGCCATTAATTTTTTGTATTTTTAGTAGAGACGGGGTTTCACCGTGTTAGCCAGGATGGTCTCGATCTCCTGACCTCGTGATCCGCCCGTCTCGGCCTCCCAAAGTGCTGGGATTACAGGCTTGAGCCACCGCGCCCGGCCATTAATTTTTTGTATTTTTAGTAGAGACGGGGTTTCACCGTGTTAGCCAGCATGGTCTCGATCTCCTGACCTCGTGATCCGCCTATCTCGGCCTCCCAAAGTGCTGGGATTACAGGCTTGAGCCACCGCGCCCGGCCTTTTTGTATTTTTTTAGTAGAGACGGGGTTTCCCCGTGTTAGCCAGGATGGTCTCGATCTCCTGACCTCGTGATCTGCTCGTCTCGGCCTCCCAAAGTGCTGGGATTAGAGGCGTGAGCCACCGCGCCCGGCCCAGTTTGTAAACCTCTTGCGTGCTTTTTATTTACTTTATTTTATTATATTTTATTTCTGAGACAGAGTATCGCTCTGTCGCCCAGGCTGGAGTGCAGTGGTGCGATCTGAGCTCACTGCAACCTCCACCTCCAGGGTTCAAGCGATTCTCCTGTCTCAGCCTCACGAGTAGGTGGGATTACAAGTACCTGCCAGCATGCCCGGCTAATTTTTGTATTTTTAGTAAAGACAGGGTTTTGCCATGTTGGCCAGGCTGGTCTTGAACTCCCGGCCTCAAGTCATCCTCCCTCCTGGCCCTGCACAGTGCTAGGATGTCAGGCTGAGCCACTTCGACAGCCTTTTATGTGACTTTTAATCTGCAGGCTCACCCTCCCTGTCTCTTTCTGTGGTTTGTTTTTGTTTTGTTTTTTTTTCTCTTTTTCTTTTGTATGAAACCCAGTTGTTTTTCCTGTTAAGTTTCCCACAGTCTAGAATTACTGATTTGTTTCTGCGATAAGTTTTTGAATAGGTGATACATTCCCTTGTTGTAAACCTGAAGAGTCAAACGAATACCCAGACTGCAGCCGCTGGGGAAAAGAGTGTGGTAGCTCCTCAAGAAGTTAAACTGTGGCCAGGCGCGGGGGCTCAAGCCTGTAATCCCAGCACTTTGGGAGGCCGAGATGGGCGGATCACAAGGTCAGGAGATCGAGACCATCCTGGCTAACACGGTGAAACCCCGTCTCTACTAAAAAAATACAAAAAAATAGCCGGGCGAGGTGGTGGGCGCCTGTAGTCCCAGCTACTCGGGAGGCTGAGGCAGGAGAATGGTGTAAACCCGGGAGGCGTAGCTTGTGGTGAGCTGAGATCCGGCCACTGCACTCCAGCCTGGGTGACAGAGCAAGACTCCGTCTCAAAAAAAAAAAAAAAAGGCCGGGCGCGGTGGCTCAAGCCTGTAATCCCAGCACTTTGGGAGGCCGAGACGGGTGGATCACGAGGTCAGGAGATCGAGACCATCCTGGATAACATGGTGAAACCCCGTCTCTACTAAGAAATACAAAAAACTAGCCGGGCGAGGTGGCGGGCGCCTGTAGTCCCAGCTACTCGGGAGGCTGAGGCCGGAGAATGGCGTGAACCCGGGAGGCGGAGCTTGCAGTGAGCTGAGATCCGGCCACTGCAATCCAGCCTGGGCTACAGAGCGAGACTCCGTCTCAAAAAAAAAAAAAAAAAAAAAAAAAAAAAAAGAAGTTAAACGGAGGCCGGGTGCAGGGGCTGGGCATGGAGGCGGGGTGCAGGGGTGGATGCCTGCCACTCCCGCACGCTGGGAGGCCAAGGCAGGAGGATCACTTGAGGTCAGGAGTTTGAGACCAGCCTGACTAACTTAGCAAGACCTCATCTCTACCAAAAAAAAAAAAAAAAAAAAAATTAGTGAGGCATGGTTAATTGCTATTTTTGTCAAGATGGGTTATTGCTGTGTTGCCCAGGCTGGTTTCAACCTCCTGTCCTCAACTGATCCTCCTGAGTCAGAAGGATCAACTTAGCCCAGGAGTTCAACATAGCGAGACTCTGTTTCCACAAAAGAAACGCTAAAAAAAAAAAAAAATTAACAAGGCCTGGTGGCATGCACCCGTATTCCCAGCTACTTGGGAGGCTGAGGTGGGAGGACTGTTTGAGCCAAGGAGTCTGAGGCTGCAGTGAGCTATGATCACACCACTGCACTTGGAACCTGGGCCTCTCCTATCTGTAACCCAGGCCCTCACCTACACTGTCAGCTCTTGCACCTGGAACTTGTAGAACATACCTGTAATCTCAGCCTTCACCTGAAACCCCAGTCCCCCACCTGGAACCCAGTCCCCCACCTGAAACCCCAGGACCCCACCTGGAACCCAGGACCCCACCTGGAACCCAGTCCCCCACCTGGAACCCCAGTCCCCCACCTGGAACCCAGTCCCCCACCTGGAACCCCAGTCCCCCACCTGGAACCCAGTCCCCCACCTGGAACCCAGTCCCCCACCTGGAACCCCAGGACCCCACCTGGAACCCAGGACCCCACCTGGAACCCAGGACCCCACCTGGAACCCCAGTCCCCCACCTGGAACCCAGTCCCCCACCTGGAACCCAGTCCCCCACCTGGAACCCAGGACCCCACCTGGAACCCCAGTCCCCCACCTGGAACCCAGTCCCCCACCTGGAACCCCAGTCCCCCACCTGGAACCCAGTCCCCCACCTGGAACCCCAGTCCCCCACCTGGAACCCAGGACCCCACCTGGAACCCAGTCCCCAGTCCCCCACCTGGAACCCAGTCCCCCACCTGGAACCCCAGTCCCCCACCTGGAACCCAGGACCCCACCTGAAACCCCAGTCCCCCACCTGGAACCCAGTCCCCCACCTGGAACCCAGTCCCCCACCTGAAACCCAGGACCCCACCTGAAACCCCAGTCCCCCACCTGGAACCCAGTCCCCCACCTGGAACCCCAGTCCCCCACCTGGAACCCAGGACCCCACCTGGAACCCAGGACCCCACCTGGAACCTGGGCCTCCCCAACCTGTAACCCAGGCCCTCACCTGGAACCTGGGGCCCCCACCTAGAACCTAGGCCTCTCTGGTCTATAACCCAAGCCCTCACCTAGAACCTAGACCCCTGTGAAAACTGTGGCACTCACATGTAAACCCGGCCTCTACCTGAAACCTAGTCCCCCCACCTGTAACCCAGCTTGGGCAAGAGAGCAAGTCCCTGTCTCAAAAAAAAAGGCCGGGCACAGTGGCTCATACCTGTAATCTCAGCACTTTGGGAGGCCAGGGCATGTGGATCACAAGGTCGAGAGTTCAAGACTAGCCTGGCCAATATGGTGAAAACACGTCTCTAATAAAAATATAAAAATTAGCCGAGTGTGATGGTGTGCACCTGTAGTCCCAGCTACTCGGGAGGCTGAGGCAGGAGAATCGCTTGAACTGGGAGGTGGAAGTTGAAGTGATCCAAGATCACGCCACTGCTCTCCAGCCTGGGCAACAGAGTGAGACTCCGTTCCCCCCCCCCAAAAAAAGGAATAAATGTCATGTTACATATATTTTATCAGAATTATAAAATATGTTTCATGGCAGGGCACAGTGGCTCATGCCTGTATTCCCAGCACTTCGGGAGTCTTGCTCTGTGGCCCAGGCTGGAGAGCAGTGGCATGATCTCGGCTCACTGCAACCTCCACCTCCTGGGTTCAAGCGATTCTCCCGCCTCAGCCTCCCAAGTAGCTGGGATTACAGGTGCTTGTCAGCACGCCCGGCTAATTTTTGAATTTTTAGTAGAGACTGGGTTTCACCATGTTGGCCAGGCTGGTCTCGAACTCCTGACCTCAGGTGATCCGCCCGCCTCGGCCTCCCAAAGTGCTGGGATGACAGGCGTGAGTTACCGCGCCCGGCCTATTTTTTACTTTTTTTTTCTTAGCGAGGACAGCTCTTGGATTATTTGCAGCGCATCCCCTCCTCCAGCCTCCTGCCTCCTACCCTGCGCTCCTCGAGGCGCCACCGGACCCGGAGGATCTCACCGCGGGGCGGGGTCCGGGGCGAGGGAGCGAGGTGGCTCGGCCCGCCGGGCAGCCCCGCGCACGCGCACTCAACCCGGACGCGGGCCTCTCCGCCGCAGCCCGCGCCCGCCCCCTGGCGATCGCAGCGGTCCACACGGACCGCTGGCCCCTTTTCTATCCGCGACCGGATTCGTGGCAGGGGTCTAGGAAGGACCCCTCTGGCGGCTGCGGGACCGGTGGGTGCGAGGCTTGACCCCGCTCCAGTGCGTGCGGGAGCTGAGCTAGGTCCGTGAAGCGGGGCGGTTGGGATCAAGTCCCCGATTTTAGACCACTGGTGGAGGAGGTCTGGGACACCGGGGTCTGCAGCCAGAGAGAGGCCGGGAGGGAGGACTCGTGGGCATTTCTGCGCAGGGTGGGATTGAACGGGGAACTGGGCATCGGTGCCAGGGGAAACGTGGGATCAGCGAAGGGGTCTAGGGGAGGAGATGGAAGGAGAGGTCCTGCCCTGCAGGCTGGAGGGGAGGACCTGTGTGTTTGGGGGGAGTCACGGGTAGATAGGAGAGATGACAGGTGACAGTCTGGAGGAAGAGACCGAGGGGAGGCCTGGGCCCCAGGCGGGGCTGGTAGAAGCCCCCACCTATAACCTGGGACGTCTGAACCTGAAACTCAGCCCCCACGTGGGACCTGGGCCTCTCCCATCTTTAACCCAGGCCCTCACCTAGAACCTGGACCCCTGTAACTGTAACCTGTGGAACTCACTGTAACCCCTGCCTTCACCTGAAGCCCAAGTCCCGCACCTGGAACCCTATACCCCACCTGGAACCTGGGCCTCCCCAAACTACAATCGAGGCCCTCACCTGTAACTTAAGCCCACACTTGTAACCTGGGGCTCTCTGTTACAACTCGGGGACCCCACCTGTAAGCCAGTTCCCTTAACAGAACCTGCAGTTTGGTGAGGATGAGAGAATGCAGAGAAAGTACTTTCCCCAGGCCTACCATAAATAGGCATACCCATCACTTTTTCCTATTACTATAGCATTACCGTTTTTCACAGTTTACCAACCCGAGGTCACTCTGCCTCTTTATTTATTTTTTTATTTTATTATTTTATTTTTTTTTCGAGATGGAGTCTCGCTTTGTGGCCCAGGCTGGAGTGCAGTGGCCGGATCTCAGCTCACTGCAAGCTCTGCCTCCCAGGTTCACGCCATTCTCCTGCCTCAGCCTCCTGATTAGCTGGGACTACAGGCGCCTGCCACCATACCTGGCTAATTTTTTGTATTTTTAGTAGAGACAGGGTTTCACCATGTTAGCCAGGATGGTCTCCATCTCCTGACCTCATGATCCGCCCGCCTCAGCCCCCCAAAGTGCTGGGATTACAGGCGTGAGCCACCGCGCCTGGCTCATTCTGCCTTTTTATATCCAGAGTGTCATCAAATTTACAAATTTGAGGCCAGGCATGGTGGTTTATGCCTGTAATCCCAGCTCTTTGGGAGGCTGAGGTAGGCAGATCACTTGATGTCAGGAGTTCGAGACCAGCCTGGGCAACATGGTGAAACCCTGTGTTAACTAAAAATAAAAACATTATCTGAGCATGGTGGTGGGCACCTGTAATCCCAGCTATCGGGGAGGCTGAGACAGGAGAATCGCTTGAACCCAGGATTCAGAGGTTGCAGTGAACCAAGATTGCGTCACTGCACTCCAGCCTGGACAATAGAGGGAGACTTCATCTAAAATAACTAAATAAAAATATGTATATATTTATGAGTTTGGTTGGGATTCATAAAATAGTGCCATCTCATTCCCAACCGTGTCTTATCTTTGATGACAGGGCCATTGTTTTTTTGTTTTGTTTTGTTTTGTTTTGAGACGGAGTCTCACTCTGTCGCCCAGGCTGGAGTGCAGTGGCCGGATCTCAGCTCACTGCAGCTCCACCTCCCGGGTTTACGCCATTCTCCTGCCTCAGCCTCCCGAGTAGCTGGGACTACAGGCGCCCGCCACCTCGCCCGGCTAGTTTTTTGTAGTTTTAGTAGAGACCGGGTTTCACTGTGTTCGCCAGGATGGTCTCTATCTCCTGACCTCGTGATCCACCCGTCTCGGCCTCCCAAAGTCCTGGGATTACAGGCTTGAGCCACCGCGCCCGGCCGACAGGGCCATTGTTAATCCTCCATCCAGAGAAATGAGAAGTTAGAGGCCAGGACCCCCCAGCTGAAGATTTCTGTGAGACAAAGGGCTGGGCCAGAGAAAAGGGCCCTGCAGAGGACCCTTGGAATAGCCGCTGGGGGTCTCGGGCCCGTGGTGCCGGGAAGGACCCTTTGATCTGGTTTCGCCGTATGATCTGGTTCCGTGCTGGCCCAGCTTGGCCTGGGTTGGATGCCTGCTCTGATGCCCAAAACCCCATCACCCTGAAGCAGATGGAGCCGGCATCCTGAATGAGACACCTGGGGGCTCCAGGGCACTCCAGGTGAGAGTCCCAGAGCCACCAGGGACCTGGAGTGTAGACCTGGGCAGAAGGCGTACTCTCTGCCAGCCCCAGTGGGCTCACCTGTGAGGGAGGGAAGATGTTACAATAGTTTGTTTTTTTTTTCCTTTTTTTTGAGACAGAGTCTTGCTCTGTTGACCAGGCTGGAGTGCAGTGGCCGGATCTCTGCTCACTGCAAGCTCCGCCTCCCCGGTTCACACCATTCTCTTGCCTCAGCCTCCCCAGTAGCTGGGACTACAGGCGCCGCCACCACACCTGGCTAATTTTTTTGTATTTTTAGTAGAGACGGGGTTTCACCGTGTTAGCCAGGATGGTCTCGATCTCCTGACCTCGTGATCCGCCCGCCTTGGCCTCCCAAAGTGCTGGGATTACAGGCATGAGCCACTGTGCCCCGCCTAGAATAGTTATTTATTTATTTATTTATTTATTCATTTATTTTTGAGGTGGAATCTCGCTCTGTCGCCCAGGCTGGAGTGCAGTGGCCGGATCTCAGCTCACGGCAAGCTCCGCCTCCCGGGTTCACGCCATTCTCCTGCCTCAGCCTCCTGATTAGCTGGGACTACAGGCGCCCGCCACCTCGCCCGGCTATTTTTTTGTATTTTTTAGTAGAGATGGGGTTTCACTGTGTTAGCTAGGATGGTCTTGATCTTCTGACCTCGTGATCCACCCGTCTCGGCCTCACAAAGTGCTGGGATTACAGGCTTGAGCCACCGCGCCCGGCCAAGAATAGTTATTTTAAAAATATTTTATTTATTTTTTTTTCGAGACAGGGTCTGGCTCTGTTGCCAGGCTGTAGTGCAATGGCGTGATCATGGCTCAGTGCAACCTCCACCTCCCGGGCTCGGGTGATCCTCCCACCTCAGCCTTGACTGAGCCCTGATAAAAACTTGCCATGACTGGCAAGATTTTGTTTTGTTTTGTTTTGTTTTGTTTTGTTTTGTTTTGTTTTGTTTTGTTTTGTTTTGAAATGGAGTCTCACTCTGTCGCCTAGGTTGGAGTGCAGAGGCATGATCTCAGCTCACTGCAAGCTCCGCCTCCGGGGTTCGCGCCGTTCTCCTGCCTCAGCCTCCCGAGTAGCTGGGACTACAGGCGTCCGCCACATCGCCCGGCTAGTTTTTTGTATTTTTTAGTAGAGATGGGGTTCCACCGTATTAGCCAGGATGGTCTCGATCTCCTGACCTCGTGATCCGCCCGGCTCGGCCTCCCAAAGTGCTGGGATTACAGGCTTGACCCACTGCGCCTGGCCAACCCTGTCTCTATTAAAAACACAAAAATTATCCAGGCAAGGTGGTGTATGCCTGTAGTCCCAGCTACTCCAGGGGCTGAGACAGGAGAATTGCTCCAATCTGGGAAGCAGAGATTGCAGTGAGCCAAGATCATGCCACTGCGCTCCAGCCTGGGTGACAGAGCGAGACTCTGTCTCAAAAAAAAAAAAAAAGAGATTCAGTGTCGGGTGAAGCGACTCTGTTGGGTCCGGCTGCTCTGCAGGACTCTGAGGAAAAGCTCACACCAGGTGGACGCTGTTTTGTCACCACGGGTAAAAGAGACCCCAACAAGCCGAGGGGTAAAACGCCTTCGTACGCCTTCTTCATGTAGACCTGCCAGGAAGAACACAGGAAGAAACACTCAGACTGTTCCGTCAATTTCGTGGAATTCTCCAAGAAGTGTCTGCAGAGATGGAAGGACCACGTCTGCAAAGGAGAAGTTGAAGTTTGAAGATATGGCGAAAAGTGACAAAGCTCGTTACGACAGGGAGATGAAAAATGACGTTCCTCCAAAAGGTAGGAAAGGATAAGAAAGGAAAGAAACAGGATCACAATGCTCCTAAAAGGCCACCATGTGCCTTCTTCCTGTTTTGCTCTGAACATCGCCCAAAGATCAGAAGTGGACACCCAGGCCTATTCGTCGGGGAAACTGCAAAGAAACTGGGTGAAATGTGGTCTGGGCAGTCGGCCAAAGATAAACAACCATGTGAACAGAAAGCAGCTAAGCTAGAGGAGAGATATGAAAAGGGTATTGCTGCATATCGTGCCAAGGGCAAAACTGAAGCAGGAAAGAAGGGCTCAAAGAAGAAGAACAAACCAGAAGATGAGGAGGAGGAGGAGGAGGAAGATGAAGATAAGGAGGAAGATGAAGATGAGGAGGAAGAGGTTGAAGATGAAGAATAAATGGCTACCCTGTAATGATGCCTGTGCAGTGTGCGTGTTTTGCTAAGAATGTGAATTCAAGTGTAGTTCAGTATTAGCTTCAGTATAAAACTCTACAGGTTTTTGTATAGCTGATAAGATTCTCTTTAGAGAAAATACTTGAGACAGAGTTTCACTCTTGTTGCCCAGGCTAGAGTGCAATGGGGTGATCTCGGCTCATGGCAACCTCTGCCTCCCAGGTCCTGGTTCAAGCAGTTCTCCTGCCTCAGCCTCCCAAGTAGCTGGGATTACAGGCGTGTGCCACCACACCCGGCTAATTTTTGTATTTTTAGTAGAGACGGGGTTTCACCATGTTGGCCAGGCTGGTCTCAAACTCCTGACCTTGTGATCTGCCCGCCTCGGCCTCCCAAAGTGCTGGGATTACAGGCATGAGCCACAGTACCCAGCCTGAGAAAATATATATATATATATATTTTTTGAGACGGAGTCTCACTCTGTCGCCCAAGCTGGAGTGCAGTGGCGCAATCTCGGCTCACTGCAAGCTCCGCCTCCCGGGTTCACGCCATTCTCCTGCCTCAGCCTCCCGAGTAGCTGGGACTACAGGCGCCTGCCACTGCGCCCGGCTAATTTTTTCTATTTTTAGTAGAGACAGGGTTTCACCATGGTCTCGATCTCCTGACCTTGTGATCTGCCAGCCTCGGCCTCCCAAAGTGCTGGGATTACAGGCGTGAGCCACCGTGCCCGGCCCTACTTTTTAAACACGCAGGTTGGCCGGGTGTGGTGGCTTATGCCTGTAATCCCAGCACTTTGGGAGGCCGAGGTGAGCAGATCAGCTGAGGTCGGGAGTTTGAGACCAGCCTGACCATCACAGTGAAACCCTGTCTCTACTAAAAATACAAAAAAAAAAAAAAAAAAAAAAAGAGAGCCAGGCGTGGTGGTGGGTGCCTGTAATCCCAGCTACTTGGGAGGCTGCGGCAGGAAAATCACTAGAACCCTGGAGAAGGAGGTTGCAGTGAGCCGAGATCACGCTATTGCACCCTAGCCTGGGCAACAAGAACGAAACTCCGCCTCAAAAAAAAAAAAAAAAAAAAAAAAAGATGCAGGTTGTAGTTTTTCAATGGGCTACTACATGCAGTTAGAGTTTACAGCTTCTGATGTTGAGTGTCCCTGTGTGTGTGTGTGTGTGTGTGTGTGTATAATATATATATTTATTTTTTTTTTTGAGACAGAGTCTTGCTCTTGTCCCCCAGGATGGAGTGTGATGCCACAATCTCAGCTCACTGCAACCTCTGCCTCCCGGATTCAAACGATTCTCCTGCTTCAGCCTCCCAAGTGGCTGGGATTACAGGCGTGCGCCACCACGCCCGGCTAGCTTTGTATTTTTAGTAGAGATGGGGTTTCACCATGTTGGCCAGGCTGGTCTTGAACTCTTGAGCTCAGCTGATCCACCCGCCTTGGCCTCCCAAAGCGCTGGGATTACAGGCGTGAGCCACCACGACCTGCGTAATGTCCCTAAATATTTAATGGTTTTTTTTTTTTTTTTTTTTTTTTTTTTTGAGAGGGAGTCTCGCGCTGTCGCCCAGGCTGGAGTGCAGTGGCCGGATCTCAGCTCATTGCAAGCTCCGCCTCCCGGGTTTGCGCCATTCTCCTGCCTCCGCCTCCCAAGTCGCTGGGACTACAGGCGCCCGCCACCGCGCGCGGCTATTTTTTTGTTTTGTTTTGTTTTTTTTGAGACGGAGTCTTGCTCTGTCACCCAGGCTGGAGTGCAGTGGCCGGATCTCAGCTCACTGCAAGCTCCGCCTCCCGGGTTTACGCCATTCTCCTACCTCAGCCTCCCGAGTAGCTGGGACTACAGGCGCCCGCCACCGCGCCCGGCTAGTTTTTTTTTTGTATTTTTAGTAGAGACGGGGTTTCACCGTGTTAGCCAGGATGGTCTCGATCTCCTGACCTCGTGATCCGCCCGCCTCGGCCTCCCAAAGTGCTGGGATTACAGGCTTGAGCCACCGCGCCCGGCCAATTTTTTTGTTTTTTAGGATGCTGCATTTTAAAAAATTTTGTAATAAAATTATGTATATCAAAAAAAAAAAAAAAAAAAAAGAAATTCCGTGTGTAGTTTACACAGCACATCTCCATCCAGGCAGTTCAGAGAATCACTAGGAGGGGTTCTTGGAGGAGGTGGCTTTTGAGCCGAGAATTCATCTTCAAGGCTTCTTTCTATAATGGTCACCAAGTATTTCCTGAGTCAGTTCCATGTGTCCTGCAATTCTCTGAAGGGGCGTGGGACCTACGGATGCCACAGTTATCCAGCATATCCCCAGATTCCAAGAAGTTTGAGTATGAGCCAGCTATCAGTCCAGAAAACAGATATGAAAATAAGTCTGGGCTGGGGAGTGTTTACTCATCTTCTGTTTTCTGGGAGAGATCTTTTTTTTTTTTTTTTTTTTTTTTTTGAGACGGAGTTTCCCTCTTGTTGCCCAGGCTGTAGTGCAATGGCATGATCTTGGCTCACCGCAACCTCCGCCTCCCAGGTTCAAGCGATTCTCCTGCCTCAGCCTCCTGAGTAGTTGGGATTACAGACGTGCATCTGTAATCTCTACTAAAAATACAAAAATTAGCCGGGCATGATGGCGCACGCCTGTAATCCCAGCTACTCGGGAAGCCGAGGCAGGAGAATCGCTTGAACCTAGGAGGCGGAGGTTGCAGCAAGATAATTTGTTCCAGCAAAACAACGTGGCGCTAGTGCAGGAAAAGGTGGAAAGCACGGGGCTAGCACAGGAGGGTTCAATATTTTCAACCTTATCAAGCCGTATTTTGGCAACTCTTGTTTTTCACCAGAAGCCCCCGCTGGGCTCGTCCCAGCGCTGTCCTGAGGCTTCCCCCATGAGTTCCGACAGGGTAGAGGCCGCCCTGAGCGTTTCTCTCTCCCCTGGCCCAAGAGAGCCTTAAAACAAGGATTTTTGACTGGAATTGGCCACTTTGGGTTACTTTTTGACCCTTGACCTCCCCCCAAAGGGGGATCCGGGGGAGGGGCTCTGGCTGGGGTGGCCCCGCTCCTTCCAGGTCCGCGAGCCCAAGTTCTCACCCACCAGGCTGAGCCCTCCCCGCGGCCGTTCAGCGAGGCCGTTGGCACCGGTGACCTACGACCCCCGTCCCCAGCCCCTCCGAGGTCGCAGCCGTGGCCTCTCCTCCCTATGCCTGCTTCCCGCCCCCTGCCCCTGACGGGCGTCTCCGCGGGCCAATGAGCGGGCCGTATCCACCCCTTGGGCGGGGCCAAGCGCGGACCAATCCCCGTTCGGGCGCCCGGCCGGGTCCAAACGCTCCAATCCTCAGCGGCGGTGGGGCGGGAAGGGGGGGCGGGGATTGCAGGTTCAGCCAACGGGTGGACACGTCGTCCTCGCGAGGAGGCGTGTCCTGCGGCCGGGCGTGCGGCGTCCGCGGCGGCGCAGGGAGGGGGAGGGAGGTAAACAAGATGGCGGCGGCGTGTCGGGCGCGGAAGGGGGAGGCGGCCCGGAGCGCCCGCGAGTGAGGCGCGGGGCGGCGAAGGGAGCGCGGGCGGCGGAACTTGCTGCCGCGGCCTTGGATGGGCTGGGCCCCCCTCGCCGCTCCGCCTCCTCCACACGCGCGGCGGCCGCGGCGAGGGGGACGCGCCGCCCGGGGCCCGGCACCTTCGGGAACCCCCCGCCCCGGAGCCTGCGGCCTGTGCCGCTTCGGCCGCCCGGGGCCCCGTGGAGCCCCCGCCGCCGCGCCGTCCCGCGGACCGGACGCTGAGGGCACTCGGGGTGGGGCGCGCGCTCGGGCAGACGTTTGCGGGGAGGGGGCGCCTGCTTGGCCCCGGCGACCACCGCGGGGGTCGCGGGTCGGCTCGGGGGGTGCCCAGTGCGGGCCCTCGTGGGCGCCGGGCAGCGACCAGCCCTGAGCGGAGCTGTTGGCCGCGGCGGGAGGCTGCCCGGACGCCCCCACCCCCCCGAACGCTCGCCTGGGCCGTCGGGAGTCGGCGCCCCCCGGGAGGTCCGCTCGGTAGTCCGCGGCGGAGCGTTTGCGGCTGGGACAGGCGGCGGGACCCGGGCGTCGCCGGAGACACCCCCAGGGAAGTTGGGCTCTCCAGGTGTGGGGGTCCCGGGGGGCAGCGACGTCGCGGACCCCGCCTGTGGGATGGGCGGCCCGGAGAAGACCGCGCTTGGCCGTGTTCACGCTTGTCCGTGGGCCTGAGGTCCCCGGAGGATGACCTAGCACTGAGAAGCCCCGGCCGGCCTCCCCAGGGCCTCCGAGGACAAAGTTGACCCCGACTGGGCCGTTCCCCAGTTCCAAGGCCCGGGTCCCACTGCAACTCGCGTCTGAGCCGCCGTCCCGGACGCCCGGTGCCCGCGGGTCTGCAGACCCTGCACCGGGCTCGGACTCGCAGCCGGGACTGACGTGTAGGACAATCGTTTCTGTTGGAAGAAGGGTTTTTCCCTTCCTTTTGGGGTTTTTGTTGCCTTTTTTTCTTTCTTTTTTCTTTGTAAAATTTTGGAGAAGGGAAGTCGGAACACAAGGACCGCTCACCCGCGGACTCAGGGCTGGCGGCGGGACTCCAGGACCCTGGGTCCAGCATGGAGGTGGTGGACCCGCAGCAGCTGGGCATGTTCACGGAGGGCGAGCTGATGTCGGTGGGCATGGACACGTTCATCCACCGCATCGACTCCACCGAGGTCATCTACCAGCCGCGCCGCAAGCGGGCCAAGCTCATCGGCAAGTACCTGATGGGGGACCTGCTGGGGGAAGGCTCTTACGGCAAGGTGAAGGAGGTGCTGGACTCGGAGACGCTGTGCAGGAGGGCCGTCAAGATCCTCAAGAAGAAGAAGTTACGAAGGATCCCCAACGGGGAGGCCAACGTGAAAAAGTAAGTACGGCTTGCCGGGCAGGCCAGTCACTGTGCGGATGGTTCTGTCTTCCTTCCTTCTCTCCTCCCTCCCTCCCTTACTTCCTCTTAACACCCAAAGCTGGACCCGGCCGGCGCCTGTGTCCTCCGTGCCGGGGAGAGCTTGGTCGGAGGCCTGCGTTACGGACTTTCACTCAGGCAGAGCCAGTTGTCGTAGCGGGGCGTGTGTTTGCTTGGGCTCTTCTGCATGGACGCCCTGGTAGCGAAACCCTCCTGAGAAGGGAGCGGCCCCCAATCCCCTAAGTCTAGCCCCGTGGCTCCCCCAGCTGTCCAAGGAGCAGAGGCGCCCAGTGGAATGAGCCTGTGTTTATTTGGGCGCCGAGAGTTTGTGTGCGGCCGCCAGCAGGTTTTGTGCGCAATGTGTGGCGGTTGCCGGGGCCAGGAGAAAATGTGATTTGTTTATCCTGTCGGAGGGGAACCCTGGGCTGCCAAAAATAACTGCACCGGCTTATCAGCCAGCAGGAGGGAAACGTAGCCTTTCCTCATTTGCCAGGGATGTGACGCTGGAAGCATCCCTGGCCCCCAGCGCTGGCAGCCCTGCCCGAGGAGGACTGTGCCTCCCTCCCGAATTGCATCCGGAAGACCTTACTTTTCAAACTGACTTCTTCAGGCATGGGGCTGCCGCTGGGCATCCCGGACGCCTCTGCATCTGTGCGCGGAGAAGCTCCTACCGAGGGCAGCACGGGCCGGCCTGAGCCTCTCCCAGCTGGTGGGGGGGGGTGTCCCTTCCTTATCGCAACCAGACACGCTGCACCTGCCGTCGCCTGGCGGGCCCTGCCCAGGCCCTGCCCCTCTCCCAGCCCTCTTAACTTTCATAACTTTGCCTCCTGTTTCCAAGAAAGGACCTTATCTACTGGGCTAGGCCTCGAGGGACTGGCAGGGACACCCTGCACAGGGCACCATGACCTTGGAAGGAGGTCTGGGGAGGGGCCCCTGCCCTGTCTGCTCTCACCTCCCTCCTGCTCAGGGGCCCTGGGGCTCACATACTTCTTTTTTTTTTTTTTTTTTTTTTTTGAGACCAGAGTTTCGCTCTTGTTGCCCAGGTTGGAGTGCAGTGGTGCGATCTTGGCTCGCTGCAATCTCCGCCCCCTGGGTTCAAGTGATTCTCTTGCCTCAGCCTCCCGAGTAGCTGGGATTACAGGCGCTTGCCACTGCACCTGGCTAATTTTTGTATTTTTTTTTTTTTTTTTTTTTTTTAGTAGAGACAGGGTTTCACCATGTTGGCCAGGCTGGTCTTGCACTTCTGACTTTGTGATCCACCCGCCTCAGCCTTCCAAAGTGCTGGGATTAAAGGCGTGAGCCACCGCAACTAGCCAACACGCTTCTTAATCAGCATGCGGGCTGTGACATGCAGAAACCAGGGACACAGGCTCTGAAGTTTGTACTCCGGAGCTGGAGCAGTCAGGGTTAAATGGGAGCGGCTGGGAGGGGCGTGTTTCCACCAGGCCTTTCTGATATCTCAGCACCCAGTCTGGACGCGGGTAGAAGGCCAGTGCCTGGAGTAGGTGGAGCAGTTGCCCATGCCTGGTCTCTGTGAGATGGGTTGGTCAGGGGCTGGGCAGAGCCTGTGCTGGGGGTAGCAGGTGCCCTCTAAAGGGGCCAGTGACAGCCACTCTCCTAGCAGTCAGAAACCCATCCTTAGGGGTTGGGCACAGTGGCTCACACCTGTAATCCCAGCACTTCGGGAGGCTGAGGTGGGCAGATCACCTGAGGTAGGAGTTTGAGACCAGCCTGGCCAACGTGGTGAAACCCCGTCTCTACTAAAAATACAAAAGTTAGCCGGGTGTGGTGGTGCATGCCTGTAATCCCAGCTACTCAGGAGGCTGAGCCAGAAGAATTGCTGGAACCTGGGAGGTGGAGCTTGCAGTGACCAGAGATCCCACCATTGCATTCCAGCCCAGGAGACAGAGCGAGAGTCTGTCTCAAAAAAAAAAAAAAAAAAAAAAAGTCTGGTTTGAGTTTTGACAAACGTATATGCAAGGTCAAAGGGAAGACAGATGCTGGGGGGAGGAAGCCTAACTGTGAGTGCGAGCCCCCTGCTTTCCTGAACAGTCAGTGCAGGAGGTCCCAGGAGCTCAGGTGAGCACCTGAATGGTAGGGCGGAGCCTGAGGGTCTTGGTGGAGACAGGCCAGAGGGTTGCAGGAACCCAGTCTCGCCCAGTGCATGGGAGAACAGGAGGGAACACTGAGGCAGGGAGGCAGAGGAGTTGGCAGGACCTGGACTGGACCGTGCGGTGCAGCTCCCCACAACTTATGACCCCACCGGCCTTGAAGTGAGTGATGCACCCTCACTCCTGTTCAGCGTCCAATTTCATCCTGGCCCTGAGTGCAACGGCTTTGCCCTTGTGAGGCCCCCTGGGCTGAGAGGTGAGCCCTGTCCCTTCCTGGCCACCGTCTGCAGGGACCGTCTGCCATCAGGAGCTGCCCGGTTTGCAGCTGTGATTTAGGAGCCACTGCCACTCCTCCAACCCCCTGGGTGCTGCCAGGGGGTCCCCCTACTCTGGGAGCTGGTGTGTCCTGACTGGAGGCTGCCACGTGCAGAGTGCCGTCAAGCAGAAGGGGTGTCCACTGCCCAGCCCTGAGGCCCAAGGCCTTGGCCAGCCTTGCTGCCAGCGCTGCAGGGAAAAAGCCTCCTTTGTGTGTGGGAAGCTTAATAAACTCCGCTCAGATTGTGTCTCGCAGCGAGTGTCTGGAACCTTCCAGACAAGCCTCAGGCGTCCGGTCCTCCAGGTGGTGTGGAAAGCGTGGGCAATCGCCAAGGGGGGTGGGTTGGGGCAGATGGAGCCAGCATGAGTCCTGTCCCTTCCCTTCCTTCCCAGAAAGGCAGCCCTGGACTCCGTGCCTCGTCCCCTCTCACCGGTAAAAAGTGTAACCTTGGGCCGGGCGCGGTGGCTCAAGCCTGTCATCCCAGCACTTTGGGAGGCCGAGACGGGCGGATCCCGAGGTCAGGAGATCGAGACCATCCTGGCTAACACGGTGAAACCCCGTCTCTACTAAAAAATACAAAAAACTAGCCGGGCGAGGTGGCGGCGCCTGTAGTCCCAGCTACTCGGGAGGCTGAGGCAGGAGAATGGCGTAAACCCGGGGGGCGGAGCTTGCAATGAGCTGAGATCCGGCCACTGCACTCCAGCCTGGGCGACAGAGCGAGACTCCGTCTCAAAAAAAAAAAAAAAAAAAAAAAAAAAAGTGTAATCTTGTTAGAAACAGGAAAGTTCCAAAAAGCATCAATAAGTTAAAAAGAGGGCTGGGCGTGGTGGCTCATGCCTGTACTCCCAGCACTTTGGGAGGCTGAGGAGGGCAGATCACAAGGTCAGCAGTTTGAGACCAGCCTGGCCAACATGGTGAAACCCGGTCTCTACTAAAAATACAAAAATTAGCTGGATGCGGTGGCTCACGCCTGTAATCCCAGCACTTTGGGAGGCCGAGGTGAGCGGATCATCTGAGGTCAGGAGGTCAAGACCAGCCTGGCCAACATGGCGAAACCCATCTCTACTAAAATACAAAAATTAGCCAGGAGTGGTGGCGGGCGCCTGTAGTCCCAGCTACTTGGGAAGCTGAGGCAGAAGACTCGGTTGAACCCGGGAGCCGGAGATTGCTGTAAGCTGAGATCACGCCACTGCACTCCAGCCTGGGCAACAGAGTGAGACTCTGTCTCGAAAAAAAAAAAAAAAAAAATTGGCCAGGTGCGGTGGCTCACGCCTGTCATCCCAGAACTTTGGGAGGTTGGCCGGGCGCGGTGGCTCAAGCCTGTAATCCCAGCACTTTGGGAGGCCGAGACGGGCAGATCACGAGGTCAGCAGATCGAGACCATCCTGGCTAACCCAGTGAAACCCCGTCTCTACTAAAAAATACAAAAAACTAGCTGGGCGAGGTGGCGGGCGCCTGTAGTCCCAGCTACTCGGGAGGCTGAGGCAGGAGAATGGCGTAAACCTGGGAGGCGGAGCTTGCAGTGAGCTGAGATCCGGCCACTGCACTTCAGCCTGGGGGACAGAGCGAGACTCCGTCTCAAAAAAAAAAAAAAAAAAAAAAAAAGAACTTTGGGAGGCCAAGGCGGGTGGATCTCCTGAGGTCAGGAGTTAGCCTGACCAACATGAAGAAACCCTGTCTCTACTAAAAATACAAAATTAGCTGAGTGTGGTGGTGCACGCCTGTAATCCCAGCTACTCAGGAGGCTGAGGCAGGAGAATCACTTGAACCCAGGAAGCAGAGGTTGTGGTGAGCCAAGATCATGTCATTGCACTGCAGCCTGGGCAACAAGAGTGAAATTCCATCTCAAAAAAAAAAAGCGCTGGGGCCGGGCATGGTGGCTTATGTCTGTAATCCCAGCAGTTTGGGAGGCTGAGGCAGGTAGATCACAAAGTCAGGAGTTTGAGACCAGCCTGGCCAACACGGTGAAACCCCGTCTCTACTAAAAATGCAAAAATCAGCCAGGTGTGGTGGCGCGTGCCTGTACTCCTAGCTGCTTCATCTGAGGTCAGGAGTTCAAGACCAGCCTGGCCAGCATGGCGAAACTCTGTCTCTACTAAAAATACAAAAATTAGCCAGGCGTGGTGGTGGGCGCCTGTAGTCCCAGCTACTCGGGAAGCTGAGGCAGGAGAATCGCTTCAACCTGGGAGGCGGAGGTTGTGGTGAGCCAAGATCGGGCCATTGCATTCCAGCCTGGGCGAGCCTGGGAGAGAAGTGAAACTCCGTCTCAAAAAAACAGTTAATTAAAATAAAATAAATCACTGCCGTAGGCTGTTTCTGGTAGGCACTGGTTTCCTGGGGTGGAGCAGAGAAGGCCTGGAAGGGGTCGCCTGCTCCCAGCCTGGCTCACCGTGCTTCTCGGGGACAGCAAGGCCGGCTGCTGCTGCAGAGCCCATGGCAGAGTTCTGCGGGGGCGCAGGCAGAAAGCCGCCATGCCTCCCTTCCCCTTTCCACCGCAGTGAGAGTGGGCTCGAAGGCAGGGAGTGTGCCCGCCTTGTGGAGCCTCCATAGAGGCACCCAGGGTTTCCGTGAGCGCATAACCTGGCTGCGTCCCCCGGCCCTCCCCTTTCCTGTCATTTCCACCTGTTGCAAAACACTGTGCTTTCGTGTCTTTTCTTTCCACCTGTTTGCAAATGTGAAAATCACCACTGCCGTTTCAAATGGGCCCAGATCGGGGCTGTGGCTTTCCCATCCGCACCGCCCCGGCTGTGTCCAGCCAGGAGGTGGGATGTGGGCGGCACTGACTGTGCGTGGTTGGGGGGCGATGATTGGCAGATGCTTGGACCTATGGTAAAGAAGATTTTCGCAAGTTGAGCATCAGTCCTGGACTTTGTAGATGTTTACATCCCAGGCATTCTTTATGGGGTTCCAGCATCTGTTCAGGCTCCTGCGCCCGCCATGTGAGGCCTGGGTGTCCTCGAGGCCTCTGTTTGTCCCCCTCTCTGGGCAGCAGGAGGGACAGCTCTGAGACCCAGTGGGAGCTCAGGGGCTGGGCAGCCGCAGAACAGCGTGGGTGATGGGTCCACTGGGGGTTCTGGGCTGGGCGCACAGTGGGCTTCTGGTGCCCAGCCAGCTGGGGCAGGCCTGGAATGCTGGTTCCTCGCCCAGGATCTGGGGTGCTGCGGTAGCTGTCAGGGAATCAGTGAGGCGGCCGGATGGGCCGTATGTCCCACAAACGCCACCGTGGTGCTCAGATGGGACTCAGTTTTCTTAACAGCTTTTTTTTTTTTTTTTTTTTTTTGGAGACAGGGTCTCACTGTATCACCCAGGCTGGAGTGCAGTGCCGTGATCACAGTTCCGGGCTCAGGTCATCCTCCTACCTCCAAGGTAGCTGGGACTACAGACGTGTGCCACCACACCCCTCTAGTTGTTTGTAGAGATGGGGTTTCGCCATGTTGTTCAGTCTGGTCTCAAACTCCTAGACTCAAGTTACCCGCCTGCCTGGGCCTCCCAAAGTGTTGAGATTACAGGCGTAAGCCACCACTGCACCCAGCCAAGGGTTTTATTGGCATGTAATTCACATATCATAAAGTTCACCTTTTTATTTTTATTATTTTTTTGAGACAGGGTCACACTCTGTCGCCCAGGTTGTAGTGCAGTGCCGCGATCTCGGCTCACTGAAACCTCCACCTCCTGGGTTCAAGTGATTCTCCTGACTCAGCCTCCTGAGTAGCTGGGCTTACAGGCGCCTGCCACCACACCTGGCTAGTTGTTGTATTTTTAGTAGAGGAGAGGTTTCACCATGTTTGCCAGGCTGATTTTGAACTCCCGACTTCAAGTAGTCCGCCTGCCTCGGCCTCTCAAAGTGCTGGGATTACAGGCATGAGCCATTGCTTCGCCACGTTCAGCTTTTATTTATTTATGAGATGGAGTCTCTCTCTGTCCCCCAGGCTGGAGTGCTGTGGCACGATCTCAGCTCAGTGCAAGTTCCGCCTCCTGGGTTCACGCCATTCTTCCACCTCAGCCTCCCGAGTAGCTGGGACTACAGGTGCCCACCACCACGCCCGGCTAATTTTGTTTTTGTATTTTTAGTAGAGACGGGGTTTTACCATGTTAGTCGGTATGGTCTCAATCTCCTGACCTTGTGATCTGCCCGCCTCAGCCTCCCAAAGTGCTGGGATTACAGGCATGAGCCACTGCACCTGGCCTACCTTTTTTTTTTTTTAAATTTTATAGAGACAAGGTCTCACTATGTTGCCCAGGCTGGTGTTGAACCCCGGACCTTAAGTAATCCTACCCGGCCTCCCAAAGTGCTGGGATTACAGATGTAAGCCATAGTACTGGGCCTAAAGTTCACCTTTTTAACGTGTGTAATTCGGTGGCATATAGTACAGTGACAGAGTTGTGCAACTATTACGTCTGTCAGCTTCCAGAACATTCTCATTATACCCCAGAAGGAAACCCTGTCTCCATCAGCCGTCAGTCCCCATTCCCTCCCCTGTCCTGGCACCCACTCATTCCCTTCCTGTCTCTGGATGGGCCTGTCCTGGACATTTCACATGAGTGGCGTCACACACTGCATGGCCTTTTGTGTCCGGCCTGTCTCACGGAGTGTGCTGTCCTCAAGGTGCATCTGCGCCAGTGGCCTGGGTCCGAGCCTCGCTGCTGTTCATGGCTGCGCCACGTTCCAGGGTGTGGCAGGCCCCGCCGCGTTTGACCTCTCATCTGTGGCTGGACACTCGGGCTGCTCCCGCCTCTGCCTGTGACTCGCGGCTGCTTCTGTGCACGTGTGCTCAGCGGCGTCCCGCTGGAATCCTCGAGGGCCTTGTTTCAGCTGCATCAGGAGGGATTCAGGGACCTGGGCACTCAGTCTGGAGCTGGGAGTTCCCGGGTCTCCATGTGCCTCCCAGTCCTGCTTGGAGCCGTGGGCGTCCGTCTTTTCCCTGTATGGTCTGTTTCTAGGCAGACAGAGGCTCCTGTCCCCACCTCTCTGTGAGCTTGAGTGACTCTCCTTCCTACTTCCTGTCCTGCTAATCAACAAGTCGGCTAAACAATCCACTCTGGGCCGGGCGCGGTGGCTCACGCCTGTAATCCCAGCACTTTGGGAGGCCGGGGCGGGTGGATCAGGAGATCGAGACCATCCTGGCTAACACAGTCAAACCCCGTCTCTACTAAAAATACAAACAAGTTAGCTGGGTGTGGTGGTGGGCGCCTGTAGTCCCAGCTACTCTGGAGGCTGAGGCAGGAGAATGGTGTGAACCGGGGGCGCGGAGTTTGCAGTGAGCAGAGATCGTGCCACCGCACTCCAGCCTGGGCGACATAGTGAGACTCCGTCTCAAAAAAAAGAAAGAAAGAAAGAAAAAAATGCACTCTGCCTGGGCAAGCCCAGTGGGTCCCTAACGTGGCATCTCGGAGTGGCTTCCCCCGGTGGAGGCACTTCCTGTCCTCGCCAAGCTCTTGGGTTTCATGGGGTCTCCTCTTCCGCTCTTTTTCTGACTGGAGACGTCCGAGGAAGCCTGGCAATCTAGAGAGGCTGACGCGCCCCCAGCATCCCAGAGGTGACTGCCACCGGGTGGGGGCGGCTCACCCCCGCTCCTCCCTGGCATAAATCCGGGGACTCGCGCCTGCGCAGAATGCCGTGGTCCCTTTTAATTAAACAGGCAACCCAGGGTCCCTTGGTCTATGCCAACCTGCTCAGAAGTGCCTGGGCTCTTCCACGTTTCAACTGTGGTGTGTCCTGCTGCTGTGAAGTGTCCCTGTTGAGGTGGAGGCAGGGCAGGGCACCTCCGCTGAGGGCGGGTTCCTGCTGTGCCCTTTTCCCCGTCTGTAGAATGGGGGAGACTCGGTGTCAGCAGGGAGGTTTCTGTGGGGGGGAGTCCTCCACCCTCATTTGCATTTAGGGCTCTGAGGCTGCACGCAGGTTGAGCCCCTGGCTTTGCTGCCCCTCCTCAGGGTTAGGACTGTGCTGGCGCCTGGGTGGGTGGGCGGTGGTGCCTGCACAGGCAGCAGGAGGTGGATGAGAGCGGTGCTGGACTTGAGGGCCCGTGGCTCCCTTGGCCCCACTGAGGAGGCTGCACAGGGTGTCCTGGGCCACCTTCCCTGCCTGTAGCTGGCTCTTGCTGAGGGAAGGGGCGCTCTTGCCTCATGGTGGAGCGTCAGGCTCTCAGGCCCTGTGTGTCGGAGCATCCGGACCCTGCTGTCTGAAAACAGCACCCTCCCCGCCCCCCACCAATCATCTCCTCTGAATAGAAGGCAAGTCTTGCCTCCTGGGAATGGCCTGTGACCCTCGTCAGCGGGGGAGGTTAGGGCACACACAGCCCTGGGGAACAAGGGGACCTGGGGCTGAGCCGGGCCTCTCGGGCCCACCCCGAGCTCTCCTGAGCAGCCTGGCAGGCAGGAGGGCACTCGGCCCTAGGGCCTTTGCTGAGCCCAGCCTGGCCCTCAGCGTCCCTCTCAATGTTCTGGGCGCCTGCCAGGCTGTGGATACAGGCCCTGGCCAGCTCTAAAAATAACCTTCCCAGGCCCTGCTGGGAATTGGTGCCACCACCACATAGCCTGGAGAGAGCCGAGACGCAGGCTTCCCGCGAGCAGCCAGGCCGAGGTGGCCAGTGGAGGTGGGGGGACGTGCTCGGGGCTGGGCAGTCCTGCAGGGCACCAGGCATAGCCAGGGGCCGGAGCCAGTTGCTCACTGGCATCCCTTCTGGGAGGACTGTGTCCCTCTGTGCCCCTGTCCCCGTCACCCACCTCCCTTTCCCTTCATCCTGCTCTCCCAGCCCCTCCCCAAGCTGGCAGCCCCTTGTCCAGGCCCAGCCCCAGCGCAGCCTGCAGCCCTGGCAGAGCCCAGGCCTTGGCCTTCTGAGGTTGTCCTGAGAGCATTGAGCAGTGAGCCCTGGGATTGGTGCACTGGGAGGGAAAGGTGAGCCGAGGCTTCCTGCAAGAGGCAGCCCTGGGCTGGGGGTGGGCAGCCTGGGTGATGGGACACCCCTGCCCCCCTCAGCTTTTTTTTTTTTTTGAGATGGAGTCTTGCTCTGTTGCCCAGGCTGGAGTGCACTGGTGCGATCTCGGCTCACTGCAACCTCCGCCTCCCAGGTTCAAGCGATTCTTGTAACTCAGCCTCCCAAGTGGCTGGAATTACAGGCACCCAGCACCACGCCTGGCTAATTTTTGTATTTTTAGTAGAGACAGGGTTTCACCGTGTTGACCAGGCTGGTCTTGAACTCCTGACCTCAGGTGATCCTCCCACCTTGGCCTCCCAAACTGTTGGGATTACAGGCGTGAGTCACCGCGCCCGGCCCCACAGCTGTTTTTTATGCTCCATGCTTGGGCTTCCTGTTAAGGATTAAAAAAAAATTTTTTTTGAGATTTAATTTGAATACTGTACAACTCACTTGTTCACAGTGTGCAATTCAGTGGCATCGAGTACATTCACATGGCTGTGCAACCACTATTTCTAATTCCAGAACATTCTGTCACCCCAAAAGCCAGCCCCATTCCCATGTGTCATTCTCCATCCCCTCCACCAGCTCCTGGCCACTCTGAATCCACTTCCTGACTCTGGATTGGCCTGTCCTGGATATTGCACAGACATAGGATCCTGTCGGCCGGGCGCAGTGGCTCACACCTGTAATCCCAGAACTTTGGGAGGCCGAGGCAGGCGGATCATGAGGGCAAGAGATGGAGATCAGCCTGGCCAACATGGGGAAACCCCGTCTGTACTAAAAATACAAAAATTAGCTGGGCGTGGTTGCGGGCGCCTGTAGTCCCAGCTACTTAGGAGGCTGAGGCAGGAGAATGGTGTGAACCCCGGAGATAGAGGTTGCAGTGAGCTGATATCACGCCAGTGCCCTCTCGCCTGGCGACAGAGTGAGACTCCATCTCAAAAAAAAAAAAGAAAAAAATAAATGGGATCGTGTCATCCCAGCGCTTTCGGAGGCCGAGGTGGGCAGATTGCCTGAGCCTAGTACAAACGAGACCAGCCTGGGCAGCATGGTGAAACTCTCTCTACTAAAATACAAAAATTCGCTGGGCGTGGGAGCACACGTCTGTAGTCCCAGCTACCCGGGGGGCTGAGGTGGGAGGATCGCTTGAGCCTGGGAGGCGCACTCCAGCCTGGGCGACAGGGAAACCCTGTCTCAAAAAAAAGAAATTAAAAATAGAAAGGGCATCACACACTGTGTGTCCTTTAGTGTCTGGTATCTCTTAGTGTGACGTCCTTAAGGTGCATCTAGGCTGTGGCTCGAGTCAGCCTCGCTGGTTTTTGTGGCTGAGCCGTGTTGAGTGCGTGGATGGGCTCGGCTGACCCTCATCTGTGGAAGGGCTCCCGGGCGGTTCCCGTCTTGGCTGCTGTGAGCACCTTGTGCATGGTTTCTGCGTGGCATGTGCTGTTCCTCAGGGTGTGTACCTGGCAGTGGAGCTGCTGGCTCCCAGGTAACGGACCTTTGGAGGAGCTGCAGACTTTTCCACGCCCACCCATGGGCTCCTTGTCATTTTGTTGTTGTTGTTGTTGTTGTTGTTTTTATGAGACAGGGTCTCATTCTGTTGTCCAGGCTGGGGTGCAGTAACGCGATCACAGGTAATTACAGGCTTAGATGATCTTCCCACCTGAGCCTCCCGAGTAGCTAGGACTTGAGGCATGTACCTCCATGCCCGGCTAATTGTTGTATTTTTAGTAGAGACAGGGTTTCGCCATGTTGCTCAGGCTGGTCTCGACTCCTGAGCTCAGGTGATCCACCCGCCTTGGCCTCCTGTAGTGCTGGGATGACAGGCGGGAGCCACTGTGCCTGGCAAGGTCAATAGTTTGGAGAAAGGAAGCAGCTGCAGAGAGGGCTGTGCTCTGTGACCTGCAGAGGGGACCATGCTCTCTGGCCTGCTGGGCCAACCCTTGTGACAGGCAGACAGGGCGGCAGCTGCAGGGGGCAGTGACAGGCAGGTGGGCGTGGACGGCAGGGGGGCAGCTGCAGGGGGCAGTGACAGGCGGGTGGGTGTGGATGGCAGGGGGGCAGCTGCAGAGTGGGCAGTGACAGGCGGGTGGGCGTGGCAGGACCCCTCGATGTCTCCTTCTGTGGCTTCTCCTGGTGCCCCTTCCTATGGGCCATGCTTCCAGCTCACCTGCGGCCCACCCTCCAAGGAGTGGGGTCCTCTGAAGAGCTGGGAGCCCTTGGCGGCAGGGGCTGTACTGTGTGACAGAGCCGCCACCAGGACCCCAACCCACCCTGGCTCCTGCCATGGCCCAGCTTCCATCTGTGCTGCCATCGCAGTAGTCTGGTTTCTAGGAAGCAAAACTGTTACTGAGTTACGAAGCTCAATTCAGAGTGTCCTTTGGGAGCCAAGGCGGGCAGATCACAAGGTCAGGAGAGCGAGACCAGCCTGGCCAACATGGTGAAACTCTGTCTCAAGGAAAATACAAAAAATTAGCCAGGTGTGGTGGCGGATGCCTGTAGTCCCAGCTACTCGGGAGGCTGAGGCAGGGGAATCGCTTGAACCCGGGAGGCAGAGGTTGCAGCGAGCTGAGATTGGGCTACTGTGCTCCAGCTAGTGACAGACCAAGACTCCGTGTCAAAAAAAAAAAAAGTGTCCTAACTGTGTCCTCCAAAGCTCTCACTAGCTGGTGACAGACTGGAGGGTGCTGTGCTCCCACCCTCTACCGCCCCGAACCTGGACATGTGGCCCCTGCAGGGCCCTGCCCCAGCACTGTGAACCCACGGCTTCTCTCCAGGGAAGGGCGGAGGTGCGCCACCTCCATGGGGAGATGGGGAGGCCCAACTCCAGGGATCTGGGTCATCGTCCTGACATTGAGGTTGGCTGACACCCCCCTGTCCTCTCTGTCCCAGGGAAATTCAACTACTGAGGAGGTTACGGCACAAAAATGTCATCCAGCTGGTGGACGTGTTATACAACGAAGAGAAGCAGAAAATATATCCTTTCTGGTGTTGGGGCCGCGGGGCCTCCATGGGAGGGGCTGGGGCCCTGGGTCCGCCTGCCCCGAGGCCTGCTCCCCTTCCTGTCTACTTGAAGGAGACTGGCACACAAAGGCAGTGGCCTTCCCTGGCTTCCTGGAAGTCAACCATTGTGGCAGCAGCTGAGCAGCTTGCTGAAACGGGCCCCGAGCCCCGGCCCCTGTGTCCTGTGTCCTGTGTCCTGTGTCCTGTGTGCTGTGTCCTGTGTCCTGTGTCCTGTGTGCTGGAGCCATGGGGTGTCAAGACCCTGTTTTCTCATAGTCTTCTCCAAGGCTAACCGGGATGTGGCCAGGGTCTGCCTGAGGCAGGCCACGCAGGCTGAATGTTGTGGGCCATTTTGGTCGTGGCTGAGCGTGTCCTTGTGTCATCGGTAGACTCCCCCCATGGGTCTTACGGGCACAGCTTCCCTACGGGGACTTTGCTTGAGGCCCTGTGCCCAGAGCAAGAGCAGAAGTGGTCCTGAGGCTGGGGCTGTGTTCAGAGTCACGCAGTCAGGGGCCGTGGGCCCCATCCTGTGTGGACCCGAGCCTGCTTGTGGGGGCGTCCAGGAGGTATCATCCCCCGCCCATGGGCGGGGTGGGGGACGTGAGTCCCGCAGGAACACTGCCCCAAGAGTCAGCCCTGTCCTCCACTCCCATGGAGGCTCCTTCCTCCCAGACGCTGGGGCCTTTTCAGAGGGGTGTGAGGGCAGGGTGGTTGCGGAGGGTCCCTCCAGAACCCCTTCTCTGGCCCCTGTGCTCTCCGGGCCTGTGAGTGGGGCCGCCCCCCTGAGCTGTGTGTCCTTAGCATCCCACGTATATGGTGATGGAGTACTGCGTGTGTGGCATGCAGGAGATGCTGGACAGCGTGCCAGAGAAGCGTTTCCCGGTGTGCCAGGCCCACGGGTGTGTGCGCGGGGCAGGGGCTGGGGTGAAGCAGGGGCTGGGGGCCGGGCAGGGCAGGCTCCTTTCCCTGTGGCCACACGGCTTGTCCTGATCTTCATTGACATGAAGGCCCAAGTTTTTAATTTTTTTTGTTTTATTTTTTTTGAGACGGAGTCTCGCGCTCTGTCGCCCAGGCTGGAGTGCAGTGGCCGGATCTCAGCTCACTGCAAGCTCCGCCTCCCGGGTTTACGCCATTCTCCTGCCTCAGCCTCCTGAGTAGCTGGGACTACAGGCACCCGCCACCTCGCCCGGCTAGTTTTTTTGTATTTTTTAGTAGAGACGGGGTTTCACTGTGTTAGCCAGGATGGTCTCGATCTCCTGACCTTGTGATCCGCCCGTCTCGGCCTCCCAAAGTGCTGGGATTACAGGCTTGAGCCACCGCGCCCGGCCTTTTTTTTTTTTTTTTTTTTTGAGACGGAGTCTCACTCTGTCGCCCAGACTGGAGTGCAGTGGTGCGATGATCTCTGCTCACTGCCAGCTCCGCCTCCCTGGTTCACACCATTCACCTGCCTCAGCCTCCCGAGTAGCTGGGACCATGGTGCCCGCCACCACGACTGGCTAATTTTTTGTATTTTTAGTAGAGATGGGGTTTCACTGTGTTCGCCAGGATGGTCTCGAACTCCTGACCTCATGGTCCACCCGCCTTGGCCTCCGAAAGTGCTGGGATTACAGGTGTGAGCCACCACGCCCCGCCCTGTGAAGGCCCAAGTTTTTAAAAACAGTTTTGGGGACTCCCGTGTGTGGTATCCACGGGCAGGGCTGCTGTCAACCTCCTGCCTCCATCTTTGCTGGGCCTGCTGCCTGAGGCCGGCAGCCCACCCCATCCCGTCCCAGCAGCCACCTGCCCCGACCGGACCTCCTGGTACAGATCTGTTGGCTGCAGAGTCAGGGCCCCTTGCTGCTGCAGGACTGCAGGGGCAGGGAGGGGCCTGCTGTTTCAGCAAGCCTTTGGGGTGCAGCCGGCCTGTGGCCCACAGGGAAATGAGACCTGTGGACATCCGGGGCCCTGCCAGACGTGACTCGGCCGGATGAGGGTGGTCACTGCAGGCGCAGGCCTGGCTCCCTACTGGACCCAGCTTTTCCTCTGTCCTGTGTGCCTGGACCTCCGTGACTCCCCAGCTGGGCCTGTGGTGGTTGGGAGGCTCCCAGGTGGCTGCAGAGGGGACCCCTGTGAGGAACAGGGAGGCCTCGGTCCCAAGACAGGTGTGTGCTGCCCGCAGGTACTTCTGTCAGCTGATTGACGGCCTGGAGTACCTGCACAGCCAGGGCATCGTGCACAAGGACATCAAGCCCGGGAACCTGCTGCTCACCACCGGGGGCACCCTCAAAATTTCCGACCTGGGCGTGGCCGAGGTAGGCACGTGCTAGGGGGGGCCCTGGGGCGCCCCCTCCCGGGCACTCCCTGAGGGCTGCACGGCACTGCCACAGGCACTGCACCCGTTCGCGGCGGACGACACCTGCCGGACCAGCCAGGGCTCCCCGGCTTTCCAGCCACCCGAGATTGCCAACGGCCTGGACACTTTCTCCGGCTTCAAGGTGGACATCTGGTCAGCTGGGGTCACCCTGTAAGTGCCCCGGCCCCGCCCCGGCACTCGCCACACGCACAGCCCGGAGGGGCCTCTGCATCTTGGGCAGCTTCTGGCCTGTGGGTGCAGGGCGTAGCCATCAGCCTAGACCCTCGCTGGCCACAGCCACTGGGGGTGCTTACTTTATGGAGACGTAGCTCACACGGCAGATGGTGGTTCACCCATGTGACATGCAGCCTAGCCTGTCAGGGATCTTCACAGAGTGTCACAACCAATCCTCCTCTCAGAGCCCCACAGGAAAGCTGGGCGGGTGAGAGTGGCTCCAGGCCCCTCCCCGGGTGGGTCCAGAGGACACTCCTCTCTTGCCCCATGGCTTCCACTAGTGGGAGGCGGTGAAGACAGAGGTGTCCTTGAGTCCGCAGGGCCTGTGGTCCAGCAGCCACGTGAGGGCTCCGTCCCTGGGGCAGAGGTGGGGCTCCCGGGGCGTCCACCACCTTGACTGACCACACCTTTCTTCCCTCCCCTCAAATGAAGCTATAACATCACCACGGGTCTGTACCCCTTCGAAGGGGACAACATCTACAAGCTCTTTGAGAACATTGGGAAGGGGAGCTACGCCATCCCGGGTGACTGTGGCCCCCCGCTCTCCGACCTGCTGAAAGGTGGGGGCCTCGTCCCTCTGCCCACAGCCCCAGGGAGGCGGGGCTTTTGTGCAGAAATGCAGGGTGGGGGGTGTTAGGTGGGGGGCTATTGGCCCTGAGACCCCTGCAGGCACTGAGAGGACTGAGCGGAGAGGCCGGCCTCCCACTAGGGCCTGGTTTGCGGGTCCCGCAGCTCCACCCTGCTTCTGGGCCCTGTTCACCTTTCAACTCCCACCCCTGAGGGCAGTGCTGCCCTGCGCCTCCCCCAGCCCCGCCCTCGGGGGCTCCCTGGCCTGTGTCAGGCTCGTCCTGCTGCACTTCCTGTGTGTGGGCAGCAGGTGGCACTGGCCGTCTGTCCGTCTGCCCAGTGGCCTTGGGAGAATGGAACCGCCCTGCCTGTCCAGCCCAGCCCTGTCTCCCAGGCAGGCACGCAGAGGCTGTCCCTGGCCTGTCCCCTGGAGTGGCCTCTGTCAGGGAGGCCATCTATGCAAGGGGGCCCCCCTTGGGAGCATCCAGGTATCACCTGGGGCCTGACAACAGAGGCTGGTCAGGTGGGGATGATTGGTGGGGTCTCGGGCCTGTGCCCGGCTGACTGGCTCCTCGCCGGCTTCTCCTCAGGGATGCTTGAGTACGAGCCGGCCAAGAGGTTCTCCATCCGGCAGATCCGGCAGCACAGGTGAGCGGCCCCTGGGGGCAGTGGGGCCAAGACCACAGGGAGGCTGGCCACGTGTGCAGCTGGTTGAGTGGGCGCCAGAGCAGGGCATGGTGGGGGTGCTGGGCTGGGGCCAGACCCCGTGCAGCGCCCGCAGTTCTCAGGGCCCAAGTGGGGTCTCTGGGCAGTGCCCTGTTAGTGGCCAGACAGGCCTTGTCCGAGCTGGGGTCTGAGTGAGGACGTGCATCCGTCTCTGCCCTAGGCATAGAGACACACCGGGAAAGGCACAGCTGGCCCTGAACGCTGGCGAGAGCCCCTCTTTTTACCCTCCTCCTGGGGCTCCCAGCAGCACGGTCTGGTTGGGATCCAGCCAAGGGCACCCAGCTCTGTGACAGGGAAGACAGCAGGCCCCGCAGTGCGACCTCCCTCGCCTCGTGGGCTCTGCTCCTCTGCACCAGCCCCTGGGGTCGCTCGAGCCCCGAGGCCCCCCAGAGACCGGCTCTGGGAGTGGGAGTGTCCGGACCCCTGAGGCGCTGGTGCCGATCGTCCCTTGGGGATCTCTGCGTAGCTCAGGGGCAGCTGGGAACCGGGCGGGTGCTGGGGCTGCCCCCATAGCCTCCTGGGTTAGGATGTATTCATGGCCCCCCAGACCCCCTTCTGGCCTTTGCTGATATCCGTCTGGTGGGTGCTGGCTTCTGAGTGCCACCTGGGAGACAGGCCTGAGGCTGGGCGTGGCGGGGGGTCAGGCCTCAGGGTGGAGGGGACATCTGTCAGGCTTGGAGTGAGGTCAGGGCTACAGACTGAGGTCCTGGCAGCCTGCCTGCTCCGGGAGGGCATGGCTGAGCGTCTGTGGTCACAGCCACCCGGTGCGCGGCCTGGTTCCGGCTCCTGAGCGTGCAGCAGGTACTCTGAGCACAGAGGAGCCAGGTTGGGCAGCTGCACCGTCCTGGTGCGAGCCTGACAGGCACCACCGCTTCTGGGCGTTTGCAGCTGGTTCCGGAAGAAACACCCTCCGGCCGAGGCGCCGGTGCCCATCCCGCCGAGCCCGGACACCAAGGACCGGTGGCGCAGCATGACTGTGGTGCCGTACTTGGAGGACCTGCACGGTGCGGACGAGGATGAGGACCTCTTTGACATCGAGGACGACATCATCTACACTCAGGACTTCACGGTGCCCGGTGAGTCTGGTGGGGGCCCCTGCCCAGCTCTGCTCACTCGGCCGTGACGTCCCACAGAAGCAGGGCGCCTGCCTGTCTGCAGTGAGGACAGCTTCTGCCCTCTGGTGGCCAATCCCACGTCCCCGAAGCCTCCAGCCCACCTGCAGGCCGCCTCCGCCCTGGGGGCAGCTGGGACACGGCTGAAAGGCGTGGGGGCAGCGGGGGCACTGGCCAAGGCCTGTCTGGCCAGGAGGCTTCCCCAGGTGTCTCTCCGGGTGCTGCCTAGCCAGGCACCGCCCACCAGCCTTGGCCTGAGCCCCAGCAGGAGCAGGCGGGGAGCCCCAGGGTCGGGGGAGGGCGGGTGAGAGTCAAAGTGCAGGGTGGCCCCTCAGCCGGCATTCGAGGGTCCAGTGGCCCTCCCTCCCACCATCCCTGAGGCCTGCCCGCTGGCCCTGATGCCGGCCGCCCTTCTTCCCCAGGTGGCGAGGAGGCGTCTGAGGCAGGGCTTAGAGCGGATCACGGCTCACAGAAGAGCGAGGGCTCAGACCTTTCAGGAGAGGAAGCCTCGCGGCCGGCGCCGCAGTAGTGCCGGAGGAGGAGCTCAGGGCCTTAGCATAGGGGCGGCCCGCACTGGCAGCCAGCCCCTCCCCGCCACGCTCCGGCTTGCCTCTGTTCCGCCTGGGGCTGGGCTGTGTCATAAAGCGATGTGCAGTGTATCTGCAGATGGATGCTTGCTGTGCTCGGCTGGAGCATGGCAGGGGCTTTCTGTTTCACTGTATCAGCATGAAGTGGTGGGCAGGGGCCAGCCTGAGAAGGGGGGTACGCCAGGCAGGTTGGGATGTGAAGATCCAGGGGACAAGGACCACCCCCGGGCCCGAGGGTCCCAGAATAGTGGGGGCCCTGCAGAGAGCCTCATCCCTCAGCACCCCCGTGCCCCTCAGCAAACCTCTAGGCTCAGCTCAGTAGCTGGTCCCCAGGAGGGTACCGTGTGAGGACCCCGGGAAAGCACAGTGGGGGGCTCCAGGGGGTGCAGTGTGGGGGGGCTCCCCTGGAGGGCACAGTGTGGGGCCCCCGGGAGGGTACAGTGTGGGGGCTCCCCAAGAGGATGCAGCATGTGGGGGCCCCCCAGGAGGGTACAGTGTGTGGGGGCCCCCAGGGTCAAAGGGTCTCGCCTCCTGGGCTCTTGCATTTGTGGCACTGTGGCCGTCGCGTCTGTTGGGACGGGAGGTGCTGCTGGGCACCCTGGTCACTGGGGTGTGCTGGGAGGTGGGGTCCCCTCATGGCGCCCATCCTTGGGGCCTGGCTGCAATTTGACCCCAGGTCCAGGGCCTTCTGCCTTTCAGAGCTCTGGGGCCCTGAGACGGGCAGTCAGGCAAATCCCAGGCAGGAGGGCCAATTAGGGCAGGGCCAGCCCAGGCAGGCCGCCAGAGCCCTTGCTGGGACGTGGACCACACGCTGACCCTCACGGCCGCCCCTGCAGGCCAGGATTCCTGAGCCAGGACCCGGCACTGGCTTCCCTCCAGGCCTGTGTGAGACTGCCCTGTGTGGGCTGCCCTGGGGTGAGGTACCGGGGAGGAGGGCAGGGGTTGGGCCACCTTTTTCATGACCCTGCTGAGCCCACTGTGGGTGGTGGGAAGGAGTACCCGGCAGAGTGGGGTCCGCTGGGACCACTTGGCGTGGCTGAGGCCTCGGTACTCGGTACTGGGTGCTCAGGTGCTGACGCCCTTTCCACTGCTCAGGCGCTGGGGACAGGCTCAACTTGAGGCTTCAGTGTGAGCCCCATCCCTGACCTGCAGAGCCCCCTTGCATCGGGGCAGGACAGCCCAGCGCCCTTGGGTCAGGGTGTTCTCCACACTCGGCCTGGGCTGCTGCATTGGCCCCTGCATGGCTCCACTTTGGCCTTGCCTGTCCCTACCCAGAATGGGGGTCCTGCTGCCGACACCCAGAACCAGGGAAGGGGCTTGGGGCAGGTCCTGGGCACCAGCGCAGACAGGCGTGTGGGGTGGGAGAGGGGACCGAGGGTCCCAGTGCCTCGTGGGGGCAGGGCCCTGGTGGCAGCTGTGCCACTGATGCAGAGCTAGGGCACCTTGTCTACCAGGTTGGCCCCATGGGAGTGGGCACAGGGTCTGCCCCAGCGGAGATGGGCTGGGTGTAAGACCTATGGGTGCCATTGGTGCCTCCTGACCAAGGTGCTTTTTTTTTTTTTGGAGACAGTCTTGTTCTGTCGCCCAGGCTGGAGCGCAGTGGCACAATCTCGGCTCACTGCAACCTCCACCTCCCAGATTCAAGCAATTCTCCTGCCTCAGCCTCCTGAGTAGCTGGGATTACAGGTGCGCGCCACCACGCCCGGCTAATTTTTGTGTTTTTAGTAGAGATGGGGTTTTACCATGTTGGTCAGGCTGGTCTCAAACTCCTAACCTCGTGATCCACCCGCCTCGGCCTCGCGAAGTGCTGGGATGACAGGCGTGAGCCACCGCGCCCGGCCCAAGGTGCCTTTTTAAAGCCAGTGACTTCCTGTGCACACGGTGGGAGGTGTATGGCAAGTCCTGGAAGCTGCTGAGTCAGCCACCGGCCCCTTCTCGGAGCTGGGGCTCTGCACGGGGCACATGAGCTCTGGGGCAGCCCAGGGCAGCCTCCCACTGACGGTGCCTGGGAGGGGCCTCGGGGGTGGCTCGGCAGCCAGTGTGTTGGCGGAGTCCTCACAGACCACCACAGCTCCTGGCAGGGACAGCACGTGGGCAGCTTCCTGCACTTCCCCCGCCATTATGAGGACATTGTCCACCTGGGCAGGGTGGGCAGCCCCAGGCCTGTGAGTTTCACAAGACGCTGGTGCTGGTTGGTGGCCGGCAGAGACTGGGGGCGGCTGGGGGCCCTGGCAAGCTGAGCTCTACTCCCCACGTGGTTCTGTGCTGGCATTTCGCATGCCTGGCCTGAGCCTGGCCCTCCTGTGTCCTCACAGGTGAGCATGTGGTGGCTCCTGCACCTTTAGAACCAACCATGGGCCAGGGCACCCCAGGGGAGCACGGGAGGGTCCTGCCCTGTCCGCTTGCCGCCTACTCAGGAGGCCCCTGTAGACAGTACCTGGGTGGGGTCCCACCTGGGGCCGTGGCAGGTGCAGCAGACGGGGTGGAGGGGGCATTCCTCCCAGGCCATCTGTGGGAGGCTCATCCCCTGAGGGTGCCTCCCGGAGCTGCTGGGGGACAGCATTTCAGGCTGGAGAGATTTGGGCCTGACCCGGGGGTGGGCATGGCCTGGGCCACAGCTGTGTCTCCCTGTGCTGGGGGCCAGCCAGGTTCCTGCGGCTCTGGGGGTGCGGCCCTAGGCTCAGGCCACACTTGCCGTCTCCCTCCCAGGACAGGTCCCAGAAGAGGAGGCCAGTCAGAATGGACAGAGCCGGGGCCTCCCCAAGGCCGTGTGTATGAACGGCACGGAGGCGGCGCAGCTGAGCACCAAATCCAAGGCGGAGGGCAGGGCCCCCAACCCCGCCCGCAAGGCCTGCTCCGCCAGCAGCAAGATCCGCCGGCTGTCGGCCTGCAAGCAGCAGTGAGGGTGGCCACCTGCAGGTGGGGTGCGGCGGGACCCGGGCGGGGCATGTGGGGACACTGCAGGGATGCCACAGCCAGCCATGAGCATAGCCCACGCCAGTCATGGCGGCTGTCGAACGGCTGCGCATAGTTGCCATGTAGCCTTTGGGTAGCTTGGCCACGTAGCAATCCCCACTGAGGGTGGTATCTCCGGGCCTGGTGTCTGGCTAGCGTGCTGGTCACGGAGGCCTACGTGTGGCAGGACTCTAGGGGGTGTCGTGCCATCCTCACAGCCATCTCTCAGAGTGGGTGCATTTAGAGGACCCTGCCCTGGGCCTGGCACCCCCTCCCCATGCGTGGGCTACTCCCAGGAAAGGCTCACGTTGGGCTCAGTCCAGAAGCTTTTGAGGCATGAGTGGGTGGTGGGTGGTGGGGAGGGGCGGCGACCTCCATGGCCCTGCTGGGCTGCCCCAGGCTCTGAGCCAGCTGCCAGGTCTGGCTGAGGCTGAGTCGTGCCAGACGCTGCCCTCTCTCTCCCTGTGTGCCTGCTCCCTCTCCCAGCCCCAGATGTCAGAGACCCTTGTCACCTGCTGAGGATGCGGGGTGGATGGGAGCCCGAGGCTGAACCCCCTGCCTTGCCACAGTCCCTCTCCCAGGTTTTGGGGGCCACTGCCTGAGTTACGTGTCTGTCCCCCAAATGGGTGCTCACAGCCCATCCACCAGCGTCAGAGCCTGCCAGACCCTACTGCAAGAGGCTACACTTAATGTACCCCGGGAGTGACTCAAGGGTGGCCTTCCCTGGCCTCCCCTGCTGCCCCACTGGAGTGTGGTAGCCCGATGACTGCACCTCAGCTTCTCCATCCTCCCAGGAGCCCGAGGGAAGCGGAGAACCGGTACCCAGGCTGACCTCTTCCGTCCTCCCTCCCCCCTGCAGCCCGTGTCCAGGAGCCCCGCCAGGTGCCCGCGCCAGGCCCTCAGTCTTCCTGCCGGTCCCGCCCGCCCTCCCTCCCGGAGAGGTGGCTGCCATGCCTCTGTGCCGACCACGCCCCAGGACCTCCGGAGCACCCTGCAGGGCCGGGCAGGGGGACAGCAGGGACCGGGCACAGCCCTCCCCTCGGCCGCCCGGCAGTGCACGCTTGTTGACTTTGCAGCCCGGGGCAGAGCCTTCCCGGGCAGGCGAGGGAGGAGGGAGGCGGCCTCGATGCACTTTACGTGGAGACTACTGGCCCCGCCCGTGGCCTCGTGCTCCGCAGGGCGCCCAGCGCAGTCCCCGCCGCAGACCAGCGGGCGGGTGTGGAGACCAGGCTCCTGGCCCTGCCATGCATGCAGCACCGCCCGGAAGCCGCGCGGCCACTTTGGTTTTGTTTGGTTGGTTCCATTTTCTTTTTCTTTTTTTTTTTTAAGAAAAAATAAAAGGTGGATTTGAGCTGTGGCTGTGAGGGGTGTTTGGGAGCTGCTGGGTGGCCGGGGGGGGGGGGGGGGACCGTGGGGTTGGGCTCACGTCGCAGCTGCCTTTGCGCGCTCGGGTCACCCTGCTTCGGCCGCCCGGTCTGAGGGCAGGACCCCTCACCTCCCCCAAGGCCACTGCGCTCTTGGGACCCCAGAGAAAACTCGGAGCGAGCAGGAGTGTGCAGTCAGTATGTATAATCATCCAGAAAACAAACACGAGAAACGCCATCGCGGGATGGTGCAGACGCGGCGGGGGCTCGGAGGGCGTGGTGCGGGCGAGGGCGCCCGAATTTGGCAATAAATAAAGCTTGGGAAGCTTGGACCTGGCCGTCTGGGTTTTGTTCGCGTCTCAACATGGACGGGGCGGCAGCGGGGCGGGCGCCGTTCACATGCGGAGGGCAGTGGGGACTCGGGGGCGGAAGGGCCGGGCCGGCTCCCCCAGGGCCGGCGGCGGCAGCGGCGGCGGCGCAGTTATTGCTCGGAGGCGGCGCGGGCTGCCGCCAGCACACGCCGCGGTGAGGTAAACGGTCTCGGGGGTCGGCAGTCACGGTGTTGAGCCGCCTCCCGGCCCAGGGCGGTCAACTCGTCTGCGGCCCTTAGCGCCCCGCGGCCCCAACCCGGGCGAGCTCGCGCACGCGCCCGGCACGCGGCGGCTCCATCCGGCCCGGCGGGCTGCGCGTCCCTCGGGTGGCGGCCCTGCGAGTGTCTAAGCAGCCGCCCGATCCGGGACGGAGGGCAGTTGGTCGTTGTCCTCAGGAGCCCGAAGCTGAGAGCCGTTCACGCCCCTTCCTTCCCGCCCAGCCGGGGTCTCCGCGTCCCGCGCCTCACGACGCGCAGCACCCGGCAAGCACCGGCCAGAGCAGTGCGCACTTCGACCGCGCGAGGGCGGCCGGGGCTCTGCGCGTGCGCCCTGAAGCGACGAACGCGCCTCCGTCGCCCCGCGCGTGCGCGAAGGGCCCACGGTTCCAGCGCATGCGCGTCGGGGCGTCGCGCCCCCACGTCTCTCCCGCCGCCGAGGCCCCGCGCGGCGCCGAAGAAGCTGCCAGAGAGATGGGCCCAGGACGCGGGACTTAGGCCGGGCTGTGGTCGGGGGACGTGGGAGCGGCGGCGACCAAAGAGGGAGCCGCCACGACGGGCTCGGAGAGGCGTGGCGGAAAGAGTCTCTCTTCGAGGCCGGCCGCCAGCTTGTCCAGCACCGCCCCGGGGGGTACGACGCAGAGGCCCGAGCCGGGGCATCCCCCGCCGCCCGGCTCCTCCTCGATGACGGGGATGGCGGGGTCGTCGCCGGCGCCGCCCAGGGTACGGCCGTCGGGCGGGCCGTCCACGCTGTCGCCACGCCGCAAGGGCGCACGCGCGGGTCGGGCCGCACCGGCAGGCGGCGCCGGGGTTCCGGCCAGGGCCGGGGCCGCGCGGGCGCCGGGGTCGCTGTGCTGCCGGCCGCGCTGCCACTGCTTGCGGGCGTGCGGGTGCGCGCGGGCGCGGTGTCGCGCGGCGGCCGGCGTGTCGTCAAAGTGCGGGTCGTGGCGCAGGAACTCGTGGAATAGCGCGTCCGTCTTCTCGTCGATGCTGTAGTCGCGGCGCGGGCGGCGGGGCCAGGCGCGGGGGCTGCGGGGCCGGGCGGGCGCGGCGGGCGGCTCGGTGTCGTCGCCGGCGCCGCGGCCCTCGATGCTGGCGTAGCCGCTGTCCATCTGCAGCAGCCGGCGCGCCTCGCCGTCCTTGGGCCGCGGCGCGGGCGGGGAGGGCGGCGGGAAGGCGGGCGCCGCGCCCCCGGAGCCCGAGCCCGAGCTGTCGCCGCTGCGCACCGAGTCGCGGTCGTTGCCGCTGCTGCTGTGGTCCGAGGCGGCCGCATGCAGCTCGAGCGAGGCGCGCAGGCTCCACAGGTCGCGGTAGCTGGTCTGGGCCTGCTCGGGGCCCGCGTCCCGCTCGGCGTCCGGCTCCAGTGGCGGCTGCTGCTGCTCAGGCCCCGCGCCGCGCTCCGGGGGAGAATCGGGGCTCGCTCCTCCCGCTGCCTCGGCCGCCTCTAGCCTGCAAGCCAGGCCGCGCCGTCAGAGCCCGGCCGAGCCCCGCGCCCCCTCCCTGGCCGGCCACCCGCCCTCTGGATCAGGGAGGGTGGGCCCGGGTGGGACTTGGGACTCGGGCAGGCCCTGGAAGGTGAGAGCTTTAAAATGGGCCGGTGTGTTTTGCAGGGAATGGGTCTTGCATTGACCCTGAGCTGTAGCGCCTGCTCCTTAAGCAGGGTGCGTCCATCCTGGACTGCAGACAGCGGGGGCCCCCTCCCTTGGAAGCTCCCAGGAAGAGTCAACGCGCTTCTCCCTGGGAGTCACCTTTTCCCAGCCTCCCAGTGAATGTGGGAGCCGCAGGGGGTGGACTGGATGCGGTTGAGTCCAGCTCAGCCACTGCTCCAGGCTAGGGCTCTCTGCCCACCCATGCTGGATAAACAGCAGGAGGAGGACGGTGCACAGACGTGAGGGTCACTCCCCAGACCAGGGCTGCCCCAGGAACCCTGCTCTGCCCCAGCCCCACGCCCCATTCCCATCCCACTGGACGTGGGCCCTGGGCTTCAGGAAAGTTGCCCTTGGGGTTGGGGCAGGAATGCCGCTGGCCAGAGTGGTCACAGCAGCTTCTGAGAAGGGTCTGCCCAGCCCTCGGGAGCGTGGTGGGGGTGGGAGAGGGCCCGGGACCACAGCAGAGCCCTTCAGGCCTCGTTCTCCACTAGCAAGCGGCAGTACCAGCGCCATCGTCGGGGGTGGGGCCCCACCTCCCACCCACCCCCCTACCCTTACCCAGTTTCTCCCTGCTTCCCTCCTCTGGTCCATGCTGGAGAGGTGGCCCCAGTGAGTCAGCCTCTGGGAGGGGCCTTGCTGCTGGAGGCGGGTGAGCGCGTGTCCACGGGGCCTGGAGAGCGCTCCCAGGGCCGCCTAGTGGGGGGGCGAAGCGGGGCAAGGGCCCACAGGTCCACCCCTAGCACCTCCATCTACTGAAAAATACCTGCCGAGAGCAGGGGGCGGGCTGGCCAGAAAGGGACGGGGGCGTGGGAAGGCCACGGCGTCGCCAGCCCTGGCGATGTACTGGATGAAGTCCTCGTGGGGGGCGCCCCCCTCCTCCTGCTCCGTGCTCTCACTGGCTGCCCGCTGCCGCTGGAAGTGGTGCCGCTTGGGGGAACCTGCGCGGGGGATGTGCCGTCAGCGTCAGCCCGCATGTACCTCCACCCTCCACCCCACACGCAGAACGCCTGCGCCGCCCCCCAACACA
Source organism: Macaca nemestrina (assembly GCF_043159975.1). Classification (NCBI taxonomy): domain Eukaryota; kingdom Metazoa; phylum Chordata; class Mammalia; order Primates; family Cercopithecidae; genus Macaca; species Macaca nemestrina. The sequence goes on from NC_092144.1 coordinate 1,400,850, forward strand.
CAGAATGCAGGGGATGTGCCGTCAGCGTCAGCCGTCATGTACCTCCACCCTCCACCCCACACACAGAACGCCTGCGCCCCCCCACACATACACCACCTGTGGCGCCCCCACACAGAACGCCTGCGCCCCCCCCACACATACACCACCTGTGGCGCCCCCACACAGAACGCCTGCGCCCCCCCCACAGAACGCCTGTGCCCCCCCCCCACAGAGAATGCCTGTGCGCCCCCTCACACACACCACCTGTGGCGCCCCCACACAGAACGCCTGCGCCCCCCCACACATACACCACCTGTGGCGCCCCCACACAGAACGCCTGCGCCCCCCCCACACATACACCACCTGTGGCGCCCCCACACAGAACGCCTGCGCCCCCGCCCACACACAGAACGCAGAGGATGTGCCGTCAGCGTCAGCCAGCGTGTACCTCCATCTTCCACCCCACATGCAGAACGCCTTGCCCCCCCCCACACACACACAGAATGCCTGCAGCCCCCCCACACAACGCCTGTGCCCCCCCACACACAGAATGCCTGCAGCCCCCCCACACAACGCCTGTACCCCCCCACACGCCTGCAGCCCCCCCACACAACGCCTGTGCCCTCCCCACACACGCCTGTACCCCCCCACACGCCTGCAGCCCCCCCACACAACGCCTGTGCCCTCCCCACACAGAACGCCTGTGCCCCCCCTCACACATATACACCACCTGTGGCACCCCCCACACAGAATGCCTGCGCCCGCCCCACACACCTGTGCCCTTCCACACAAATGCTTGTGCCTGCCCCCACAGAATGCCTGTGTCCCCCCACACATTGTGGCCCCCCCACACACATAGAACACCTGTGCCCCCCTCACAGAACACGTGTACCACACAGACCTGTGCCCCCCACACACACACGCACAGAGAAGTGGGCCCTGGTTTGGGCCAGACCCCAGCTGGCATCTCCCCAGGCCAGGTGGGTGTGGACAGTGACTGTATGTACACCCTGGAGTACAGGTGAGGAAACTGAGGCACGGAGGGCAGAGATGCTAGGACCAGAGAGCCTGGGCAGGGCAGGGCCAGGAAGCAAGTGAGTAGAAGGGCCTCAGGCACTGGTAGTGCCCCAGGGCAGCCCTGGTCAATGTGTGGCTACTCATAAGGACGTGTCCTGGACACCTGGTGGCCTGCACAGCCTGGCTCAAACTATGGAAGGCATGAGAGAGTCACATACAGGCTTGGTGTGGACTAATGAGGAGAGGGAGAGCGGTGCCCTCTCCTGCCAGCTCCACCCTGGTCTGGGGAGCGCTGGGAGACTGCCCCACCCCTGCCTCGGCCCCCTTCTCCCAACAGCCTCCCCAGCGAAGCTTGAGTGGGCAGGCCCCAGGGGCAGGGAGGCAGTTACCCAGCAAACGGGTTGTGGGTTGTGCTGCAAGCACATTGGACTCTAAATGTCTCTAGTTGCCACCAGGGCTCCATTCATCTCAAGATCTGGATTCTCTCAGCAGGACCGGGGCAGCCAGAGGAGGCCTTCCCCTCTCTGGCCCCTAGCCACCTTGGGGTGGGGGTTGGGAGAACTCACCCCACCCCTGCTGGCTGAAGCCAGGCCCCAATACGGGGTCTCCCACTGTCTGATGGCATGTCCTCTGTCACACTGACAGCACCTTCTCTCTGCATTTGTCCCCTGTCCCGGCCTCACCTGACAACTGGACCTGCCACCCCCTCCACAAGGCAGAGCAGGGCCCCAGCCCCTCTGGCTTGCCCTAGCCCTGCTGCCGGAGCTACGGACGGGACCCCTCTGCTCCCGCCACACACTCCTGCCCCAAGCCCAGAAAAGGCAGCCCTGTCTCCAGGATCCTGCCTGACCCAAGGCCTGCAGAATTCAAGGACTACAGAGATCTATGTGCTACAGCCCAGAGGGCAAAGCGCCGCCCCCACCCCCAGCTTCTGTAAGTTTTTCTGGCACACAGCCAGGTGCATTCGTCCCGCAGTGCCTCCTGCTGCTTCCTCACCTCAACAGCAGCACTGAGTTGTGGAGACAGCCTCTCCGACCATAACCCCACGAATGCCACCATCTGGGGCCTGACGGGAAATGTCTGCTGACCCCTGGCGCAGTCCAACACTTACTTCGTGTCAGAGGAAGCCAGAGCCCAGACCGGCAGAGGGCCTTGGCCAAGGTCACACAGCAGCTGATGCTCTGGCTAGCGGGCGAGGGAGGGGCTCCTGGAGAACTCACCTTGCGCTCACATTCCCAGGGATGAGAGCCCAGCGTGGCTGGGGGGGGGGATGCAGGCCGCAGGCCCCACCCTCTACGCTGCACAGTGACCAGGTGGCCCCCTGACACCCTCCTTTACCACCTCATCCTGGGTGCCCCAATGACCTGAGAGGAGTCAGGGCGTGCAAAGCCCTCCCACACAGGGCACCGGAGCTAGGTGGGTCTGGCTCAAGCTGCCCACACACTCAGCCCTCCCAGCCACCTGCAGAACCTCAGGCAGGATGCCCGCTGGCAGACTGGGCAGGGCCAGGCCCCAGAGCATTGGCTCCCCACCCAGCCCACAACCTCCTGCTCCTGGATGTCCAGGGCAGCCCCTGGCAGCCACCACCAAGCCCGCAGGGGCCACTCTCCACCAGGTGCCACAGCTCACCTCTCGTGTCCAGACTGGCCGCCCGCTGGCTGGGCTCCAGCTTCCACTTCTTGACCTTGAAGTAGGGGCTGGCCCCGTCCAGGCTGGCATGGCGGCGCAGGCGGGTGAGGAACTGCAGAACGGTACCTGTCCCGGATCCCGGGCCCACCTCCCCAGGTCCTGCTGCAGCCCCGGACCCTCCAGCCTTGGTGCTCCTGGTACCGGCATCCAACTGGCAGGGAACAGAGATGGCGCTCAGACTAAGACCTCTTCCCAGCCCCGCATGCTGGCCCCAGATGGCCCTAGGTTAGGAGACAGTCCCGAGGACCCCCATCACTGGGACAGAGAGGGGTACCTGCTCGGAGAGGGGCAGAGGCAGGAGGAGGGGCACTCGGTGGCTGGGTGCGCTACACAAGGGTGCTCTGCCCTCCGGGGAAGGTCCCTGGACATGGTGTTTGGAGAGAGGAGGTGGTGTGTGTCTAGGAGCTTTCTCGCCCACGGTGTGGGCTGCAGGTGAGGGAGGGCAGGAGTGGTGCACCCTCTCCAGCACCTAGGGAATGTCAATGAGGTAGGAGCCTGGGGTGCCCCTGCGTGTAAGTACACGCCTGTGTCCGGTGTGCGGTCGGCTCCCGCTTTCTCCCGTGTGCAATGACCTGGCAGGCCAAGGAGGGCCGTGGTGGGTGGGAGGTCATAGGCTGACGGTGGTCCTGGATTGGGGGCAGGGAGGGGAAGGACCCTCCCGGGCTGTGGACACTGTGGGGGACGCGCAGGGGCCCTCACCGAGATGCCTTCCCCAGAGTCGCTAGATGCCGAGGGGCTGATCTCCGCAAAGTCAGTGGCGCCCGCGGCCGAGTTGTAGGGATCACCTGGCAGGGCGGAGCTGGGGCCCACGGAGCGGCCCGTGAGGGCCTTCCCCGGGGGCTGTGGGACAGAGCCAGGTGGGGGAGGAAGCAGTGACAGGTCAAAGAGCATGGGTGGGTGAGGGGCACGGGTGGGTGAGGGGCATGCTGGGCTCGGCTCCCTGCCCTGCTCCACCCCACCTCGCCCATCCCAAGATGAGGGCAACCCCGAAAAAGAGTGAGTGAGGGCGTGGGGGCCCAGGAGTCCCTGGGGCTGCCCCCACATCCCCCGAGGAACCCCGATGGCTGCTGCCCATAGGCTCACCTGGAAGATGGCCAAGGTGGTCTTGGGAGAGGTGGCTGGGTGGGGCGTGGCAGCCGAGCTGGCCTCACCCGAGTCACACTCATGGATGGTGACAATCTTGAGGGGCGGCAGGTGCAGGTGTGTGAGCCGGGCATTCTTCAGGTGGTGGAAGTCCCCCTCCGTCAGTGTGTACCTGCGACGGTATCTGGCCGTCAGAGCCTGCCCACCTCCCATGCCTGATGCCGCAGCTGCTGCGCTCTGCCATCCACTCTGCTGGCCAAGGCCGCCCCACCGCACAGTCCCAGTTCAGGGGCCTCCGCCTTGGTCCCTGCGGCCTCTGCGCGCAGCTCCTCCCCTGTCCCAAGCAGCCATGACCTGAGACAGGCCCTGGGGTACCCCCTGATGCCACCCTGCTTACCGGCGGCCCTTGTCCTGCGTCTTGCGGCTCTGCTCGAACAGCGCCGCCTCGTTGAAGGAAACCCGGCGGCCAGTGGAGCTGGTGGACAGGAAGCGCTCAGTCTCCGCATCCTGGCTCTCGGGGTCCTCCCCCCGGAAGTCGGGGTCTGCGTGAAGAGGCAGGAGAGGGTGGGCCCCGGGTGGGCCACGCCAAGCGCCTGGTCCCGGGAGGGCTGCTCGTCGGGCAGCCGGGACGGGGAGGGCTGGGGCCACGGCGCGGGCGGCCGGGCGGGTGGGGCGAGGGACACTCGTCCATCCGCTCACACACTCACTCGCTCAGCACGCGCCTGGGCCCACCTACGCCTGGGCGTTAAGGAAACAGAGATGAGTCGGAATCGAGCTGCGCCCAGTCTGGTGGGGGAGACAGACAGACACAGACGGTCAGGCGGCCTGAGGGGGCAGTGGGTGGCCAAGGGGCAGATGGACAGGTGGGCGCGCAGCTGGGCTGGCCAGCACCTCACCTTGGGCCGGGTGGGTGCCGTTGTCCAGATAGGTGGTGGTGGTCTTCTCCACTTCCTCCATGGCCCTGGGAGAGACATCGGGAGAGCCCAGTGGCACCAAGGGCCCAGAGAACCGCAGTGGGTCTCGGCTCTCTGCCCCAAGCCAAGGCCCTGTGCATCACCCACTCTCTAGAGGCACAGCCCACCCTGTGACTCAGAAGCCAGTGAGGTAGGTCCCCCATACCCGACTGGTGCCCACAACCACCATGCACCTGCCCAGCCAAGGTAGGGGCCTCGCACCTGTTGAGGCGCTGGTGGACGTCCCAGCAGCGCTTGCAGAGGAGCAGGACGCCGGACAACACCACCAGCGTGCCCCCCACGAACAGCGACATCACCACCACCAGCAGCACGTAGTTATCCAGGATGGGGTCTGGCTCTGCCTGCGGGCATGCGGGGGGGGGGGGTCAGGTGCTGCTGGCCTGGACGACCTCCAGCCCCTCCCACCTGTCCCCTGCACCCACCGTAGGGCGTCCAGTGGCGTTGTCCCACGACGTCGTCAGGGCTACTGTGGCAGTGGTGGTGGTGGTGGTGGTGGTGGCGGCGGCGGCGGCGGCGGTTGTGGCCATGGTGGCTGTGGGCTGCATTCTGAACTGGGGAGGAGGGCCCTGTAGGGAGGAGGCCTGGTCAGCTCCAGCTAGGCCTGCTTCTCCTCCAGGAGCCACTGCAGACAAGCCAGGTCTTCCCTGCGGGACCGGGAGCCCACACAGGGGCCAGTGACTCATGGAGAGGCGGCAGAGCCAGAGGCAGCCTCCACCCGGCTTGGCTCTGGCGGGAGGGCCCAGGGGGCTCTCTCTGGACCTCCATCTTACATCCCCATGGCAGGGGAGGAAGCCTGGCCCTCTGAGGGTGCGCCTGTGCCCATCACAACTGCACACAGCCGGTGCAGCCTGTCCTGCAAGATAACGCCAGGCCCTGGAGCTCTGCGACGGGAAGGGCAAGCACTCGGAGGAATGGGGACAACGAGGCGGTGCGGCCAGCTCCAGAGAGATCCAAACACCCTATCCGCCCCATCACTACCCCCGCCCCAAGAAGTTCAGCTACACCGTGGCAGGGCCCACCCCGCCATGGTTGGGTAGAGGGAGACCTCCCGCTGCCCGCGCGCGGGGGAGGGCGAAGGGGCTGGGTGCGTGTCCCCGGGTCACGACTCCCACGACTCTGGGAGGTGGAGGTCCCCCGGTGCTGAGCGCTGGTGGGAGTGCAAGGGACAAAGGAGGCGCATCTGTTCCCGGCCCAGAGAAGCTGGTTCCCATGGCGACCGCGGAGCAGGCCACGGCTGGGGGGGCGGGTTGCCAGGGAGCGGCGGGGAGGGGGCGCGGGGGCGGCAGCCTTGGGAGGGGGGGCCGGCGCGGAGCCGCAAGATGGCCGCGGCCGCCACCCCGCCGTGCCCAGCCCGGGCGCCCGGAGCATCCCCGGCCACCTTATGCTCGGGGGAAACTGAGGCGGGGCGCGGCACTAGGGAAAGGAGCCCCTGGACATTGCGCGACGCAGCCGGGCGGGGAGGCCCGGGAATCGCAGGGGGTCGGGACTGGCGCCGGGGTGCTCAGCGGCCCCAGGTCGGCACCGCACGCGCGAGGCCTCTCCCGGAGCGAGAGGAGCGCACAGGCGGCAGCCACTCCTGCCCCTCCCCGGCTTCCGCCCACACACGACAGCGGGAAACTGAGGCCCAAAGCCGGGCAGGCTCCTGGTGGGGGCTGCTGTCCTCCGCGCTCCCGGTCACAGGCTGCCCGGGCCCTAGTACTGGGGGAAGGGGCCGCATATGTAGGTCGGGAAATGAGTTCAGGCTGGAGGGGGTGGGGCACAGGCGCAGAATGGTGACCGGAGGCCGGGGAAGAGGGGGACTCCTGGCGGAGGCGACTGCGGGAGTCGAGGGCGGAGGTTCCCCACGGGGCAGCACCGCACCCCCGAGCCGGCCAAGGGGTGGGGATGGCGAGCGAGGGGAGGCAGGGACCCGACGCCAGGGCTGAGCCGAGACGCCATCGTCCTCGCCCGACCTCACAGGGAGAAACTGAGGCTGGGGCGGGGCCTGGGCGGGGGTCCCTCTCCAGGCAGCCAGGTTGGGGGCGCAAGGCCCGGAGCTCGGTCCCCACGCCCGCCGGACTCCTCCGCGCCCTCCCTCCAGCCGTTCAGCCCACAGCCGGCTGCGATCCCCGGCCTATCCCCCGTCCACCCCCCGCAGCCCTGGGCCCGCCGCGCCTACCTCAGCGCCGGGACGCGCGGCCCATGGGCGGCGGGCGGGCGGCGGGCGGCTGCGTGGCTCTCCCGGCTGGCTCCGGCGCCCGGTGGCCGCGGAGCAGGCGGAGAATTTATGAATGGAGAGAGCGGTGCGGGGGAGGCCGGCGCGAGAGGAGGGGCCGCGCACGTGACCGCGTTGGCGGCGCGCCCGCTCCGCGCGCCGGGTGCTGCCCCGTCCCCGGCCCGCCGCCCCCGCTGCGCTCGCCGCTGGGTCTGGCTGGCTCCGCGCCGGCCGCCGCCTCCCCTTCCCTTCCGGCGGGGGCGGGGGGCGGAGCCTGCGCTCCCGGGCGCCCACTCCGCACCCGGAGCCGCCCCCCGCACCCGCCGCGGCGGCCGAGCCCCGCCCCCGGCCCATCGGCACGATTCACCCCGCCCGGTCCTGAGGTCCCAGGGACGCAGCTCGGGGTGTCCTGGAATGCACGACTCTCTGCAGCCCGAGGTGCGCCGCGTGCGCAGGAGGGGGGGGGTCCCGGGGGACACGGACTCCCCTCTCACGTTGCTTGGTCCGTGAGGGTTCTGGGGCGGCACAGCCAGGGCGCCTCGGGCACAATTGCAGCCCAGGGTCTCTGGTTATAGGCGCCCCGCCTGCTTCCCCACGCAGGTCCCCTCTGTCACTGTGGAGGGCTCGCCATGCCCCTCCTGGCCCCTGTCCTGTGTGACAGCGATCACAGACCGGCTTAAAGCTGAGTAGAGCCCATGGGGCCCAAACGTGCGCTCACAGAGGTCTGCTTGTGGGGTGACATCAGAACGACACCTGCAGAAACCCAAGTCCCAGAGCTGCCGCTGCTTCTCCCTCTCAGACCATCGAGCCTCACCTTCAGATACTCAGGCCACACACCTGCCACCAGCCTGGCCCAAGCGCCACCCCAGCCCCGCTGGGCCCACACCTAACACCCCACAGCGCCTGCTCTTTCTCATCCCAAAGAAAGGCTGACACCGCTGGCCCAGCTCAGCCTCCCCGCCTCTGCCCTTACAGGTGCTCCGTACCCAGGCCTCTTTGTCCATTCAGCCAAAGATTCACCCTGGTTTCCTTCAACTCCTCCAGCTTCACAGTCTCGGCGATTCTGCTCTTGGCTCCCAGCCCATGTCCGGGTCCTCTCCTCTGCTACGTCTCTCCAAGGCCCTATGCCTTGCGCCTTGCCTGTTCCTGTGTGCTGTGGGACCCCCACTCCGCTAGCTGTGAACTCCAAGGGCAGCTCTTCTCTTATGGCTGGCCCTCCAGGCAGAGGGGCAGCACCAGGGAACCTGGTGCCAGGCAGATGGGAATTGCATGGGCAAAGGTTTCGAGGCAGAAAAGTTTGCAGGTCAGCGCCTGTGGAGGAAGCAGAGAAACCGTCTTGTTTCCAGCAGGACCATGACATGGGCAGGCTTCAGGATTTTTTGTATTTTGTTTTTGCTTTTTGGAGAGACAGAGTCTCGCACTGTCACCCAGGCTGGAGTGCAGTAGTGTGATCACGGCTCACTGTAACCTCCACCTCCCAGATTCAAGCAATTTTCCAGCCTCAGCCCAGAAGGTAGTTGGGACTACAGGCCCGCGCCATCATGCTCAGCTAATTTTTTGTTTTTGTTTTTGTTTTGTAGAGATGGAATCTTGCTATGTTGTCCAGGCTGGTCTCGAACTCCCGGACTCAAGAGATCTTTCTGCCTCAGTCTCCCAAAGTGTTGGGACTACAGGCGTGAGCCCCCACACCCCGTCAGGCTTCCGATGTTTAACGAAGACTCGCTATGGCTGTGTGAAGAAAAGGTACCTGTACTAAACAGGCGGAGGCTGGGGCCTGCTAGGCCAGAGACGGTAGCTGCGGTGGCCATGCCGGGTGCACAGGCCAGGACAGGGCGGAATTCCAGAGGAACCCCAGGTTTGGGGCTGGAGTAATGCCGCCCTCACCAGTGGGCGACCCTGGAGTGGAGACTGGAGAGAAGTGGTTCCATGAGTGAGATTCAGTCTATTAGGCCTCCCAGCTTCCTGGAGTGGCAGCTGGATATGAGGTCCCGAGAGCCAGGAGAGGATGTGGTGCACAGGTCATGCCTAGAAAAGTGAGCGGGGCTTCCCCTCTGAACCCCCCGAACCAGGGCCAGAATGACCAGGCCCCAAGTGACCCTCACAGCTCTGGCCCGCAGGGAGGAGCCAGGCCCAACCCTTCATCCTGAGTCCGGCCAGCAGGGCCTTCTTCAGGTGCCCGGGTTCCAAAGGACAGGAGCGACAGCCACTCCACTGGCCTGAACACGGGCAGGGGGCGAGGGTGCAACCTTCGGGTGTAGGGAGCCACGGATGGTGTCGGACAGCCCCAGGCCCTCCCCAGATCCCTGCACCCCTGGGGTCCAGCAGCCCACAGTGCCAGGCACAAGGCCCTTTCCAAGGAGCCCAAGCCCCAACCCCCGCCATCCCCAACTCCGAATTTTCCCGGAGCCTAAAGAGGGGGGCTTGGGGCCCGGACGGGTGCCTCGGACCTGCGTGAGCGCGGGGGCGGGGCAGTGACGTCATGGCCGCGAGCGAGGCTGCGCGGGCCGCTGGCTGACGGCAGCGGAGCCCCGAGCCGCCCGCGCACGCGCTCCTGCGTCAGCGGCGCGCGGGGGCGAGGGCCAGGCAGGAGGTGGGGGGCATTGAGCGCATCTCCGGGCGCGGAGCGCCCTCTGCCGGCACCGGGGAGCAGCGCGCCGGGGTCCGGGGTTCCCAGCGAGCCCTCTCGCATCGCCCGTGCTCCTGCCCGCGCTGTGCCCCTGGCGGCGGTCGCCGTTCCCTAGAACAGCGGCACCTGCAGCCTTCCACCCTGTCTCATCCTGCACTTTCTCGACTTTTACTAATATTTATTTTTGGCATTTGTCACCACCTATCACTACTACCTGCTTATTTTTTAATTAATTTTTGAAACAGAGTCTTTTTTTTTGTTTGTTTTTGTTTTTTTTGTTTTTTTTTTTAATTTTTTGAGGCGGAGTCTCGCTCTGTCGCCCAGGCCGGAGTGCAGTGGCCAGATCTCAGCTCACTGCAAGCTCCGCCTCCCGGGTTCACGCCATTCTCCTGCCTCAGCCTCCCAAGTAGCTGGGACTACAGGCGCCCGCCACCTCGCCCGGCTAGTTTTTTGTACTTTTCAGTAGAGACGGGGTTTCACCGTATTAACCAGGATGGTCTCGATCTCCTGACCTCGTGATTCGCCCGTCTCGGCCTCCCAAAGTGCTGGGATTACAGGCTTGAGCCACCGCGCCCGGCCGAAACAGTCTTGCTCTGTCGCCCAGGCTGGAGTGCAGTGGCGCGATCTCGGCTGACTGCAACCTCCTCCCCCCGGGTTCGAGCGATTCTCCTGCCTCAGCCTCCCGAGTAGTTGGGATTACAGGCGCCCACCACCATGCTCGGCTAGTTTCTGTATATTTAGAGAGGAGGTTTCGCCATGTTGACCAGGCTGGTTTCAAACTCCTGACCTCAGGTGATCCGCCCACCTCGCCCTCCAAAGTGCTAGGATTACAGGCGTGAGCCACCGCGCCCGGCCTGATCTGCTAAACGACCCCCGGCCCCAGAGCAGGATTCTCACTCTGTCGCCCAGGCTAGAGTGCAGTGGTGCAATCATAGCTCACTGCAGCCTCAACCTTCTTAGACCCAAGCAATGCTCCCACCTCAGCCTCCCCAGTAGCTGGGACTACAGGCGTGCACCACCATGCCAAGGTAATTTTTTGATTATTTGTAGAGACAGGGTCTCCCTATGTTGCCCAGGCTGGTCTCGATCTCCTGGGGTCAAGTGATTCTCCTGCCTCGGCCTCCCAAGGTGCTGGGATTACAGATTGGAGCCACCACACCTGGCCCAGAACAGGAATCTTGATGTTTTCTTGATGTCTATCCAGGACCCTGCATCCAATGAGCGCCCCAAAAATCTTTTTTTTTTTTTTTTTTGTACAGACAGGTCGGGGGCGGGGGCGATCCGCACTGTTGCCCAGACTGGTTTCCAAGCCTCAAGTGATCCTCTGGGCTCAACCTCCCAAAGCGCTGGTATTACAGGCGTGAGCCACCAGGCAGCCCAATCTTGAATTTCACTGAAGCTCGTTTTACTCCCTCCACCTCCCAGGACCATCTCACCGCCCTTAGCTGACCCCCTGCTATATAAGGGGCCAGAACAAAACTGCAACCCCCAGAATACCCCACGACGGGGCGTTGCGTCCTTAACGTCGACAACGTCGCGTGCGCCCTGCTGGGAGTCGTAGTTCGCGCTTGCGCTCTTGCCAGGACTCCTCCTCCCAGACGTCCCTGCGCGTCGTCCTCCTCGCCCTCCAGGCCGCCCGCGCCGCGCCGGAGTCCGCCGCCCTCTAGCCACCCGCTTCCTGCCGCCGGTCGCTGCCATGCTGCCCGCCGCGCTGCTCCGCCGCCCGGGACTTGGCCGCCTCGTCCGTCAGGCCCGTGCTTATGCCGAGGCCGCCGCCGCCCCGGCTGCCGCCGCCGGCCCCAACCAGATGTCCTTCACCTTCGCCTCCCCAACGCAGGTTCGGGCGCTGCGGGTCGGGACCCTCCGTGGCCGCCGCCCCCGGAGTCCAGGGTCCCCACCCCCAGGGGGCGACCCCCCGCTTCCGGGTCCCCGGATCCGCGCGCCCCGGAAGCCGAGGTCACTCAGTCCTGGACCCTCGGCCCTGCCTCTGCCGCCCGAGCCCTGCGCTGCCCTCGTCCCGGGCACCTCCCCGAGATAAGCGCCTCCTGGGTGCCCTCCCCGATCTCCCTGGCCAAAGCCTGGGTGTCGCCGGATCGTTGCATTCCCATTTCGCGGATCAGTAGAATGAGGCGCAACGTTGAGGACCAAAGCTGCAATCTCTGATCCTGCACTGGGCTGTCTCAGTGCCTCACATCAGCGCCAGGTCCTGCCCGGACCCATTTCTCAGCAGGACAGGCCGAGTCCGGGGTGGGCGCGGGGCCGGCCTGCCCCGCCATCATTCCCCCACGCTGTTGTCGCAGGTGTTCTTCAACGGTGCCAACGTCCGGCAGGTGGACGTGCCAACGCTGACCGGAGCCTTCGGCATCCTGGCGGCCCACGTGCCCACGCTGCAGGTCCTTCGGCCGGGGCTGGTTGTGGTGCATGCAGAGGACGGCACCACCTCCAAATACTTCGGTGAGTTCGGTGGAGGGCTGCAGGGCCAGGCCAGACCCGGGCTGCACATCCCAGGTCAGTCTCCGTCTCAGTTGAGGCTGCGAGAAAAAATAGTTCTAGGCCGGGCACGGTGGATCACGCCTGTAATCCCAGTACTTTGGGAGGCCGAGGCAGGTGGATCACCTGAGGTTAGGAGATCGAGACCATCCTGGCTAACACGGTAAAACCCCATCTCTACTAAAAATACAAAAAATTAGACGGGTGTGGTGGTGGGCACCTGTTGTCCCAGCTACTCGGGAGGCTAAGGCAGGAGAATGGCGTGAACCCGGGAGGCAGAGCTTGCAGTGAGCAGAGACTGCGCCACTGCACTCCAGCCTGGGCTACAGAGTGAGACTCCATCTCAAAAAAAATATAAGTATATATATACAGAAAACTAGTTGGGTGTGGTGGTGGCCGCTTGTAATCCCAGCTACTCAGTAGGCTGAGGCAGGAGAATCGCTTGAACCCTGGACGCAGAGGTTGCAGTGAGCGGAGATCGTGCCACTGCACTCCAGCCTGGGCAAGAAGAGTGAAACTCCATCTCAAAAAAGAAAATACAGTTTTAGCAGGTTTGTCCACTGAGGAGCCTGGGCTGGGCGGTGATGAAAGCGAACCAGAGGGGACCCTGCTCTCAACCGGTTTACGACTGGCTCTGGACTAACCAACGTGTGATGGATGAAGCAAGAGATGTAAAACCACCCAGGCCCAGTGGCTCATGCCTGTAGTCTCAGCACTTTGGGAGACTGAAGTGGGAGAATCGCTTGAGCCCAGGAGTTCGAGACTAGCCTTGGCAACATAGTGAGACCCCGTCTCTCCAAAAAATAAAAAGAAACTAACCAGGCGAGGCTGGGTGCGGTGGTTCACACCTGTAATCCTAGCACTTTGGAAGGCCGAGGTGGAAGGGTCTCTTGAGCCCAGGAGTTTGAGACCAGCCTGGGCAACATAGTGAAATCCTGTATCTACAAAAAATTAGCTGGTTGTGGTCCAGCTACTTGGGAGGCTGAAGCAAGAGGGCCGCCTCAGCCGGGGAATTCAAGGCTGCAGTGAGCTACGATCATGCCACTGCACTTCAGCCTTGGTAACAAGAGCGAGACCCTGTGCCAAAAAAAAAAAAAAAATGCTCAAGAAACCATGTCAGGAGGGCTGATCAGATTAGGGGAGGAAGGTCATTTGTACAGGAAAAAAGCAGTTTTTTTTTTTTTTTTTTTTTTTTGAGACGGAGTCTTGCTCTGTAGCCCGGGCTGGAGTGCAGTGGCCGGATCTCAGCTCACTGCAAGCTCCGCCTCCCGGGTTTGCGCCATTCTCCTGCCTCAGCCTCCTGAGTAGCTGGGACTACAGGCGCCCGCCACCTCGCCCGGCTAGTTTTTTGTATTTTTAGTAGAGACGGGGTTTCACCGTGTTAGCCAGGATGGTCTCGATCTCCTGACCTCGTGATCCGCCCGTCTCGGCCTCCCAAAGTGCTGGGATTACAGGCTTGAGCCACCGCGCCCGGCCGAAAAAAGCAGTTTTAAGCATCACTGGTTTCCAATGGTAGAGCCGGGTTTGAACTCAGCTTGCTTTTGGCCCGGATCCCAGCTCAGCCATGGGTGGTGGGCCAGAGGGAGGGTCTCTGTCCCCAGGTAGTGCTTTTGGGGGGTCCCTCCAGCTTCTAGTTCTTTCTTGGGGCCCCTGTTTTGTTCTCTAGGAGTTGCCCCCCATGTTGGACCCCAGGGCCAGTCCTGTAGGTCTGTTAGGACACTCAGGACACAGACTTGAGAGTTTGTCGAGCTTCTGGTTCACAGGGGGCTCTGCACTTGACCAGGGGCGTCCCCCAGGCTGTCTGGCCCCGTGAGGTCTCACACCTTCCCCCCACCCCATTCCCCCAGTGAGCAGTGGTTCCATCGCCGTGAATGCCGACTCTTCGGTGCAGTTATTGGCAGAAGAGGCGGTGACGCTCGACATGTTGGACCTGGGGGTGAGTGCCAGAGGGGACCTGAGGCTCACCAGGGCGGGAGTTGTCCAGGCTGCGGGGGAGGGAGCGCTGGGGGACCAGGAGCCGGGCTGGGGTCCCTGCTGGCCCCTCACCGTCCCTCAATCCCTTGCAGGCAGCCAAGGCGAACTTGGAGAAGGCCCAGGCGGAGCTGTTGGGGGCAGCTGACGAGGCCACTCGGGCAGAGATCCAGATCCGAATTGAGGCCAACGAGGCCTTGGTGAAGGCCCTGGAGTAGGCGGTGCGTACCCCGTGTCCCGAGGCCCGGCTAGGGGCTGGGCAGGGGTGCCAGGTGGGCCCAGCCAGCTCCTGGGGTCCCAGCCACCTGGGGAAGCCGTGCCTGTCAAGGAGGCCACCAGAGGGCAGTGCAGGCTGCTGCCTGGGCCCCAGGCCCTGCTTGTGTTTAAAGCCCTGGGGACTGGGGCAGGGACAGACGATCCTCCTCAGCTTTGAGCTGTGGCTGCCACCCATGGGGCTCTCGTTCCACCTCTCAAGATCCCCCCAGCCTGACGGGCCGCATACCATCCCCTCTGCCCTGCAGAGCCAGCCGCCAAGGTCCACCTCGGCTTCGGAGCCACCTCTCTGGATGAGCTGCCCCCAGCCCCCGCCCCATTAAAGACCGGGAAGCCTGACTGCTCGGCTCTTGTTACTCCACCTGGCCCGGTGAAGCCGGGAGCGTCCTGGGCCTCTGCTCACGTCCTCCAGTCCTCCATGTCCCCCTGGGAATAGGGGCTTTGAGTTCCCTGGACTGAATGCCCCTTAGGGCACCAGGAGGTCTGTAGGAAGCAGGCTCGAGGGGGTGGGTGGGGTGCAGCCGGGCGGGGAGGGTGCTGACCTTCACCCCACGATGGTGGGGAGGGTGAAGGTCGCCAGTGATGGGGACATCGGGCGGGGAGGGGTGTCCCCGCCGCTCCTGACACCTCAGCCCAGTTCCTGGTCTCCAGGCCTTGACCCTGAGCCCTGCCAGCCCTTGGCCCCGCCCACCAGCCTCTGGGAAGAGGCGGGCCCCACCCGCTCCCACGGTGGCCCCGCCCTGTGCCCGCCCGTCCTGTGGGTGGCCCTGCCTGGCTGGATGCCGAATCTGCAGTGTTTTTGGCACCTCCGTGGGCACCTAGGCTTCTGGGTTGGCCCCAGATGGAGTGGGGTAGGCCCAGGAGGGGGTGGCTCCCTGGCACTGCCCCGCTGGGCCCGCCTCTTCTCCTTTCCGTAACCCTGGGGGCGGGCGACACTGGCTCTAGGTGGTGTTCGGACAGCGGGGGTGGGGTCTCCTGACCTCCTCCCCTCCTTGGGATAGGGCCCTGTGGAGTGGGGTAGGCAAGGGATTCCGAGGGGGTGAGTGGGGAGGGTGGGCCTGCCTGTGTCACTGGAGCTGGGATGGTGACAGAGGCTACCCTGGGCCTGTCAGCATGGACGGGCAGCTTACTCCCACGTCATGGTCCCATGCCAGTGACTTGCCACGGCTCCACTTCAGGCCAGGTACCATTGGGGGCCTCCAGGTGTGCTTGTGACTCTGAGGCCACCGGTCAGCAGCTCAGGTTTTCCGGAACAGCCCAGGGTCCTCGGCCTGGCTTCCTCTCCGCTTGGGCCTGAGGGCACGAGTGACCAGGCCCCCACTTCTCCAGGAACCCCCAGCCCAGGGAAGGCTGTGGCAGCCACCAGGCCACAGGAGCACTCTCTGCCCAGGCCCCACCGTCCCTGCCCCCCGGCTGTAGCCCCAGGTCTTCAAGTTCCTGCCAGGCCACCAGGACCCTATAAATAAGACCGAGGGCACAGCTGGGACTTGGCAGGGGCTCAGGGGAGGAGCTGCTCACTCCGGGGACCCCCCTGCCCCCACCGCCAGGGAGGTGTGAGCCTTGGAGCCAGGCCTCAGGACACCCGAGACACCTGACACCCTGAGGGAACAGCCCGTGCTGGCCGGATGCGTCCTGGAGCAGGAGGCAGCCAGGGTGGGGCCGGGACCAGGCGGTCAAGGCCCTTCCGTGAGGACAGCCAGGGGTTCAGTGCGGCAGAACAGAGCACGGGGTTTGCCTCCATCACACCCAGGAACAGCCCACTCAACCATGGAGACACTGAATATGGGAAATGGTGGGGAAGCGTTTTAGCACGTTTATTCGTTTCAACTGGCTCTGGGCATCTGGTCCCCAAAGGGCGCACAGTGGCCCCTGTGAAGCCCAGCATGTCCCTCAACCCATGTCCCATTCCACTCCCGACCAGACCGAGGTGACTGTGTCCATTTCACTCCCGATCAGACTGAGGTGACGGCATCCAGGGCTCTCCACAACCCATGTCCCATTTCACTCCCGATCAGACTGAGGTGACGGTGTCCAGGTGATAGAGCCACACATGAAAGGCGAGAGGCAGGGAGGGAGGTGGGGGCTGCTGGCCACTCAGAGAGGACCCCAGTGTCCTGCCCGGGCTGCCCATTTGGTGCCAGCCCACAGCTCCCTCCGCCACCTTTGTTCTCTGGAAGCAGAATAAACCGGGCTCTGCAGGTCTCACCTGCGGCCCCAGCCTGTCATCCAGGCCCCATTAATAGACCCCTGCCCCTCCTCCCTCTAATTGGGCCCAGTTCACTAACAAGCCATTCCCACTTCCTGGACCATCTTTTTTTTTTTTTTTTTGAGACGGAGTCTCACTCTTGTTGCCCAGGCTGGAGTGTGGTGGTGCTATCTGGGTTCACTGCAAACTCCGCCTCCCAGATTCAAGTGATTCTCCTGCCTCAGCCTCCCGAGTAGCTGGGATTAGAGGCATGCGCCACCACACCAGGCTAATTATATATTTTTTAGTAGAGACGGGGTTTCTCCATGTTGGTCAGGCTGGTCTCGAACTCCCGACCTCAAGTGATCCGCTCACCTCAGCCTCCTAAAGTGCTGGGATTATAGGCGTGAGCCACCACGCCCCAATTTTTTTTTTTCTTTTTTTGAGACAGAGTCTCGCTCTGTCACCCAGGCTGAAGTGCAGTGGCGCAATCTCGGCTCACTGCAATCTCTGCCTCCCGGGTTCGAGCGATTCTCCTGCCTCAGCCTCCCGAGTAGCTGGGACTACAGACGTCTGCCACCACACCCAGCTAATTTTTGTATTTTTAGTAGAGATGGGATTTCACCATGTTAGCCAGGCTGGTCTCGATCTCTTGACCTCGTGATCCACCTGCCCCAGCCTCCCAAAGTGCTGGGATTACAGGCGTGGGCCACCGCACCTGGCCACATCATCTTTTTTATGTGACAAACTGCTACTCATTCCTCAAACCCTAGCCCCTGTGACCCCCTTCCAAGGGTTGTCCCAGCCTCTCCCTCTCTGGCCTAGCCCTGACCTTGCGGGGTTGGGTGTGCCTGTCAAGGTGGGGGCCACAGCTGCCGGGAGCATGGGTGGCAGCCGGAAGGAGACCTGAAGCGGAGCGCAGCCCTGGGAGAGGCGCCCATGGCCAGGGTGGGGGTGGAGGTGGTCAGGCTGGATAAAGGGAGGAGCCAGATAAGTGGACAAGAGGTGCTCCAGTAGGGACGGGGTCCCCTTCTCTGGATAGAGGGGCAGGACAGGGACCCCCCTCAACCAGGGCCATCCTCAAAAAGCCGACTGGGAAGGGTAAGATGCACACCACATTCCTGTCTCATTGGCTGTGGCCTCAGTTTCTTCATCTGTAAAATGGGGTAATGCCCACCCCAGAGGCTGGGAACCAGTGCATGTCCTACATTACTGGGGGGGTGATGACCCCAGAGTGAGCCTGCTGCATCCCCTCACCACACTCCCACCCACCCTGGAGAAACTGAGGCTGGGAGAGGCCAGTTACCTCCAGAGGTCACAGCATAGCCGGCTGGTGACTGGCTGGGCACAAGGCAGGCCTGGCACTGGCTAATCGCTCCATAAATGCCCTCTGAGGTCACCATTGACAGATGCAGGAGGCCAGGGCTGGCCAGGGCACCCCCACTCCACGGCAGGTGACTCCAGCCTGTTTTCCTGGACGACGGCCGCTGACTCAGGCCCCTCTTCCCGTCCCCCCCACGCGGGCGCCCCCAGGCGGAAGCACCAGGCCTGGGGCGGCAGGAAGGGGGCGGGGCAGGGAGTCGCGCTGTACACCCCGAAACCCTGTCCCAGTGACGATTCGGGGTGCATCCGAGCCCGTGGCTAGGCAGGCCGAGACCCCTGTATCGGGGCATTCAAGGGGCGTCCCCCCATGAACTGCGCCAAACCTGGGTACGGGGTGGCCCAGCCGCCAAGGCGCCCCAGGGCCCGGGCCGGCAGGCAGGGGCGGGGGCCAGTCTGCGTCACCGCCCGCCCGGCCCCCCGCCCCCCTGCCCGCCCAAACTCCACCCCGAGGGAAGGCGGCGCGGATAAAGGCTGGGGGCCGCCCGCTTGGCCCAGACTGGCCCGGCCAGCGCGCATTCAGTCCCGGACGAGGGTACTCGCAGCATTTGAGACGCAGGACCGGCCGCGCACGGTGAGTAAGGGGCGGGACCTGCGGGCCGAGGAGAGGTCCCCACTCTAGACGACTCAGGATGCCCGCACTTTTCTTTGTTCTTGGGACAGGAGGGGTTCGGGGTGCCTCTGGTCCTGGGAAGCCCCCCGGGGTGCGGGGTGGGAGGGGCTCCGCGCAGCCAGCACCGCCCTGGCCGGACCTCAGCCCCCGCCCCGCCCCCCAGGCACTCCCCCTTCCCCGCGAGTGACCTTGAACTGGTTGCCATTCCGGCCTGCGTTTCCCAGCCACGCGGTCCCAGTCTCCCGACTAGTCTTTCGTCCCTGATCGGGATTCCTCCCCCGCGCGCAGCCCCGTCGTCCTCCTCCCCTGCCAGGGGCAGCGCGGCGCCCCCTCCCCGGGACTCCAGGCGGCGCTCCCAGGCGGGCTCGGCAGAGGGCGCGCCCGAGCTGCTGACTCACCGCATCCCCGAGCGCGCGCGGGCGCAGCCGGGGACGCCGCGTCACGTCACGGCTCGGGCGGGCGCGCCTCGGGGAAACGGGTTCTGCCTGGAGCCGGGGGGTGGGCTCGCGGGTCCCCGGCAGCAGCCACCCGGCCACGTCACCGAGGTGCGGGAGCCCCGCCCCAGCCCCAACTCCGCCCCCACTCACCACGCCCTCCCCGGGGGCCGCGGCCCTAGCCGCCCCGTCGCCCGCCCGCCCCGGGACCCCGGCCACGAGGCGCAGACTTCGCGCTCCCGCTTCCGCTCACGGCTCTTCCCGGACGGACGCGGCGGGGTGGCCCCACGACTTCCTGCCCCTCCCGGCGCCGGGAACAATGGCCCGCGCCCCCTATCGCTCCCAGGTCGCCCCCCGGAGATCGCAAGGGGGACGAGGCCTGTCTCAAGGCCGGGGTCCCGCGCCCCCCGGGGCGCGCCCGCCCTTTGTTGCGGGCTCCGGGCGCTTATGAATGGCTGCGGGCGCGGGCTGGGCGGGGGAGGGCGCGGAGAGGCGCCAGCCCCGCCCCCGCTGCGCTCCCCTTGGTCGCCTGGGCGCCGGGGGCGGGGCGAGGGGAGGGCCCGGCCGCCACGTGGGGCGGTGCCGCGGCGGCTCTCATTGGCCCGGGCTCGCGGCCGACTGGGCGCTCCGCGCGCGGCGATTGGCCGGCGCGGGGCCGGCGGAGTAAGTAGTGAATGGGAGGGGGCGGCGGCCCCGCCCCCTGGAACGTTGATACATTATAACTTTTTTTTCTTGTTACTTTCACCCCCAGATCCTCGGAGCGGCGGCGGCGGCTGTTGCTAAGGGAGGGGACGCGCGAGGAAGCGCGACCCGGGCTGCAGATTGCACCCAGCGCCACCGGCCGAACGGCGCCCCCTCCCCAGGACCCTCCCCCGCGCCGCGCCCCGGTCGCGCCCGCCGCCCTTTAAAGGAGAAGCGAGTGCCGTCCCCACCCCCGGAAGGCGCCCCCAGGAGCCGGAGCGACCTCGGAGCGCCACTCGGATTTTGGATTTCGGTCTCGCCTTCCGCGGCCGGGACTTTCTCGAGGAGGACACGCGCTACTCCGCGCCCCCGAGTGCCCGGAGGACCCGGCATCCGGGAAGCCCATAGCCCCTGTCCCGGAGGCGCGGCGAGGATTGGCGGCGCCCGCCGCCCCCAGGCCCCCAGCGCGCGCCGGGGATGGAGCCGCAGCCCGGCGGCGCCCGGAGCTGCCGGCGCGGGGCCCCCGGCGGCGCCTGCGAGCTGGGCCCGGCGGCCGAGGCGGCGCCCATGAGCCTGGCCATCCACAGCACCACGGGCACTCGCTACGACCTGGCTGTGCCGCCCGACGAGACGGTGGAGGGGCTGCGCAAGCGGTTGTCTCAGCGCCTGAAAGTGCCCAAGGAGCGCCTGGCGCTTCTCCACAAAGACACGTAGGTACCGCGCGCCCCCGGCCGGCCGCCCCCTCGGGCCCCGGCCCCCGGGCGGGAACAAAGAGCGCGCCGCGCGGGGAAGGCAGGGGGCGGCCAGACGGGGGGCGGGGGCGCGCCGCGCGCTCTCGGGCGCCCTCTGCTCGGCCTCGCCTGCTTCGGCCCCCTCCCCCGCCCGGGGTCGCCGCACAAAGGCTGCTGCGAGGGCGTCCCAGGCCGGGCTTCGGCGGCCCCCCTTGGGGGCGGGCAGGAATCCCAGGGCGGCGCGGGGGTCCCGGCTGCGGGCGCGGGGGCCGCCGCCGCCCCCTCCCGCTTGCGTCCGCGCCGGCTTCCGCATCTGCTCGGCGGCCTCCTCTGCGTCTGGCTGTCTCCCCCCACTTGCGTCTCTCTCCCCCCTTTGTTCTCGCCTCCGAGCGCTCCCCGCAGCCTCCCCTCCCCCCTGGTATTTAAATCGCCTGCAGGCCCGGAGCCCTCCCCCCGCGGGCCTCCGGGGACACGCAGTGTCCATCCCAGCGGAGGGGCCCGGCGGGGGAGGGGCGGAGGGGGAGGGTCTCCTTTGTCTGCGCGGCGGCCGGGGAGGTAGGAGGAGGGAGAGCCCGGCCCGGCGCAGCCCCCAGGGCCTCTTCTCGGACCGAAGCCCGTGGCGCCCACAAAGACGAGCCAGGGCTAGAGTTGGGGAATTGGAGGCAGAGACTGCTCTGGGGGCGCGGGGGAAGGTGGCATAGAGCACACTGGGGCCCAGACGAGGGGAAAGTGCCTGGTTGGGGTGCAGAGGGGGTGCCAGAGTGCCAGAGTCCAGGGCGGGGGTTCCACTGGAGGGAAGGGGTCCGAATCGCCAGGATGGGGCTCCTAGTACCAGACAGAGACCGCTGCATGCGCTCAGGGCCCTGGATCTGGAAGCCGGGAAGGGTTGGGGGTGGGAACTTATCCGTCTCTCCCCACACAAGCACAGCCCTCCCCCGCGGCCTCTGCTTCCGCGGCCCTGTATCGTCTCCGCGGAGTCTCATGCTCTTCTTTCCTCCCCCCAGCCGGCTCAGTTCGGGGAAGCTGCAGGATTTCGGCGTGGGTGATGGCAGCAAGCTGACCTTGGTACCCACCGTGGAAGCGGGCCTCATGGTAAATGGCCATGGGGCTGCGTGCCCCCCGAGGCCCCCGCACACAGGCAGTAGCCCCTCCCTCGGCACCTGTCCGCGCACACACACCACCTGGGGCCCCCACTCCGCCAGCCAGCAGGGCCCTCCCCACCCCATGCTCCAGCCTGTGATTCCGACCCCGCACTCAGGCCCCTCTCCTGCCTCTCTTTGTAGTCTCAGGCCTCAAGGCCGGAGCAGTCTGTGATGCAAGCCCTCGAGAGTCTCACGGAGACGCAGGTAAGACCTCGCCAGCCCCTTCCTAACAGGGCAGCCCCGGGGGCAGGGTGCCTCGGCCACAGATGGTGCCTGGGAGTTGTCTGTGTTCCCAGGGGGCTGGGGGAGGGGAGGGGATGTGCCACTCTGCCTGGGTGCCAGCCTGGCCTGGCCTCCTCACCTCCTCTCCCCCAAGACTCACCACCTGACCCAGAGGGCTTTCTCTCCCACGGTGGCTGCCCTGGGGGAAGGAGACCTGGCTTTCACAAGACTGCCTGCGGGGTGACCTTGGCCCACCGGGCCTCATCCCTGCTCACACCCTGGCCTGCATCCCCAGCCCCCTCTGGCCCCCGCCGAGGAGCCCACCCCCCCCCCCCCCCAGTCTCTGTGGCTTCCCCAGAGCGAGTTTCTCCTTTTTTACATTTCTGCTAGGGGCCGGGGGCGGCGGCCTGGGTGACACTCCTTCCGCCTTCCGTGACCCCATCGTGAGAGGGTGGGGATCTCGTCACCCCCTCCTCCTCCTCTTCTTTCTGGCCTTTGTTCTCTACCCTGAAAGAGGAGGGGGCGGGGGCGCCCAGCCCTGGGGCCAGCGAGGCCTAGACAGGATGTTAGGAAAATATTTAGTAAGCGGCCAGGAGGGAGGCTGGGGCTGGCCCTCACCCGGTTCCCGGTTTTGCTGCGGCCTTTTTTTTTTTTTTTCCTCCTTCTTTCCTCATTTTCTTGGCTGCGGCTGAGCCTTCCTCAGACAAGGGCCCTGGCCACCTCCCAGGAGGGTGACACAGGCCTCAGCAATCCGCCCGCTGCCAGGGTGGAGGACGCAGGCTGCCACCCGCCCCAGCGAGGGGGTGGCCAGCTTCCCGGGCCTCCCTGGCCCCGAGGCCCATGCCCCCTTCTTCCTTCCCAGCGACATGTAGAGTCCTGCATCGAGGGGGCAGGGCGGGGGCCGGGAGCTGGGTGGTCTGCCAGGGGGGTGGCCACAGCAGCAGCAGCAGCGGTGGCATGGGGGCAGAGCCGGGGGCCCGAGCCAGGGTGGGGGGCTGCAGGTGATTTCCTGGGGCGAGTGTGAGCAGAGCTCCCCGCTGCTGGGGGGCTGCGGTTGGCAGGGGGCCCAGGGCGTGTTGGCTTCACACCCTCCTCCCTGGGTGCCTGCGTCAGGAAGGAGCTGGGGTGGGGGGGGCTGGGCGGAGACACTGGTCTCCCCAGGGTAGCTTCCCTGCCTGGCACTGAGTCCTGCCCGCCCATTTACCCTCCCCAGGGAGGAAGTTGCAGGGCGGGTGGTGGTGGGGACTCCAGCTGCTCTCGGGAAGCCACCTCGGGCCCTTCCTGCAAAGGCTGTCTTGGGGCAGGGGGGCCGGGCAGGCTGGGCCTCAGGGTGGGGGCTTTGCCCTGCCCTCCTCCCTGCCCCCCTCCCCATGGGCCCCAAGCAGAGAAGGTTACGCCAGCCACTGCCAGCGGAGAGCCAGGAGGGAGAGCTGGGAGGCGGTCGGTTCTGAGTCATCCCAGCCTATGTCACTTCTCAGAAACCTCCACCCCCCCATCCCGGCCCCTGGGGAGAGCAGGGCTCTGGCCCCGACCCAGAGCAGGGGGCTTGGTGAGGACAGGGTCAGATCCAACCCACACCCACCCTGAACGGGGGCAGATTGAGGGTTTCTGTGCTTGGGGCAGGTTGTGCCCTCTGGGACTCCAGCCCCAGGGCGGTCAGGGCCCCTTCCTGCAGCCTTGCCGCCGCCCCCTCGGCCTCCGCCCCGCCCAGGACAGATAAATATTTATCTTGAGAAAGCAAAGGTTAGGACAGAAGAATTCGTCCAGGAATTCCACCCACTTGCTGGCCTTGGTGACATAGCTGGGAGGGGGCCTGAGATGGAGCCCCTCCCGTATCCACAGGCAGAGAGGATCTAGGGGCCCATGAGGGTGGGGGAAACGCAAAGTGAAGGTTGTTTGAGGTCAGCGACTGCCAGCTGGGCCCCGCCCCCTCTGGCCTCAGTTTCCCCTTGCAAGAACTGACCGAGTTGGCCAGGGAGGGGCAGGCCCCCGTCTGACCCGCCTCTGTCCCCACAGCCCCCAGCGGCGCCCGGGCCGGGCCGGGCTGGCGGAGGAGGCTTCCGGAAATACAGATTCATTTTATTTAAGCGTCCGTGGCACCGACAGGGACCCCAGAGCCCAGAGAGGGGCGGCGAGAGGCCCCAGGTCACAGCGCGGGGGGACTGGGCCGGGCTGGGCTGGGGGCGCCACAGGCTGGGACTCCCAGCTGATGGACCGCTCTCCTTGCAGGTCAGTGACTTCCTGTCGGGCCGCTCGCCACTGACACTGGCCTTGCGTGTGGGCGACCACATGATGTTCGTACAGCTGCAGCTCGCGGCCCAGCACGCTCCACTGCAACACCGCCATGTGCTGGCCGCCGCCGCCGCCGCCGCTGCCGCTGCACGGGGGGACCCAAGCATAGCCTCCCCCGTGTCCTCACCCTGCCGGCCCATGTCCAGTGCCGCTCGAGTCCCCCCGGTGCCCACGAGCCCCTCCCCTGCGTCTCCCTCGCCCATCACAGCCGGCTCTTTCCGGTCCCACGCAGCCTCCACCACCTGCCCAGAGGTGAGCCTGGGGAAGGGAAGGGTGACCCTTGGTTGGAATCCAAAGGGTGGGCTGTCCTGGGGAGGGCTTGGAGAGGACAAGTGCTCTTAGCCCCAGGTGAGTCCCTTGTATTTAAGGGCTATCCTGTGACCTCGGGCTGGTAGGTGATCCCCCAGCCTAGATCGGTGGGCTGTCTCTGGATCCTGAGTTGGTGGGTCATTTCCTGACCTGACCTGGACCAGTGGATGATCTCCTGACCTTTGACTCATGGGTCATCTCTATGCCCTGGGTTGGTTGTGACCTCCTGACCCTGGGCTAGTTTATCTCTAGACCGTGCTTTGATGGATCATCTCCTGACCTGGGCCTGGTGGGTGATCTCTGGGCCCTGGGTTGGTGCGTGATTCCCTGAGCCTAGATTGGTGGGCTGTCTCTAGACCCTGGGTTGGTGGTGATCCCCTGAGCCTGGACCCCGTGCTCACATGCCCCTTCCTCCTGTCAGCAGATGGACTGCTCCCCCACGGCCAGCAGCAGTGCCAGTCCTGGTGCCAGCACTGCGTCTACCCCAGGGGCCAGCCCTGCCCCCCGCTCCCGAAAACCTGGCGCCGTCATCGAGAGCTTTGTGAATCACGCCCCGGGGGTCTTCTCAGGGACCTTCTCTGGTGGGTGTCACAGCACACGCGTGACCTCACGTGTGTCCCGTGACCCTGTGCATTTGGGGCCCACATCCACTAACAGGCGGCTCCACACATTCTGGGCATACGCAGGCTGTGTCCGTTTGCTCCCTTCGCATGTCCCCCAGGAATCCCCACACACAAGCCTGGCCTTGCCCCGGAGGCCGCGGGTCACCAGGTGCCCGCATACTGGGGACGTGTCCCGCTCCTGCCCTGTGGTCCCTTGTGCACATCAGCCCACGTGCCCACCCTGCTGTCTGAGCTCATGAGCTCACACCCGTGGATACCCGTCCTGGACATGTGGGACTGTGCGCATGCCGGGCGCTCACGGCCACCTCTGCCCGCAGGCACGCTACACCCCAACTGCCAAGACAGCAGCGGGCGGCCACGGCGTGACATCGGCACCATCCTGCAGATCCTCAATGACCTCCTGAGCGCCACCCGGCACTACCAGGGCATGCCCCCCTCGCTGGCCCAGCTCCGCTGCCACGCCCAGTGCTCCCCGGCTTCGCCGGCCCCCGACCTGGCCCCCAGAACTACCTCCTGCGAGAAGCTCGCGGCTGCCCCCGCAGCCTCCCTGCTGCAGGGCCAGAGCCAGATCCGCATGTGCAAGCCTCCGGGTGAGTGGCCACCCTCGGGTGTCCCGCCTTCCCCGCCCGCCCGGGCTTCTCAAGGCCCCTCTGTGTGAACCGGTGGGCACAGGAGCAGCTGACCTGCCCAGGGCCGGGGGGGACGGCAGCTGTCGTGGCCACTGCTCTGCTCCAGCTTGGAGAGAAGGCAGCATGTGTGTCGGGGCACAAAGTGTCCTTGTGTGTTCCCGGGGTGCCCCAGGCCCACTTCCTCCTGGCCCCCCCGGGGCACCATCTCCAGATGGCATTTGGAGCCTCTGTGAATGGCCAAGTCAGTCCTGGCAGGCCAAGGCAGGGCCAGAGCCCACCCCTAAGCATTTCAGTGACTTGGAAAAGCAAGGAACCCCCCCCCCCTCAGCTCCCCACTACTCCCAAACGGCGGGTTACTCCCCTCCGGAGTCTCACGGGAGGATGGCCACTGTACTGCCTTTGGGCTCCGCACCCATTGTGGGGGCTCCTCCCAGCTCCGTTTAAAAGCAGGAAACCGGGCAGGCACAGTGGCTCACACCTGTAATCCCAGCACTTTTGGGAGGACAAGGCAGGCGGATCACCTGAGGTCAGGAGATCGAGACCATCCTGGCTAACATAGCGTGAAACCCCATCTCTACTAAAAATACAAAAAATTAGCCGGGCGTGGTGGCGGGCGCCTGTAGTCTCAGCTACTCGGGAGGCTGAGGCAGGAGAATGGCGTGAACCCGGGAGGCGGAGGTTGCAGTGAGCTGAGATGGCACCACTGCCTTCCAGCCTGGGCGACAGAGCGAGACTCCATCTCAAAAAATAATAATAATAATATAAAGTAAAGGTACAACCCCTAAGTGTCTCCCCTCGGATCACAGAGGCGGCCAAGCCCCCTCCATGTAGGATTCCCGGAAGAATGAGGCAGGACAGTCCTGACCTCCCCAGCTCACGGTTGAGCTAGAGAATTAGATGCCAGCTGCGTAGCTGGGACTCCAGGCAAACACCACCATGCCCAACTAATTTTGTAATTTTTGTAGAGGGAGGGGTCTGGCTTTGTGGCCCAGGCCTGTCTCAACTCCTGAGCTCAAGCAATCCTCCTGCCCGGCATGGTGGACGCCCTTGACCGTTTCCTTTGCTGGCACAAGTCTCCAGGGAGGGCAGGACTGTGCCTGACCTCAGGGGCATTTGCTGGGGTCTGGGGTGGTCCTCTGTGTTCAGCGGATGGAGGCTTTGGGAATCACAGGCCACTACCTCCTTTGCAGGGGACCGGCTTCGGCAGACGGAAAACCGCGCCACACGCTGCAAGGTGGAACGGCTGCAGCTGCTCCTGCAGCAGAAACGGCTGCGTAGAAAGGCCCGGCGGGATGCGCGGGGTCCGTACCACTGGTCACCCAGCCGCAAGGCCGGCCGCAGCGACAGCAGTAGCAGCGGGGGCGGTGGCAGCTCCAGCGAGGCCTCCGGCCTGGGCCTCGACTTCGAGGACTCCGTGTGGAAGCCAGAAGTGAACCCCGACATCAAGTCCGAGTTCGTGGTGGCTTAGGATCTTTGGATCGGCCACCCTCGCCCCTCGAACCCCAGCCCAGGGCGGCGGGGACTCGGAGAGCCCCGGAGAGAGTGTGGTCCAGCTCTGGAGGGCAGGCGGCCACTCCCCCCAGCCACAAGCCTTTCTTTTTTCCTTCTTTTTTATTATTTTTTTCTTTTTTTAAAAAGTTCAGACTGTGGTTTCCTGGACTCTTCATGGGCTTTGCTTCCTACCTCCTTCACCCTCCACTCCTGCCCTCCTCTTCCTCCTTCACTTCCTCCTCCTCCTCCTCCTCCTCCTCCTCCTCCTCCTCTTCCTACCTGTCTCCTTTCACCTCTGCGCCGGGTCAGTCCTCCCTGCCAACCTTCCCCAGCTCCAATATGTAGCAGTCTGTGGATGGCGGAGAGTGAAGGAGAAACCTGCCCCCCTCCCTTCCTCCGCCTCCTTTCCCCCATCCTATTCAGGTTTTAAGTCAAAAATGTTGATACGTCATTATGCACTTTACAGATAAGGGGAGGGGGCTACAGCGCGCAGAGCCCATCCCCCCCAGTGCAGACTTCGGGGCCTCCACCCCAGGCCAGCAGCACCCAATGGGCGACAGCAAGCCAACAGGTCACAGAAGCCAACGAGGGGACTGTTTCTCTTCCACTCCTGTCCTTTTTTCTTGGTCTCTTTTTGCATTTTCCTTCATTTCTTTAAAAAGGGGAGCAAAGCCGTTTTAGCAGAGAGGCTGGGGCTGGGGTCCGCACAGGGTTTGGGTGCAGGGGCGTGGCACCCTTTCCTGCCGGGAAGGGAGAGGGGAACTACCCCCCCCAGCCCGCCCTCCGCCCCGCCCCAGCCGGCAGACTGTGCTGTTTCCTCCGCCCCCACCCCCATGTTTTCTGACCTGCCTGAGCTTGGGGTATTTATAGACTATTAATTTTCTGACTGAGCCAATAGTGGTTGGGGAACTCTTGAAAAAGGGGAGAGAATGGCTGGGTGCTGGGGAGTTCCCCCCTCCGAGCCCTCCTTCCTGGCCCAACCTGAGGGACGTGGATTTGGGACTGTCTGGGGGCCCCTCCTGCAGCCAGGATGGGAGGGGGTGCTGAGCTGTGAATCCCCTGGGCAGGGGGCAACAACTCCGTGTAGCATTAACCCCCGTGGCGGGGTCCGCTGCTGGTCTAATTTGGACCCCCCGCCCCTCGGTGCCCCTGCCCTAGGGGTGTCTGGCTCCAGAGGGGAGGGACAAATCCCCTCCTGGGGCCATTTCAGTGGGGTAGTTTTTGCATTTTTTTTTCCCCACTCACTTTTTATTTTTTAATGATAACGGAGATGTCTGGGCCCTTCCCCACCCCGCCTGTTGGTCTTGTCCTGGCCCTGCCTGTCCCCTCCTTTGTTCTCGTAGGTGAACCCCAGGTCCTCAACTCCCCCCTTTACGTGTGGAAAGTTAATGGTTTCAGATGTGAACATCACGTGTTGTAACTGTAGCTCTGTACATTTTTCTGTGGGGGGTGGGCAGGGAGGGGTCCCAGAGGGTAGAGCTCAAGGATTTGGGGTTTTGTTTTGTTTTCGTTTTTCCAAAAAAAAAAAAGAAGAAAAAAAATAGAAAAAAAAAAAGGAGAAACAGGGGCGGGTTTGTTTTTTGAAGAACTGTCTTGGATACCCTATTTAAATGTGTGTTCTGTTTTGTTTTTTAACGATTTTTAAATAACGTCTGTGCCTCCGTGGGTTGCGGGTGGAACCTCCAGGCAGGAACCGGCTCGCCACCCTCTGCCCCGTAAGGGCTGCCCAAGAAAGCATTACCCGCCCTCGGGGGGTCGGGCTGTGGGGGTCCCGGCACCTGGCGTGACTTTCATGTATGAAAACATAAAATTAAAAAAAAAAATACCTACACGAGCACCGTGATTTCAAGTAATAAACAGAAAATGGAACATGTTGCCTCCCGCCTGCTCACCTGGTGGGGGGATTTGGCCTTGGTTGGGAGGGTTCCTAGAGTGGGGTGTCAGCTCAGAGAGTCAGAGGCATGGACCTGGGTCCCAGGGCCCCAGGAGGGGGTGGGGCAGGGGCCAGGGCCCTGAGAAGTTCCCACGCTCCCTCCTGGCTGCCGGGTGGGCAGGAAGCAGCCAGGGCGTGGGAGGGAGGAGCCCAGCCACTTCCTGGTACCCAAGGCCGGAAGTCCCTTAGGGTGTGGGGCAAGGGCCTGCCTGCCTGCTTCGTGGCCTGGGCAGGACCGTGGCCCCCTCTCAGGACCTGCCCGTATGGGGGAGACCCGACCACCAGCTCTCCCCAGCCCCAGGAGTCGGGGGGGCTCCCAATTGGCCAGACCCACCCACTGCCCTTCCTGGAGTCTCATGTCTGTGTGGCTTGCTGCGAGGAGATCACCAGGCTGACTGGGAGGACCCAAGGTCCTGCAGGGTACCCTGGGCTGGCTGGCGATAAGAGGCCTGGCTTGACCCAGCCCTGGGGGGCCTCTCTGGCCACACCTCCTGACATTCCAGCCCTTCCCAGACCTGGCCTTCAGCTCCAAACCTGGCCTTTGCCCCTATCTAGGAACACCCCTTGTCCGGCTGTCCCTTGCTGTCTGGGAACTTCCCCAGCCTGTGCCTCCCACCCCTGTCTGCCCAGTCCCCCAGACCCCACCCTTCCCTCTGTCTGCCCCCAGCCTGGAGCTCCCCAAGAGCCGCACCAGCACTGAGTCCTCTCTGGGGTCCCACCTCCATCCGTTTCCTGGCTGGGCAGAGAGAGGGCAATAATACTATTGCATGTCCTTTTGTTTCTTTTTTAACCTGTATTTTCTCAGGTAACAGGAGTTGCCTAAGAGAAGTAACTGGGCTTCCATTTTATAGATGGGAGAACAGAGGCCCAAAGAGAAACTTGGCCCACCCCAGAGGATTTGGGGTGTTTGTTCAATGGTGTGACCTCCACCCCTTATCCCATCTCTAGGGGCCCCAGCACCCGGAGCCCCGAGGGGAAGGGGCACAGGTCCAGGGAGTGGCCTGGGAGCACCTTCTGAGACCCCTCTGCCCCTCCCAACGCCCAGTCAACCCCAAATCATCCCACGCCCACGGCAGGAAGGCGGATGCCCAGTCGGGCGGCCCCCCGGCCCCCGTCCCTGGTGCGGATGTCCCCTCGGGGCGCAGGGCGGGGGTGCGGGTCACCGACGCCCGGCCTGGGGTCAGGGCGAGGGCCCCAGGGTGCCACCCGCCCCCTCGCTGGGCGGGGTGGGGAGAAGGAAGGAGGATGTTGTCTGCAGCACCTGCTGAATCACAGGGGCTGTGTCTGCATCCTGCAGGGTGGGGGGCGCGTCCCCTGCACTCCAGGACCCGCTCCTCGGGATGCCGACTCCCACCCCAGCCTGGGGATCCCGGGGGTCAAGGCTGTGCCCTGGGGACGTGGGGTGGGGTGTGGAGTTCCAGGCTCAGAGCCCTGGCCTGGTGGGGTCAGCCCAGCCAGGGGTGCAGGGGGCGGAGGGGCGGCAGGCAGAGGCCACGTGTGCGTAGGGAGGCACGGAGAGGTAAACTGAGGCACAAAGAGGGCAGGGACCGCTGGGATCGCGGGGGGCGGGGTCGGCCCTGGATCGCTCCCTTCCCCCTACCATTGAGGAAAAAGCTGAATGGGAGGGGGCGGCCCCCGGAAACCCGCCGGGATGGAAACGCGGTTTCCAGGGCAACGCGCCGCGAAAGGAGCCTGACGTCACCCCGGGTAGGGCGCCCCGCCCGCCCCCGTCCGCGCGTCGGGCGGCCCAGGCCCCGCCCACCAGCGGGGAAGCCTCACTGGTGATCGCACCGCTCGGTCATCTGCGTGCACCAGTAGCAGCGCGAGGCAGCCTCCAGAAGGCGGGACTTCAGCACGGCAGGGCCGAGTGCGCAGACGCATGAGCGGAGGCGCTGCGGCCCCGCCTCTCTCCCCGCGCGTCTGCAAACTTGGGGGCGGGAGGCGCAGCCGAGGGTCTGACGGCTGCGGCGGGGCCTGGACGGAAGAGGGGGCGAGCCCCGGGGCGCCGCACGTGGACCCCCGGCACGGGCACGCTCACGTGCACCCGTCCTTTCACGCCAACGCGTTTCCTGCTGCCCCCACCCCTGCACCACTGTACGTCCCAGACCCCGGCCCAGCCTCCCCGCGGTCCCTAGGCTGGGGTTGCTCAGACAGGAGGCCAGGAGGAGGGGGGCTCTGAGGCTGAGGCTTTGCTAAAGGAGCAGGAGTTTGCCAAGTGTTGTAGGAAGCGGAAAGGGTGCTCCAGGTAGGGGGCACGGCGTGTGCCAAGGCCCGGAAACGTGAAACCAAGTGCATTTGGGGAGCAACCGGGAAGTCAGTTAGTGGAGAAAAATCAAAGATGGGCGGAAAGGCGAGGCTGGCAAGGACCCTAAACGGTGATTCCCCAAGTCGGCCACTGGAGGGATGACTTGAGGGACCAGGGAGAAGGAGAAGGTGAGAGGGAGCGGCGGCCAGGACATCTGGGAGGTGGCTGGACCCATGGCCTGGACTTTGCGGGGCGGTCGAGTTGGATCGATGATCGATGGGGACCCTGGCGGCCTCACCCTGGGGGGGGTAGAGACGGAAAAGGAACCACGGTGTGCCCGGAAGGTGGTGGCTTTAGGTCCACAGGGAGGTGGTTGGCAAGGACGGGGTAACGGGGATGGAGGAGGAAATCTGAAATGCTGGTGTGAGCTCTGGGCCAAGAGAAGTGAGCACTCAGGAGGCAGGAATCCCCCGTGCCGCCCGCTGCTTGGCTGTGGGCTCCAACTTGGTGTGTGCTCAGAGAAGGCAGTGGTTGAAGTGAACAGGGCCTGTGCCAGGTGGGGAGACTGTAGCCAAGGTCTTTGGTGCAGCCTGGCCTCTGGAGTGGCCTGGGAACAGAGCTGGAGCTGCAGGGTGGGAGCTGCCCTGTGGCTGGGAGCCCGTGCTGGCGTCCCTGCCAGGCGGTGAGCTCACAGGTGGGCAGTGCTTGGAGAGACGCGGCAGCTGTGGGCGGGCAGGAGAAGGTCAGTGGAGGTCATGGCTTTCAGCTTGAGGCCGGAGTCCTCTGGGGGAGGCCGAATGGGCCCTTGGAGCTGGCTTGGGAGGTGGCTAGGGTGGACAGCAATAGAAGCCAGGCAGCCAGGCCCCTGGCTTGGAGCCACTGGGTTGGAGGGACTGAGCCGGTGCCCAGGCACAGCCGCCCCGACAGGGCCTGGCCCCACCCGCCCTCCTCTCCCAGCACCATGGGAATGGGAGTTACCGGGCTGGAGGCTGGGGACGCCACCACCCCGTGGCCAAGGGCGTTGGGGCCCAACCCAGGAGGCCGGTGCAGCCCCACCCACGGGCCACCCAGCCCTGGGAGGGCAGAGAACTGGCTGCCTCTGGGGTCACTTGGGACAGGTGAGCAGCCCAGCCTGGCGGGTGGGGGAGGGGAGGCTGTCACCTGGGCCCTGAGTCTGCAGGGGCCCTCCTGGCCTTTCCTCCACCCTCTGTCTGGTTCTCACTCCCTCCGTTTCTCTTTCTTTTGCCTTTCTCTATTTGTTCCGATCTCCCGCGGTCTCCCCAACCCAGTACCACCATCTCCGCCCCTCCGTCCCTTCCCTGCTTCCGCCCCCTCTCTGGGGGCCCCCCTCACCCTGGGGCACATTCCAGCCTCCTCCCCCGCCTTGCAGCCCCTCCCTGGAGCCAGCTGCCTCCTTGGGTGCCAGAGCAGAGGGAGTGGGCTTGGGCCGAGGTTGGAGGTCGGGAGCGGGTGGGAGCCTGGGAGGGCGCCCCCAACACCTCTGGAATGTGGGCGGAGCGGGGCAAGGGAGACAGCTGGCTGCCACAGAGGGCATACGCCCCATACTGAGGACGCTGCCCACACTCAGCCCTGCGGGAGAGCAAGCAAAACCAACGGGTGCCGTCCCACGCGGGGCCTGCACAGCCATCCCACACCCCGACCAGCACGCCCGGGACAGCTCTCCACAGGCCATGCATTTATGGTGCGGCTGGTGTGCCAGGCTCCCAGATACACAAAACTCCCCACCAGACACACCCCATAAACCTGCCCCCTACCTCAATCCACTGCGTGACCCTAAAACAAACAGCACCTCCTTGCTCAGCCTGGGCCAAGGCCTCCAGGAACAAAACCCCAGCCTGCAGAGTCACACCACACCCCACAGCTGTCACCAGATACAAAGAGGGCCCTGACCAGATCCAGAGAGGGCAGCAGCCTTCCCCCACAACCAACACACGCCTGGGCGGGGGCAGGAACACCCCCAGGGCCTCCAGCCACAGACACTCACCCACTCACCCCTCAGTGCACCAGTGATCCCTGCTGCCCAGCCAAGCTCGACTCCAGGCTGCTGGTCTGGGTGGGGGATGGAGAGGGGTTCCCAGGTGAGCCCCAACCTACGCCTTCCAAAAGTCTTTCTGTTCATGTTGGAAATACAAATGAAACAGGAGAGTTAGCATAAGGGACGATTATTATTTTTGTTGGTTTGTTTTTGTTTTGAGACAGAGTCTCACTCTGTTGCCCAGGCTGGAGTGCAGTGGTGCAATCTCAGCTCTCTGCAACCTCCACCTCCCGGGTTCAAATGATTCTCCTGCCTCAGCCTTCAGAGTAGCTACGATTACCACACCCAGCTAATTTTTTTTAGTAGAGAGGGGCTTTCCCCACCCATGTTAGCCAGGCTGGTCTCTAACTCCTGATCGCAAGTGATCTGCCTGTCTCGGCCTCCCAAAGTGCTGGGATTACAGGTGTAAACGACTGCACCCAGCCCAATTTTAGGTATTTTTAGTAGAGAATGGATTTCACCATGTTGGTCAGGCTAGTCTCAAACTCCTGCCCTCAAGTGATCCACCTGCATTGGCCTCCCAAATCGCTGAGATTACAGGTGTGAGCCACCATGCCTGGCCACAATTATTAGTATTTTCGAGACAGGGTCTCACTGTCCAGGCTGGAGCGCAGTGGCTCCATCACAGCTCACTGTAGCCTTGCTGTAACTCCTCGGCTCAAGCGATCCTCCTGCCTCAGCCTCCTGAGTAGCTGGTACTACAGGTGAGCACCACCATGCCCAGGTAATTTTGCTTATTTTTCTGTAGAGACGGGGTCTAACTATGTTGTCCCGGCTGGTATCAAACTCCTGGACTCAAACGAAAGTGCTGGGATTACAGGCATGAGCCATCGCTCCCGGCCTGCGTACGGGATGATTCCGTGTGGACTGCCACATCAAGGAGGCGAACAACAAGGAGAGCCGGTCGCTGCGTGGAGCTGTCTTTTGCTGCTAACTGCCCTCGACCGACTTTCTACCAGGTCTTCCCCATGCACCTCTGACCCCAGGAGGTGCTGCCGGCATGCCCACCTCTCAGATGAAGCAGTGAGGTGCGGAGAGTGTCCTGGGCACTGCCTGCCTCACAGCTGGGCCCCTGACCCTCCAGGGTCTGCCTGAGCAACCATGGGTGCCTGGACAGGTGTCCCCTCGCCCATCTCTCCGCCTGGATGTGGGAACCTTCCAGGCATGCTAGGGCGGGCAGGTGCCAGGTGCCTTTCCAGCAAGATGGAACATCGGTGTCTTCACCCTCACTCCATAGGTCCTGAGCCCCTGCAAGTGCCTGGGCGAGTAGGGGGACACTCTCCACTCATCCCACTCCACTGTTGCCTGCCCCAGGCAGGGCCTCTCTGAGCCTGGTTGTCTTTGCAGGAAATCCCGACTCTTTGACCTCTGTTAAGCACCGGATCTGTAGTCCCATGAAAGGGAGCTGGGCCCAGGTGGGGATCCCTCCTCCTACCCCAGGATGCAGCATCTGTTGCTAAGCAGTGGGGACTCCAGAGTCCCCGGACCTTTGCCCAGTTTCAGAAAGCAGGCGGCTGCATCCCCAGCCTCCACCCAGGTGAGCCTAGACCTCGGTCTGCTTTAGGGTGTCTGTGGGCCATGCAGAGTCTTGGACCTTTCACAGACACCTGATCTGCATGTCACAGACATGCATGGGCGTACATCACTGCAGGTCTGCCACGTGCTGGCTGGTCTGGGCCCCAGCAGAAGGGGTCACCGATGACTCTGCAGCATCCCGTGTACTGAAAGAGTGACCAGGTGTGTGAGTGACCCCAGGGCAGGTCGGGGCCTTACCCATCCTCAGCCTGTCTACTGTGTGTGCCTGTGGCCGGCAGGGTCCCCGGATGCCCAGTGCATGGCGTATCACTTTGTGTCCAGTGGGTGTGAAGCAGGGGTGTGGGTGTGCACCTGTGTGTGGCCTGTGACGGGGTGTGTGTGCCAGGGATGTCCATCTGTGGCCCAGGCCTGGCCTTTGGGCTGCTGGGATGGCCTGGCTGGGGCAGGAGTGGACAGGGCCTCCCAGCCTCCACATTCCTGAGCTGTGACTCAGGCCTGTGGGGAGGGGGTGAGTCACAGGGAAGGGAAGCTGATCCACCCTGCGACCGCATCTGAGGAACAGGAGGGAAACTGAGGCTGCAGAGCAGCTCGGACAGGCTTTCTTGTGTAGCAGCCCCTGAATCTCAGGCCCGGGGTGGGGGTGGGGGGCCGGGGCCTCCCAGGGGACCTGGG
The DNA here is from genome assembly GCF_043159975.1 of Macaca nemestrina. Lineage (NCBI taxonomy): Eukaryota > Metazoa > Chordata > Mammalia > Primates > Cercopithecidae > Macaca > Macaca nemestrina. The sequence continues at coordinate 1,436,320 of NC_092144.1, forward strand.
ATCCCACCCCCGGACTCAGGTAGGGGCTGAGGGGAGGGGCAGGTTTAACCCTTCCTCCTCTGGGCTTCTGAACTCTGGGCCGCCCTGGGAGGCGCCGCTCCCGCTGACACACAGCACGCGTGCCTACCCCAGGGACATGAGTCACAGCACCAGGCATGGACACATATGCTCTGTGGGTCCCGGCACACCCGAGTCACGCACACGCAGCCCTGTCCCTGGCTGCCCCCACATCCATATCCGGATAAGCGCCCACCTCTTTGTGTTGCACACACAGCGCCACGCAGATGGGTTCCTGCGTACTTGCACACATGCAGGTGCCGGGAGCTCCGTGCACACACCTCCAAGACTGTGTGCACACCCCTATATGCCCTGCGCTCCGACACAGGCCAGCCTGGGGTCCCTGCACACCCCACATCGTATGCACTCGCACACAGCTACACATTCGTGTCTACACAAGCTTGTGTCTCTGTACTCTGCCCACGGGCACACATGTGCGCCACACCTGGCAACCCGCACGCCCGGTCTCTGCATCCCCCACCCTGGCTCTGGGCCCCGCGTACTGGGGCCAGCTGGGCCTGCTGCATCCTCTGCCAGGACGGTCCTATTTCCGCGCCCCCGCGGGGCAGCCACCAGGTGCACGGTCCTGGCCCCCGCCTGCCTAGGAGGGGGCGGTAATTATGCGGCCCCGGGGTACCCCCCACGCGCCTTTCATCCCCGGCCACGCCCGTCCCAGGCCTAGACGCTTTCTACCGCCTCCCGCCCGGTCATTAGTCGGGGTCGGGGGAGGACCCGGCGTCCGGCAGGCGGGGCCCCGCGGGGAGGGAGGAGTGGTCGGTGCGGGAGCGAGGGGCCCCGCCCCCGTCTCCATGGCGACGCCATGCAGGGGCGGGGGCCCGGGAGGAATATCTGGGTGCAGGAGGCGCGCGCCCCCTCCGAGACGGCAGGCTGGAAAGTGGGCGGCATTTGTGAATGGGCCCACGGGGCCCAAGAGAGACACGCGGGGAGCAGTTTCGGGGACTCTGGCTGATCCCCGCGCCTCGCCGGGCAGGGAAGAGCCCCGCGCGTCGGGCCCGGAATAGCAGCCTCGCCCCCGCCCGGCGCGGCTATTTTGAGCCCCTCCGCTGGAGCCGAGGCGCGGGGGCGGCGGGTGGTTCGGGGTCGACACGCAGGCTGCGTCCTCGCCCCGCGAGATTGGGCCTCTCGAGGACTGTGCACTGTGGCCGCGCAGGGCTGGGCGGCGGGGCTCCCTCTCCCACGCGAGGCGTCTGCGCGGAGGGGCACCAGGAGTCCGGGCGCTCGACCCAAACGCCGCGGACGGAGCGAGGCCGTAGCGCCCCCTCGTGTCTGCAACGGGCAGCGCGCCGCAGTCGGGTCTCGCGTGCTGAGCTGCCAGCAGGGGTGGATGACGGGGTCCCAGCCTCCTGAGACCCTCGATGGGGACACAGGGTGGCGGTGAGACACCTGGGAGTCACAGGTGCTCGCAGACGCAGGTGACCCCAGAGGCACAGGTACGGACACCGGTCCCACACCTGGAAGCCGGTGCGCAGTGCTCGGCGCAGATGTAAAGCGGCAGGTGTGCGCAGGTGCGCGTCGACGCCACCCTGGGAACCCAGGACGGCTGCGGGCACTCACGGAGCCCGCACCCAGGAACCGGCTCGTAGTAAGCGCTTAATAACTAGGCGCTGGCAGAATGAATGAATGAATGAATGAATGAACACGGCGCTTTACAAAACCAGGAAAAGACAGAGGCTCACAGAACCAGGGAGCGATGGGTTGCGGGGGGGGGCGGCAAGAATTATGCAATTATGAAGGGGCCGCTGTGGCTACCGGGGACCCCCTCCAACGCCCCCCCTACAAGGGCTGCTCTAGGGCCAGGGAACCTCCCCGCCCTGACTGCTGGGGCTGGGGGCTGGGGGGCAGATCAGAAAGAATGGGCCTGAATTGCTCCCTGGCTGGGCATGCCTAGCCCGCGTCTGGGGCTCCAGTGGGTGGGGGGCCCCTCCCGCACGGACGGCGGGCGTAGGGGAGCTCGGTGCTGATGTCTCTCCCCGCTCCTTTAATAACCACCCTGCGTGAGTGGCTGACGCAGCAGCCGGCTGCTGCTGACGGGGAGCGGGGCGGCTGTAGTGGGGGGGGGCCGAGGTGCAAAGCGGGTGGTGATGAGTCACACAGCTGCTGTCGGGGGGAGGGGTCTTGAGCCCATGAGGGGTCCCAGAGACCTTGTCACTGGAGACAGCGCCCTTGGCTACCCCCACTTTGATCCACTTGAGGGTGGGAGTGAGTCTGAGGCCAGGAGTGGGACCGGGATTTCCCTGAGGTGAGCCGCAAAACGGGGGTCTCTGTACCCCAACTCCCCCCAGCTTGTGAGCAGAGGGTCAGCCCTCCTGAGACTTTCTGGGGCAGAGAGGCAGGGGTCCACGCTGGTTTCTTCCACCAGGGCCGGGGGAGGGGGCAGCATGAGATGAGGCCTGGGTGAGGAGCAAGTGGTGGCCATAGAGGGCTCCCCAGAGGCTTTGGGGCCGCCGAAGAGTAGGGAGTGAGGGTCCTTGCATAGCTGGTTCTCCAGATGGCGGAGGCTTTGAGACTCCCCTCTGTCAGCCAGGCTCAGTAGGGGAGGTCTGTGGAAGGAGAGAAAAGGCCTGGGTGGAGGAGCAGAGTGGGCCCGGCCCGGCGTGGGGAGCGAGTGCGCATTGGGTGTGCAGCACGGTGGGAGGGGAGGCCGAGGGCCGGGCTGAGTGCTGGGGTGCAGTGGGGACTCGGGGTGTTCGCCTGCACCCGACAGCAGGGACGCACAACACTATCTGGCCAGGCGAGTGTGGGGGTGTGGGCGATGCACCCAGCCGTGAAGTCGCGGTTCCAGTGGGAGTTAGGCTTAGGTGCGGGTTGGAGTTTGTAGGCAAACTGGATTGCGTAAAGTTGGGGTGCACCAAAGTGTGGCGAAGTAGGAAGAACTGGAATTGCGAATGTTGGGGTTCGCATGAATGGGGTTGTCTTTGTTGGGGTTTGGGTGGGCATGGGGTTGATGGCAGGAATGGAGTGCTGGGGTGCTGGGAAAACTGGGACGTCGGTTGTAGTGGCAAGAATATCACGACAGGTATCGGGGTTCAGATGAAGTTGGGATGTCTGACAGCCGGGGCTTGGTTGGGTAGGGGATCTGGGCTAGGTTATGTCGGGACTGCTGAAGCACAGGCAAAGTCGGGGTCCTAGTGACACCCAGAGGTCCCCATGAGGCCGGAGGCCTCGGAACCGGGGCTAGAGGCCCATTTGTTGCCCGCCGCGGGCCAGGGAGAGGGCACGCGGAACTGGGTCAGCCCCGCCCCGCCGCGCGCTGGCCACGCCCCCCCGAGCGCGGGCAGGGGACTGCGGACTGGAAACGTCCCGGCCAATCGTCTAGCCCGACACCAGCGCGCGGGAGGAGGCGGAGCCGAGATAGACCCGGCCCCCAGCTCATGAATATGAGACGCAGGAGCGGCCTCTGATTGGTCCGGGAGGTGAAGGGGGCGGGGCCCGGCGGCGGTGTATATAATGCCGGGCGCCGGGGCGCCCCCCCTCACTCGCGCGTTAGGAGGCTCGGGTCGTTGTGGTGTGCTGTCTTCCCGCTTGCGTCAGGGACCTACCCGACTCAGTGGTGAGGGCCCTGGCGGCACCGGCTCCGAGGAACTCGGGGCGGCGGGCGGCCTGCGGCGGCCAGGCGAGGCGGGGCCGCAGCGGCACGCCCCTGGGAGGGGGCGGTGCCGGGGCGGGCCCGGGGTGGAGTCCGCCCCGCCGGCGGCGAGGGGCAGCGGGAGATTGGGCCGAGTAGCGGCCAGAGGGCCTCTCCCCGCCGGCCCGGGCCGCCAGCGACCGGCTTGCCGCCGCAAAATGGCGGCCGCCAGCTCGAGGCTGTGCCCAGCGAAATGGCGGGAGCACCGAGTGCCCGGATGGAGTGGCGCAGGGCGCGCACGGGGCGCATGCGCACGCGGCGGGGGCGGGGCCACGTGGCGCGCCCGGTCTCCAGGGCCGGTTTCCCTGCCGAGGGGCTGGAGGTATCCATAAACCAACGCTTTTGTTTTCTGAGCCTCATTTTTCTCCTTTTCCCATTGTGATTGCATGAGGGAAAGGACGGCCTCGCAAATCCTGGGTAGGCATGGCCCGTTCCAGTGTGATTCCTCGTCTGCCACGTCGTGCTTTGCGCCCAAACTTTGGTCCAAGTTGGCACAGCCCCCAGTGCCAGACTTCCAAGTCTAGTTATCAGCGCCACTGGGTGGTGGCCATTCCCAGCCAATGAATGCTTTGTCTGTGTCAGCACTGACTGCGCCCTTAAATAGCCAGTTCTCCTGAATGCCAGTTCTCCTGTCTGGAAATCCTGCCTCATCATTTCCGGGGCCATCCCTTCCCGATTCCCGGCAGAGGTCCTGTCTGTAAAAGTTAGTGCCTGCCCCGAGGTGCCCCCCAGCACGGGGCGGCTTCCCTGACAGCCAGCCCCCCCCCCCCCCCCAGTCTCGGGGAATTTTACAGTGAACAGAAGCACGTTCTGGTCCAGCAACAAGTAGAAGTCAACTGGTTAGGGTTGGAGTTGGCACCAGTTCGTAAAGGGGAGAGAAGCTGAGGGTGCAGTCCTGCCCACGGCACGACTGGAAGATTCGGGGCTGGGGGGGGAGACACCGGAGGCCCTGTCCCATGGGGAGGACCGTGGACATGGGTGCGGCCTGCTTTTAGTCTGGGGGGTGGAGGGAGCTGAGAAGCGGACTGTATTCAGTGTGGTAAATCAGTTTGAATTAAGTCTTAGGTAGCTGAGTGCGGTGGGTTAACCTGTAATCCCAAAACTTTGGGTGGCCAAGGTGGGAGGATTGCTTGAGCCCAGGAGTGAGTTTTTTTTTTTTTTTTTTTTTTTTTTTGAGACAAGAGTTCCATCCAGTCCTGTTGCTCAGGCTGGAGTGCAATGGCGTGATCCCGGCTTACCGCAACCCCCGCCTCCCGGATTCAAGTGATTCTCCTGCCTCAGCCTCCCGAGTAGCTGGGATTACAGGCATGCACCACCGTGTCTGGCTTACTTTGTATTTTTAGTGGAGATGGGGTTTCTTCATGTTGGTCAGGCTGGTCTCGAACTCCCGACCTCAGTTGATCGGCCCGTCTCGGCCTCCCAAAGTGCTGGGATTACAGGTGTGAGCCACTGCACCCAGCCGAGCCCAGGAGTTTCAGACCAGCCTGGGCAACAGCGTGAGACCCCATCTCTACTAAAACAAAAAGAAAAAATTAGCCAGGCGTGGTGGTGCACATCTATAGTCCCAGTTTCTTGGGAGACTGAGGTAGGAGAATTGCTTAGACTAGGAGGTGGAGGCTGCAGTGACCCATGATTGCACCACTGCACTCCAGCCTGGGTGACAGCTTAAGTCCTAGGTACGAGTTTCCGACAATGAAAAACAATAACCTGATTTTCTAATATTTCCCCTAAAAAACACATGTCATTTACATAAAATAGGAAGCGGGGAATGGTGGTGAGAGATGACCCCTGTTGAGGATTTCATTGGTGTCTGCCACAGGCCGCCATGGCATCAGACGAAGGCAAGCTTTTTGTTGGAGGGCTGAGTTTTGACACCAATGAGCAGTCGCTGGAGCAGGTCTTCTCAAAATACGGACAGATCTCTGAAGGTGAGGCTGGTGCTGGGCCGGCGGCCCGGGTGGGGCTGGCTTGTGCTCCTCCTGACTGTAGGTACAGCTGGGTGCTGACTGCAGACCTCTCTCCCCTGCACAGTGGTGGTTGTGAAAGACAGGGAGACCCAGAGATCTCGGGGATTTGGGTTTGTCACCTTTGAGAACATTGACGACGCCAAGGATGCCATGATGGCCATGAACGGGAAGGTGAGGATCAGGGTGTTGAGCGGGAGCCCCGTCCTGAGGATGGGGCACCCACCCACTAACCTGTGCCATCCGCTGGTCTCCAGTCTGTAGATGGGCGACAGATCCGAGTAGACCAGGCAGGCAAGTCGTCAGACAACCGATCCCGTGGCTACCGTGGTGGCTCTGCCGGGGGCCGGGGCTTCTTCCGTGGGGGCCGAGGACGGGGCCGTGGGTTCTCTAGAGGTGAGTGCCGTGAGTTGGCCCTTTGGGGATGCTGTGAGGCACTGCTGGTGGGAGCTGGTACTCACTTCTTCCTGTATGCAGGAGGAGGGGACCGAGGCTATGGGGGGAACCGGTTCGAGTCCAGGAGTGGGGGCTACGGTGGCTCCAGAGACTACTATAGCAGGTGAGGGGTGAAGACCAACCCGGGCACAGGGGTGATGGTGGGATGGCCAGCTTCAGTCCCAGGTCCCTGGGGGAGCTGAGATGAGGCTGGCTGGCCAAGGAGCAGAGGCGGGAGGGGGCCCAGGCCAAGAGGAGAAGAAACTGCTGAAGACAGTGGCAGAAGCGGGAAGGCCAGGGGGGCATGGCTGGTGCAGGTTTTGGACGATTTCTGAGACTCTACGCTGCTGGGGTCCTTGCGTCCCCAGAAGGGACAGCTGGCATGGGGGCTGACGGCTCAGCCTGCTGTGGCAGAGCAAAAGTAGACTGGTATCCTCCGGTACTCATGTCTGTCTATCCTGCAGCCGGAGTCAGAGTGGTGGCTACAGTGACCGGAGCTCGGGCGGGTCCTATAGAGACAGTTACGACAGTTACGGTAAGTCACGCTCCGAGGGTGCCACGCTGCTGTGGCCTGCGGTGGGAGCTCGGTTCACCTTGGCACCTTCTCCAAGCACTTTAGGCTGGACACTCAGATCTTGTCACTGCGCTTGCCTGTAAGAGGCGCGTCTGTCCTCTCAGCCATTTCTATCACAGGACACAAAAGCCAAATGAGACTGACCAAAAAGGCAAGGGAGAGCGAGGGCCCGCTGGGCAGTCAGCATAGGTGCATGTGTGGCTGCAGGCCAGCCTCCCTCGGCTGTGGGGGGTGGTTGCTCCCCGGTCGCAGGCCGCGCCCTGGTCTGGCCTCTGGGGTGAAGCTGCCTCTCGTTGCTTCGGTGCCTTTACACTGTGCCTGCTTCTTGTCCTCAGCTACACACAACGAGTAAAAACCCTTCCTGCTCAAGATCGTCCTTCCAATGGCTGTGTGTTTAAAGATTGTGGGAGCTTCGCTGAACGTTAATACGTGTAGTAAACGCACCTCCTTGTATTCCCACTTTCGTAGTCATTTCGGTTCTGATCTTGTCAAACCCAGCCTGACCGCTTCTGACGCCAGGATGGCCTCGTTACTAGACTTTTCTTTTTAAGGAAGTGCTGTTTTTAAGGGTTTTCAAAACATTTTGAAAAGCACTTCAGATTTACTTTTTTGACCACGAGCCATGAGTTTTCAAAAAAATCGGGGGTTGTGTGGGTTTTTGGTTTTTTAGTTTTTGGTTGTGTTGCCTTTTTTTCTTTTGGTGGGGTTGGCCCCATGAAGTGGGTGCCCCACTCACTCCTCTGAGATCGAACGGACTGTGAATCCGCTCTTTGTCGGAAGCTGAGCAAGCTGTGGCTTTTTCCAACTCCATGTGACGTTTCTGAGTGTAGTGTGGTAGGACCCCGGCGGGTGTGGCAGCAACTGCCCTGGAGCCCTGGCCCCTGCGCCCATCTGTGCTGTGCGCCCCACAGTAGACGTGCAGACGTCCCTGAGAGGTTCTTGAAGATGTTTATTTATATTGTCCATTTTTACTGGAAGACGTACGCATACTCCATCGATGTTGTATTTGCAGTGGCTGAGGAATTCTTGTATGCAGTTTTCTTTGGCTTTACGAAGCCGATTAAAAGACCGTGTGAAATGAACCTTGCTCTGACAATTCCCTTGCATTGCACCACACACTCCCTGCTGCAGGCTCCTGCAGCCAGACCTGAGCAGAGAGAAGGCGGAGAAGCAGCAGGTCTGCAAGCCTTCCCTGGGGCCTGCAGAGAGAGCTAGAAAGGGAGGCCCAGCAGATTGGCGCTGGTCAGGGTAGGGGAGCCAGGCGGGGGACGGGAGCGGGCAGCTCAGGCCTCAGGGCAGCCCCGGGAGGCTTCTGGCAGTGGTGGCCAGAGGGCTGGACTGTGCGGGCAGCTTAGCAGGGACAGTGGACGTGCACCCGACGCTGACCTGGACTGCCTCAGTCTAGAAGCAGGCCAGAGAGTGGAGGCACGTGGCATCCCAGGGCGACCTCAGACGGCCAGCCGGTTAGCTAGTTCTGCTGTTGCTTCACGAGTTCTGAGCGTTCTCTGCTAGCCTATGGAAGCTGCAGCCCTCGGAGGACAGAAGTGTTGTGCGCCCAACAGAACCCTCTGAGACGCAAGCTGCTCCCTTGGCTAGCTCATATGTGGAAATAGCCCTGTAATTCGAGGTAACTCCTTCCGCTCGTGCCCACATCCCTCTTGTCGAGAGCTCATAGAAAGTCATGTGCCCGGGGAATGTTCCTGTGACTGTTTTTTGTTTTTCCTTTTTTTTCAACTTTTTTTTTCTTCTTCAATTAAGCTGGAACTAAAGTCAGGCCTGGCCATTACGCTCCCCACGTGCAGCCAGGTGCAGGCTGGGCCCAGTCATGCCTGGCTCTTAGATAAGGTCCCTTAAGCAGGATTGGAGACCAGTGAATGCCCCCGCCTTTTGGATTTTTTGCTCATCAATTGTCTTTTCCAGACCTCTTAAGTCACACTCTTAACTAGCTTTCTCTGATGTATGTTGCCGCCATTAGTTTTTTTCTAGAGCCCACATTGGCCCACGTAGCTCCATCCCATGCGGGTAGCTGGCTCTGGCTGCGCCCCCAAGGCGCAGACCCGCCCTGGGCACGCTGGCCTGTGACGGAGCCTGAGGTCACAGCCCCGTGACTAGCCTGAGACCTTCCTAGAGGCTGTGGCTGTTTCCGGGGAGGCCGGGAGGGGCAGCTGTGAGCCCCGTGGAGGACGCTGGGAGTAACGCTGCTTTGCTTTGGCAGGTTGAAGGGGCCCGGCCAGGACTCGGGGAAGGGTGGCCTGAGAGCAGCGATGACCTCTGGGGTCACTGTCCCAGGAGGGACTTCACCTGCAACAAGAGCTGGAGGCAGCCGCTTGCCCCGGAGGCTTGTCCCCTGTAAGTGCTTTCGGGAAGAGTGGCATGTGGCGCTGAGCCCTGTCCCGGGCGGAACCTGGGCGTTCCAGTGAGTCCTGCTTTCCTGCACCTGTGGCCCCGCGGCGGGCGCCTTTCGGTGTGTGTGGGGTGCCGGGCAGCGCCTCCCGGAGCGCCTGGAGCCCGCGCCTCCCTCCCTCCTCCCTCCTCCCTCCAGGAGGCGCTTCCCGAGCGAGGTGCGGGCTCAGGGCCTCAAGTCTCTCCTGGAGGACGGGCTGCGGTGCGCTGGCGGCTTGCGGGGTGGCCAGTCCTTGCCCACAACGATGTGGAGCCCTGTGAAAGTCGGATTCGAATAAAGGGCCACGTGTGCACCCAAAAAGCCGAGTCTGTGGTTTGGGGGGCTGTCGGCAGAGTGGGGCCACCGGGAGACAAGCCTGCGGACCCCGTTCAGCGCACTAGCAGCATCCGACGGGGAAGACCGCACGGGTCACTGGCGCGCAGTGACCGCAGGGCTCGCCACTGAGGGGTTCGCAGCGCGGAGACGTCGGTCCCGCGGGACCTGAGGCGCAGTCGGCTTCGGGGGCGCGGGGGCCGCGCAGGCGCTGTCAGACCCCGTCTTGGGCCGAGCCCCCGGTTCCCTGCAGCAGGCTGGGGACGGGGCGCCTCCTTCCTGGGCCCCGGACACAGCCGAGGCGTCCTCACTGTCCGTGAGGCCGGGGCAGGAGCGGCGGGGGCCGCCCCGAGGCGAGTGGGAATGAGCGGCCCGAGGTCCTGAGGTCGGCGTCCGCCCCGTTCCCCCGCTACCAGCCCGACTTCCTCGGAAGCCACGCGCCCGCACGCCGGGCTGGTAATCCTGGACTCTGCCTGCGGCGCCTTGCCAGGGCTCCCACGGGCGGGGCTCCCACGGGCGGGCTCCGGGCCTCCGCACTGGCTCCCGGAGCCGGACGACGAAACAGGCTCAGCGGCGGGCGCGCGGGGCACTGTGGGTAGCGCGAGGGCTCACCAGGCGGAGGAGGGGCCGGGCGTCAAGCTCCGCCCCCGCGCCCCATTGGCCAGCATCATCACCGCGCGTCTGACTGACAGCCGTGCATAGGGGCGGGGCGCCGCCACCGCTTCCGCCGGGCCATGGGGCCGCGCGTGCTGCTGCCGCCGCCGCCGCTGCTGCTCCTCCCGCTGGCGCTGCTGCTGGCGGCGCTGTCGTGCGGTGCCAAAGAGGCCTCGCCGCCGCGCCCCGCGCAGGTCACGTCGCCGCCGCTAGTCGTGACGAACGGGAGCCAGCCGGGCGCTCCGCATAACAGCACGCACGCGGGTCCGCCGGTGTCGCCGGGCTCGGCGGTGAAGCGCTCTTTCTACGTGATCCTGGGCTTTTGCGGCCTGGCCGTGCTCTACTTCCTCATCCGGGCGTTCAGGTGCGTCAGGCGCACACGGGCACCGTCTCCCAGCCGTGGCCAATTAGCGCGCGCCTCGTGCGTCACGTGCCGGGCCGCGGGGTTCCCCCCTCCCTCCCTCCCGGTCGGAGTGGGCGTGGGCGGGGCTGTGCGGGGAGCGTCACGTGGTGTGGGCGGGGCAGGGCCACGTGACTCGCCCGCTGTCCGGCCTGCGCCCGGTCGTCGGGGTGCGCAGCGTCGCCGCCTATTAATTCGGGGGTGACGCTGCCCGTTTCCCATATGGAGCCACGGAAGCCGGAGCCTGCCGGGCAGGGGTCAGGCCCTGGCGGGGCGAGGGATCCTCCTTGGCTCCTTGTCGCCGGATGCCGGTCCTCGCTCTCATCTTCCCGCTTGCAGCCGCGACCCTTCCGTGGAGTCCCGATTCTTTTCCTTTGTGCCTCCACCCGCTGAAGCTGGGCCTTCGCCAGCGTCGGCCACGTGCCCGCCTTGGGTGCTCCCACAGCCCAGGAGGTGCGGCTGCGTCCCCAGACCCTCGCGGGTTCCAGCTGTAGGCAGCCTCTGGACAGGAGGGGCGTCTGCCTGGTCAGACCACCCCGGCTTCCCTGGCCTGTGGGCCCAGTTTTCTCTGGGCTTCTGACTACCCAGTGTGGCTGCTGCTTCCGGGTGGGAGCGACACAGCGAGGACCTTATCCCTCCCCATCACCACTTTGGCAAAGTCAAGCTGCTTATCATTTTTTATGTTTTTTTGTAGCAATGCGGTTTCGCCATCTTGCCTTCGCTGGTCTGAACTCCTGGGCTTAAGTGATCTTTCTTTCTCGGCCTCCCAAAGTGCTGGCATTATAGATGTGAGCCACTGTGCCTGGCTATGCTGCTTTTTAGGGGCCCTGTGCAGAGCCTCCTCGGTGCTCCACACCCCTTCCTGTGGAAGCACCTGCTGGGCGCTCTCCCCTGCCTGTGCCCTGCACCCTCCCTGCCTCCCTGGCTGCTGGGGCCACCAGTGGCTTCGCCCTGAGACAGCCTTCCATTCTGTTGTCTTTGGCGAAACCTCACCCCGTGTGAGCCTCAGTCTTTTCATCGGTGCAACGGGAGTGACATCAGCGTGCCTCTTCTGGGGTCCTGGCACAGGGGAGATGGGAGGGCCTGCTAGGGCACTTGTTTTCTGACTGTCACCGCCTTGGGAGAGAGTGGTAATCCCTTGGCGATTAGGACGTGAAAGAAACAGGCACAGCAAAACCAGGGAGGTCTGCAGCAGGGCTGGGGGATCCGGTAGAGGATGGCAATGAGGGTCCTGAGGGAAGGAGGAGGCAGGATTGGCAGGGAAGGACCATTGACCATGCCTGGACCTACTTCCAGGTTGAAGAAGCCTCAGCGGAGGCGATATGGACTCCTGGCCAACACCGAGGACCCCACCGAGATGGCCTCGCTGGACAGCGATGAGGAGACGGTCTTTGAGTCGAGGAATCTGAGATGGTGTGCACCCTTCCCCAGCTCTGGGGCCTCGGTGGGCAGGCTGGGCTGGAGACTCAGCAGGATCTGGTGACTTGGGCAAGCGATGGAGTGGTCCCTGCAATCACAGCTGACAGCAGTGGTCAGGGCATGGTCTCCCTGGGCAGGGGTCATCCCTTCTCCCAGCCTCTATTTACAATTTTTTTTTTGTAACTTAAATTTTTTATTTATTTATTTTTGAGGCGGAGTGGCACAATCCTAGCTCACTGTGACCTCTGCTTCCGGGGTTCAGGCATTTCTCCTGCCACAGCCTCCCAAGTAGCTGGGATTGCAGGCACCCGCCGCCACCACGACCAGCTAACTCTTTGTATTTGGTAGAGATGGATTTCACCATGTTGGCCAGGCTGGTCTCCAACTCCATATCTCAGGTGATCCACCCACCTGGGCCTCCCAAAGAACTGGGATTACAGGCGTGAGCCACCGCACCTGACCTAAGTGTTTGTTTTGTTTTGAGACGGAGTTTTGTTCTTGTTGCCCAGGCTGGAGGGCAATGGCATGATCTCTGCTCACTGCAATCTCCGCCTTCTAGGTTCAAGCAATTGTCCCATCTCAGCCTTCTGAGTACCTCGGACTACAGGTGCCCACCACTATGCCCGGCTAGTTTTTGTAGTTTTAGTAGAGACAGGGTTTCTCCATGTTGGCCAGCCTGGTCTCGAACTCCTGACCTCAGGTGATCTTCCCGCTTTGGCCTCCCAGAGTGCTGGGATTACAAGCGTGAGCCACCGCGTTCAGCCTTCTTGCATCTTTAAGACAGGAAGGTGGGCCGGGCGCGGTGGCTCAAGCCTGTAATCCCAGCACTTTGGGAGACCGAGGCGGGCGGATCGAGACCATCCTGGCTAACACGGTGAAACCTCGTCTCTACTAAAAATACAAAAAGAAATTAGCCGGGCGTCGTGGCGGGCGCCTGTAGTCCCAGCTACTCCGGAGGCTGAGGCAGGAGAATGGCGTGAACCCGGGAGGCGGAGCTTGCAGTGAGCCGAGATCGCGCCACTGCACTCCAGTCTGGGCGACAGAGCGAGACTCCGTCTCAAAAAAAAAAAAAAAAAAGACAGGAAGGTGGCTGCAGGGTTTAGGGTAGTGGGTGCTCGATCTGGGCCCCTCTCTGAGAGACGAGGTCTAAGTCAGGTGCAGAATTGACCATAGGATGCTTCTGAGCGGGCAGCGTCAGGGAGGGCCTCTCCCTGGTGTGTAATGGGGCTGGCTCCTGGAAGAGTATCTCAGGCCGAGGGAACAGCAGGGACAGAGGTGGAGGCTGGGCAGATGTTGGCGGGCTGGGGTAGGCCAGGCAGGTGTTGGGTTAGCGGGGTTCTGGGCAGGGATTGATGGCTATGTTGTGCTGCAGTGTGGCTGCTGGGGGGACCTTGGCCTGTTGAGGGGTGGCAGGCATGGAGGCTGGGAGACCAGGGGACAGGGCGGCTTCTGGGGACAGCGCTGACTTTTCGAGCCCCCAGGGAGGGTGGCGTTGGGATCCCTCCCCAAGGTCTTACTCCATTCTGGGAACTCCTCCCAGGTTTTTTCTACCTCCTGGCTGGGGGCCTCTTCCCCCAGGGTGGGCAGTTGAGCAGGGCCCAGGAGGCCAGGGGAGGAAGGGTGGGCCCTGGTGGACTGAGGGGGCCTGGACAGGTTGCCTGCTTCTACCTGACCTGGGTGAGCCTCTGCCCGGCAGGGTGGGCCCTTCACTCCTCACCTCTCACCCTTGACCCCCTGCTTCCAGATGCTGAGCCAGGGAGGCAGCCTTTCCAGCGGCCATGAGGGAAGGACAGGAGATGGGACCCACCCCAGTGCCCAGCAACTCCCCGCTCCACTGCTCATTCCCCTGCTGGCCCTGGGGCTGGCCTCACCCAGTGCCAGCCCGAGAGCTCTTTTTGGAACCTGTACAGCCTGCCTGCCTACTGCCACCTGCACCTACCGCCAGACCACACAGCCTCGCCTCCTGGATGCTGCGCCAGCCTGGCCGAGGGTCCCAGGTGAAGACCGGACGGGTCCCGACAGCTGCTGCCCAGGACTCTGAGGCCCCCTTGCCTGACTGTGACTTGTGTGTCTCCCCTGTCCCCGCGGGGCCATGGCAGCCCAGAACCGAGGCTGGGTGGGCAGGTGACCCAAGGAACCTTTCTGGGAGCGCCTTCCCGCTGGGCTGGGAACAATAAATGCAGCCATGTCTCGGCAGCTGGTGCTGACCCCGTGCCACCTCCAGGCCCGTGCATACTGGTGCGGCCAGTGCGGGGTGGGTGGTGGAGCAGGGCTCAAGCCAGCCTTGGTCTGTCTGCAACCAAGCTTGGGTTCTCCAGCCTTGCCCCCAAGTGAAGAACCCATCTCCAGCTGCCTGGGATCAGGCCCTGCCTGTGAGCACCTCTTTTCCTAGAGGAAACTCGTGTTCCATCTGTCAGAGCCCCTGCTGCAGGCCCCCTTCTCTATGCCATCTTCAGCCTGGGTCTCATGGGCCCTTCCCTGGAGGATCCCCACATCACCTCACGGATACCTCTGGCCATGATTCCGGGGAGCCCCAGAGCTGTGCTGTAGGAGGCTGGAGTTCCCCGCGGCCTGGGCCCCCATGCCGGACACTCCTCCCCCATCAGTCTCCTGTAGAACGTGGAGCCTGAGACCCCATCCCCGGCAAGGCGCTTAATCAGCTTCCCTGGGGCCTTGTTCTTCCTGCAGGGGTCTGTGTCTGTGCGGAGTCCAGCTCTGGCCTGTCCCCCTGTCCCCCATGAGTTTAGCCTTGGAGGGACCATGGTAGGTGGGTACCCACAGCTTGAGGTCTCCCCCAGGCAACCTAGCTGGAGCCGCCACTGCCCTGGCGTGAGGAGGAGCCGCCACCAGGTGGCAGCCTTGGGCCGCCCAGTCCCCTCGCTGTCTCCCTGGTCCTAACCCTTCACGTGGGAAAGCCGGTCCGGCACAGCCCATTTGTCCCCCCACTTCCTGAGCCCACCGTGCCCCCACGTCCACCAGGGGATGGGCAGTCCCTCAGGTTTGTGCCGACCCTGCCTGTGCCACTGCCAGGGTTGGGAGGGGCTGTCGGCCCCTCAGACCAGGGTCCCCTGTCCTGGTACCATCTGCTCCCTTGGGCATCTCCGTCTGACCAGACCCTGCCAGGACTGTGCTCACGTTTCACCTTCCCCCTCCAGTACCCCAGGTCCTCTGCTCTGCTCTCAGCCGCCGCCTCCAGGAAGTCCTCTCTGATTGCCCACCCCACCTTGTTCTTTAGGGGAATCCTACAGGGAGGGTTGGGGAAGTAACCCTCAAAGTGAGGCCACAGACCGAGAGAGGCCCCCAAGACTGCAGCGGGGGAGGGCAGCTTGGCTCGCCCTGACTGTGTGGGACTGGGGACAAGCAGGTGACACCTGTGCCCCGGGGTCTGCTGTTCCCCATCCGTCTGGCCCTCGCGTCTGTCTCCAAACTCTCCTGTTCGCATCTCTCCATCTGCCTCCTTCACTTTGTGTCCGTCTCTATCTCCGTGTCTGATCCTCTGGGACATGATTTCAACAGGCACAGAGACACCGGCCCCGGCCCCCACCCTGTGATCTGCGCCCCCCGTCCCACAGCTCTGAGCGTTTCACCAGCTTCAAAAGGCACATTAATTACTCTAATGAGGTCAGGAGAGACCCGCGCTCTGCCATCCGGAGTCAGAACATGCCGCAGCCCCCAGCCCAGCCGCCGCCGCCCCCTCGGGCAGGGAGAGGAGCTCTGCTGCCTCCATCCCCTTTGCCTGTCAGGACCCGTCAGCCGCACTGTGCCCCGTGTTGGTGCAAGTAATTGGCAGCCCCCCAAGGTTAATGCACTGTTAGTCGGGGGTTCTCCCAGGCTAAGAGCCGGAGAGGGGCCTGTCAGCGAGAGATGAAAGGCCCCAGGTTCTGGCCGGTGCTTGGCCTGTGTGTGTGCGCACGTGTGTGCCCGTGGGAGTGCGTGTGTGTGCGGGTGCCTGGGAGTTCGGGGGGTGGGCAGTGGCATCCTCCACCTCCCCCATGCAGACACAGGCACCAACAAAACACAGCTTTGTAGACACACGATAAGCAACACAGTCCCACGGATGGGACGTCTGCAGCCCCACGGGACACGCGATCACACACATGGGTGTGACCTGCTGAGATCCTAACCCCAGGCCAGGGGGTGTCTCGGACCCACGCCCCCCACCCTTGCCCCTCGGTGTGCCCACTGGATAAGCAGCATATCAGACCCCTGCCTCTGGGCGGGGTCTCTGCCTCAGCAGTGGGTCCGGCCCAGGCTGGAGTCCAGTGGACTCTCTGCACGGCTTCTCTGCCTGTGAAATAGGGATGGGTGGGCGCTGGGGACGTGGCCTCGAGGGCTGGATGTGTCAGGTTCCTTGTGGCTCTGGCTTGTGCCCGCAGCTTGGGGCCCGACGTTCGTCCTGGGGAGACAAAGACGGGGCTCCTCTGCCGTCCTGGTGTGAGGGTGTCTCAGGGATGCGGCCCCATGCGCCAAATCAGTCACTTGGGGGTTGGCAGGCAAGTGAGGGTGCTGAGACCCCCGTGCCCTCGATTCCCCACCTCCAGGGATCTCACCCCCAGGTGCCCATCTCCCCTGTGGGGGGCCTGAGCCACCACTGCCCCCACATTGAGGCCACTGACCTCCCCATCCCAGGCCAGCCAGACCCCGAGAAGCACCAGGTGCTTTGCTGTGGGACACAAAGCCACACGTGGCTGTTCACGTTTCTTCATTAAGTTACATAAAACTGAAGGTCCGAGGTCTCAGTCACCTTGGGGAGAGGTCTGGGGCCTCAGTCCCCGTGGGGAGAGGTCCTCAGTCACCATGGGGAGAAGTCTAGGGGCTCAGTCACCGTGGGGAGAGGTCTGGGTCCTCAGTCCCCATGGGGAGCCAGAGGCTCCTGCTCCGGACAGCGAGTGGTGGGGGCAGGGACATTTCCTTTGTATGGGAAGTTCTGGATGCTGGTGGTGTCTGGACACTGGAGAATGGGTCTGTGTTCAGGCCCTGGACCTGAGGGTGGGATGAGGGAGAGAGGAAGGAGGAGGAAGGGAAAGGGAGGAGGGAGGAGAGAGAGTGGGAAGGAGAAGGATGTGAATGGAGAGGAGGGATGGGAGGAGGGAAGCGGGAAGGAGGGAAGGGGAGGAGGAAGAGGAAGAGAGAGAGGAGGGTGCAGAGAATGGGGGAAGGAGGGAGGGGGAGGAGGGAGGGGAGGGTTGAGAAGGGGAGGAAGGTGTGAAAGAAGAGAAGGAGAGAGGAAGGAGGGGAGGGAGTATTAAGGGGGAAGAGGGTGGGAAAGGGGGAGGACGGAGGGGAGGGTAGTATGAAGGGGGAAGGAATTGAGGAGGGACGGGAGGAGGGTGGGAAAGGGGGAGGAGGGAGGGAAGGGTAGTATGAAGGGGGAAGGAATTGAGGGAGGGGAGAGTGGGAAAGGGGGAGGAGGGAGGGGAGGGTAGTATGAAGGGGGAAGGAATTGAGGGAGGGGAGGAGGGTGGGAAAGGGGGAGGAGGGAGGGGAGGGTAGTATGAAGGGGGAAGGAATTGGGGAGGAGGGTGGGGAGGAAGGAGAGAGGGAAGAGGGAGGGGAAAAGTGAAGGGAAGGAGGGAGGGGAAGGGGGGTAGAAGGGAGGGAAGAAGGGAGGGAGGAGGGGGGAAGGTATGAAGGGAAGGAGGGAGGGGAAAGATGTGAAGGGAAGGAGGGAGGAGGAAGGGAGAACAGTGGGAAGGGTGGGAACTGGGGAGGGGGGTGAGCTGGGAAATAGGGCTGTGTGCCTGTTCCTTTCCACCACTGGCTGCAGGGGTTGCAGGAATCTTGGGTCCATGGCTGGACGGGGGTGGGGATTTTCATGTTATCCGCTGGAGAAAGGGATACGTTTTTCTTTTCTTTTTCTTTTTTTTTTTTTGTTTTGAGACGGAGTCTCGCTCTGTCGCCCAGGCCGGAGTGCAGTGGCCAGATCTCAGCTCACTGCAAGCTCCGCCTCCCAGGTTTACGCCATTCTCCTGCCTCAGCCTCCCGAGTAGCTGGGACTACAGGCGCCGCCACCTCGCCCGGCTAATTTTTTGTATTTTTTTAGTAGAGACGGGGTTTCACCGTGTTAGCCAGGATGGTCTCGATCTCCTGACCTCGTGATCCGCCCATCTCGGCCTCCCAAAGTGCTGGGATTACAGGCTTGAGCCACTTTTTTATGTTTTTTAGTAGAGACGGGGTTTCACCGTGTTAGTCAGGATGGTCTCGATCTCCTGACCTCATGATCCGCCCGTCTCAGCCTCCCAAAGTGCTGGGATTACAGGCTTGAGCCACCGCGCCCGGCCACATTTTTATTTTCAAGGACAGTGACCCAGCCCAGGAGAAATGCCCTGACCCCTGGGGCAAAGTGCAGACCCCAGCTCCGTGCTTCGCAGGTGGGACGATGGACAGGGGTCAGGCTCCCGCCCAGAGTGGAGCCCACGACCTGCCCAGCCCCCGGTGCCCCGTGACCCCTGCCGCCTGATCCTTGCCTGGCTGAGATGGGGCTTCTGAAGGCTGCTGGCACCAGGGCAGGCTGCGGACTGGGTCCAATTTATTCTGTAATGAGAAATTCTCCCCGCATATTTTTAGCTTCCTCCTGGCGTCGCGGCCTTTGAAGGCTGAGGGGCTGCGGGACGCTGATCCCAAGCCCTGTGGCCTGGCCCTGTGGGCAGTGGGCAGCGGGTGCTGGGCATGGGCTGGACAAGTCTACCCCTTCCCAAGTCCGGGTAGACCCCAGACCCAGGAGTGCAGAGCAGGGGGCGGGGCCAGACCCCATCAAGCCCTGTCCTGGCTCTGGACCGGGGACTGAAGGCGACCCTGGATAACCCCTGACCTTGGCTGACCCCTGTCCCCAGCGTGAGCCTGACCTCTGACCCTCAGCTCCACAGGAAGCTTACTCTAGAGTGATCTCCGGCCACGGCCGCGTCCCAAAGCTGGGACAGCCCCCAGCCCCAGGAGGGAACAGGGCTTCCTGGGCCCCCACAGTGGCCCCCCCGGCCGGGCGGGGCTTTGCTAGGGCAGCCTCACCCGGGGCCAGGCTTCGGAGACGCCATGCCCTCCCCTTTCCTCCCCAGGTCCTTCCTCTAGGAGCGGCCAGCGGGCGCGGGGAGGTTGAATGGGGGACGCACCGCCTTTGTTCCCGTCCCTGCTTGGGCTCTGACCTTGAGAGAGAGACAAGAACAGAAGGAAAACGGAGCTTCTGCTCAAATCCGCTCAGCGGTGGCGGTGGCGTCGGCTCTCGCCTCGGTGGCCCCTGCATGCAAATGAGTGGCCCTGTCATGCCTGGATGGAGGTGGTGCCCTTCCAGCTCCCACCTGTGCAGGTCCCAGTCCTGGTTTGAGAAGAGATGCCCTCCTCCCAACCCTGGCCCACCCCTGCTCACCCATGAGATCCCTTGAAGCTGGAGGGGGCTTCTGGTCCCAGGGCAGAGGGAAGCTTCCAGAACTCCCACCTTTGCCAGGTGGCATGCTGGGGCCAGGCACGCCAAGACCCCAGGCTCACGGCTCCTTGTCCTGTGCTGGGGTGCAGCCGCCGCACCTCTGCTCCGAAGGTGCTCGTCTCCGGGAGTGGCCATCCCCCTCCCTCAAAGAGCCCGACCAGACCAAGCCTCCTGGGACGCTTGTCCAGCCTGCGTGGGCCGCAGAGCCCTGTGTGGGTAGAACCGCAGGCCCTCACTCCAGGGGCACTGAGAGAGTCTGTCCAGAAGGCCTGGCAGGTGACTCAGGGCCTACCTTAGCCACCATCTGGGACAGGTTCCCACCCTTCACTGAAGAGACACCCGGCCAGCCCTGGGCCTTCAGCCTGGGATGTCTGTAGTGGGGTCAGCGGACGAGACCTGGAGCTCAGAGAACTGAGAACCTTGTCCTGGCAGGGACGCTAGAGCACTGGGTGGGACAGACTTTTCTGGAAGAGCAGGATTTTAACAGGAAGAAGAAGTGGAAGGACTTCCCAACAGGATACGGCCCGAACAAAAGTCGGGTGGTGTGGCCTGCTGGGCAGTGGGGGGAGGAGGGCACGCCGCAGGAGACACAGGACAAAGCCCACCACATCTCAGTGCTGTGGGGCGGTGGTGGGTCCCGTCCCCCCCCACCTTGCTGGCGCACAGGTTAGCTTGACCATCTCTGGGCTCACGGTCCCTGCAAGGAGTTTGGGTAATGCCTCATACAGGGACCTTCAGGTCCAAGGGCTATCAGCGCCTGCACTGCGGTTCCCTCTCCTGCACTGGGCCTGGTGAACAAAACTAACTCAAAGAGGTACAACACGATCTGGGCACCGCCAGTAAAGTCCAGCCAGCACTTGGTGGCAGCGTACCCTCCATAAGCTCAGAGTCTGGTGAAGGAGGCTGTGGCATGAATAAGGGTAAAAACAGAGGGCAGGCCAGGTGCGGTGGCTCGCGCCTGTAACCCTAGCACTTTGGGAGGCCGAGGCGGGAAGATCGCCTGAGCCCGGGAGTTCAAGACCAGCAGGGCCAACATGGCCAGACCCTGTCTGGATTGGAAAAAAGACAAAATAGAGGCCAGGCCTCCAGTTCCTCGCCTGTGTCAGCATCCCGGGAGGAGAAATCACTCGGCATTCCGCAAACAGATTAGACCCCGGGCCTTTGCATAAGCTGTGCCCCCGGGCAGCGGCCCTCCCCTGCCTGCAGGATTCCTGCGTGGAGACTGGCTTCACTCTGGGCTTCTTGGATCCCATCCCCAGCTGCTCAGACTCCACACCGGTCCACCTACTATGCGCCCGGCACCCTTAGGGCTGAGATAGGGACTTACTCCATCCCTAGGGAACAGCGCGGTCCGGAGAGGCGACTCCCAGGGCCCCAGGGAGGCCTCAGCACGAGCAGCTTTGGACTTTGGCCAGCGCCCCTCTGAAACTCTGCCCGGACCCCCGCAGGGAGGCTGGAGTTGGCCGAGCCCGATTTGGGACGCGTGCGTCGGGGTTTGTGAGGCTGCGGATAGCGCTGGAACCAGGCAGGTGAGAGGCCCGGGACCCAGGGCCAGGCCGGGAGGAGTTGGGGGCGCCGGAGGCAGGGTGCGCCCCCGCTCCTCGGAGACCGCGGGCCGGGCCACGCGGATGCCGGCGGGGGGCGCGCACAATCGGGGTCGCTGGGGTAGGCCCCGGGGGATGAGCCTGCGACGGGGTGGGCCGGGGCAGGGGGCGGGCGCAGGCTGGAGACCCCCGCCCAGTCCCCGTGCGACTGGGGCACGGCGGGAGGGGGCGCCCGCGGCCCTCCCGGCGCTCGGGCGGGACAAAGGCCGGAGCCCGGGCCCCTCCCCGGCGGGTGCGGCGGCGGCGGCCCGCGCTCCGACAGTCCGCGCGGCCGGGTCCCGCGCCCGGGGCGACCCCGGCGCCCCGCCCCGCCGCCGCCTGACTTCTCGGCGCCCGAGGTCGCGCGCGCGCGGAGGCGGGGGCGGCCGGGGATCTCCAAGCGCCGCCGCGCCCTCCTCCCGCCCGCCCTCCGCCCGCCCGCTCGGCGGCGGCGGAGGAGGCGGAGACGGCTGGCAGGCGGCGGCCGGGAGAGCGAGCGCGGCGGCCGGACCGGGGCCATGGCGCCCGCGCAGCGCCCGCTGCTCCCGCTGCTGCTCCTGCTGTTACCGCTGCCGCCGCCGCCCTTCGCGCGCGCCGAGGACGCCGCCCGCGCCAACTCGGACCGCTACGCCGTCTACTGGAACCGCAGCAACCCCAGGTGAGCGCGGCCGCGCGCGGGGGGCGCCCGGAGACCCCCCAACGTCCCCCACGCCGCGCCTGGCCTCGCGCCCCCCGAGCTCCGGGCGCCCTCTACGCGCGCGCCGCAGCCGGGATACGGGCGCCCGGTTCCCGCGGGAGCCCCCCAGGGAGTTTCGGCCCCCCGGAGTTTGGGGGACTCACCCTTTTCGTACCTGCCTCCCCCGTGGCGCCCCATTGCCCTGCGGACTTTGGGGACTCGCATCCCACATCCCCAAGAGCGCCGACGTCTCCTGGAGTTTAGGGAACCCCTCTGACACCCTCCGATGCCGGGTAGCCCCTGAGTTGCCTGCCTGGACTTGGGGGACCCCTGATCCACCCGCCTCTCTGGGGAGCCCCCTAGGTTTCGCATTTGGTGGGGATCCCTGGGGACCTTGGCACCGGAGGTGGGGGACTGTGGCCCTCCAGGGATCTGTGGGGGCGTTCTGCCCGCAGGTCCCCAGATGAACTTGGGGAAGTTGGAGTGTCCCTCCCTTGGGACACAGCATCTGCTTCACTCCAGGAGGCCAAGGGCCCAGCTTTGAAAGGAGACTGAGGGGCCGGGGAGCTGGGGTCAGCCCTGGGAGGGGCAGTGGGATGGAGTCGTCTCCTGTCCTCTGGGCGCTGACCGGGAAACTGAGGTGCAGAGTGGATGAGGGGCTGGCTCAAGGTCATGCAAGGGGGGGACTTGGGGCGGGACCCAGGTGGCCCAGTGCCCTGCCTGCCACGCCCGGCCGAGATGCCCCACCCGCCTCTCGCAGGCCACTGTGTTCCGAACCAGGTCCGGGCCAGGCACAATGTGGGGGACAGGAGAAGCCCCCGTTGGTCAGAGCAAGAAAAGTTTGCCGGGACCTGGCCATGGCCTGGACATTGGCAGAACCCTCCGGGCCATCCCAGAGTCTCCAAGACCAGAGCAGGCTGCGGCTTCCCTGGGGGTCCCGTGGGAGCCGGGGCTTTGGGGGTCCTGGGGCTCTGGAGGGAGTCAGCCCCAGCACTCAGGGTGTCACCGTCTTCCCAAGGCGCACAGAGCTGCATGTCAGGGGCCAAGGCGGCCCCCTCACTCTCCTGCCACTGGTCACTTTCTCTCCGTTTTCCAGCCGCTTCCTGTGCCGACCCAGCCGCCCTCCGGAGCCCGCCATCCCTCCTTGTCCCCGCTGTCTCCTGCTGTCCTCGGTCCCCGGGAGGAAAGTTGCATGAACGGGCCTCTTTGAGGCGGGCTCGGGGACAAGGGCGGCCCGTGTTCCGCCGTGGGGGTGGGGAACACGCACAGGCCCACCCCCCACCATGGTCGACAGCCTCGGGTCGGGCCCCTGGGGGCTGAGGGCAGGGACCCTGGACCACTGGGGGACGGCTGGCCCACCTCAGAGCAGGTCCTTGAGCCGCCCACTGTGCTGGTCACATGTGGGTTTGATTAAGGCTGTCGCTGGCCGTGCGGGGAGTCCAGCGGGCAGCGCTTCCCTGGCCCAAGTTTTTGGTTTCATCTGCGGAATCTCCCGTCCCCAGCATGGCCTGTCCTTTGTTCTAGCAAACGCCAAACACAGGAGGACCCGGGAACCAGGGAGGAAGGGGGTCGCCAGGGCCGCCCTGCTGCCCCACCTGCCACAGGGCTGCAGGCTGCGGGCTGCGGGCAGGACCCCCCGGCCAAGGGAAGGAAGTGACCTCCCCAGTGCCTGGCTTGGCTCAGCCACCTCCTGTTGCTCCGGGTCTGACCTGGTTGCCCAGCTCAGACCGCTGCCCGAGGGAACGGCCTTGCTGGTTCGAACAGCCGACCTGGGCAGCACCAGGGCTGCCTCCTCCTTCCTCCTGCCTGCGGTGTCCAGGGTTGCTGGGGACGGAGCCGACACCCTGCAGTGGGGCCCAGGGCTGGGTGAGCACCTTCCCGGGAAGCCGGGATCCGGCCAGAATCGGGGCTTCGTTGCCGACATCGGGGGTCTCTGCGGTTCTCAGATATGGTGTCCAGGGGCATCTGCCCGGGACCTGTGCCTGGGTGGCGGGGGTGGCGGGGTGTCGCTCATGGCAGGGGGTGGTGCTGGGCCTCCGTATCCAAGGGGACCCTGTGGAGGGGCATCGGCCTGGGGAGAGGAGTGGCATCAGCCAGCAGGCCTGTATGAGGCTGGGCTGGCCGGGGAGGGATGATGGGGTTGGGCAGATGTGTGGGGGATGCAGGGACCCCGAGTCTTTGAGAGGGGCCTACAGAAAGGCACTGGGAGATGGGGGCGGCTGCGATGGAGGGCAGACAGCAGCGTGGGTACCACGGGACCGTGTGCTTCCGTGTGCTTGATGGGCCCGCAGGCCCGGGCAGTGCCGCAGCATCACCGGCCGCCCCTTCTGCCCATTGGCCTGGCACCTGTGCCCAGGCAATGACTGGTCTGTTTCCACCTCACACCCTCCCTGCTGTGAGGTGCGCTGCCTGCACCCAGGGGGCCCCGCACCCACCTCCTTGAGCCACTATAACGTGGGACCCGTTCGGTGGTCTGGCCAGCCGACCCTGCCACCCCCACTGGTGACTGCACAGTGTCTGTCCCACCCACCCCCCACCTGGGCTGGATACACCTGAGCTGGCAGCTAAGCGTCTCTGGGCCTGTTCCCAGCCGGGCCACATTGGGCTGGGGCGTCCGGGCCTTGGACCTGGCCGGCTGCCCTCACCTGTCCTGCTCACGACACTGCGTGTGCATTCCCACGGCTGCTCCTGTGTGTTTGCGTGTGGGGTGGGGGAGGAGGTGGTGTGCAGGTATGCCTTGGAGTCATATCCGGCTGCAGGTTACATGTGTCTGTGTGTGGCAGGAGGCTGCGTGAAGCCACAGGGCACAGCTTTGGCGTGTTTGCATGTGTCTGCGTGATTGCATATGAGGTGCATGTGTGTGTGCATGAGTGTGCCTGTGTGTGGCACCCGTGTTTGCATGTGCGTGCCCGTGCACAGAACTTCTGCAGTGTCCGAGGTCCCCGTGCGTGTCTGCCTGTGGCATGCATGCATTTTGTCTGTGCATGGAGTGCAGGTGTGTGTACGTGTCTGTGTGTGGGGTGCATGTAAGCGTGTCTGCCTGGGGGCAGCACTGGCTGTCAGAGGGCTTGCAGTGTGGGGGCAGTGGTGGCCCTGGCACGGTCCGCAGCAACCCCGATGCTGGCCCTCCCTCTCCTCCATCCCCTGGGGATGGGACCAGGGCCCAAGTGCAGACGGCTGTTGAACCTCAGAGCGGGGTGGACGCAGGGGCCTGCGGTCCCTGGGAGTCCTCACCTTCTTATTGGAAATCTGCAGTCATGTGGACTGGGTTGCGGGCACTGGGTGGGCGCCTGCCCACACTGGGCATCTCTGGGCTTCGGCCACCCTCCTGTGGTTCCCCACGGACCCAGTGGCCATCGGGTGTGGACAGCAGCTGGGCTTCCCTCAAACACCAGTTGGAAAATGGTGACCTGGGCGAGGGCTCGGTCCCCGAGGGAGGAGCTGCCCCCCGGCAGAGGGCGGAGGTGAATGTGGCATCCTGCTCCCCGTGGCTCCACCGGCGTCCCTCGGCCTCTGGGGGAGGCGGCTTTGAAGGGGGTGATGCCGTGTTTTGCTGCATGAGGGTTTTTTGTTTTGTTTGAGAGAAGCTGGTCCACTCGGCACTGGGGGGCTAGGAGAGCCGGGCGGTGGGCCTGGGGGGTTCGGGGCCTGAGGATGGGGTCCTGGAGGCCGTGGGGTGCCAAGACTCTCTGGGCGTGACGTTCGGGCAGGTGGCTCAGCAGCCTGGAGCCCCCAGGCCTGCTCTGTGAAGCAGGGGTGACGGAGCCCTGCGGTGGGTGCAGCTCGTCTGATAGGGCCTGGTGTGGACGGGCGGTCCCAGGGGTTTAGCGTCCCCTCCCCAGAGGGGAAACCGAGGCAGCTCCTGTGGTGGGGAGGATGTTTCTGCCTAGGCCCCATGGTCTCTGTGTCTCACAGTCTCTTTGGGTCTCTGTCTTCCCCGTCTCTGTGCATCCTGGGGTGCCATGAGTGGCCCAGGCTTCCGCCTCCACCTCGGGCCTCCCTGGGCGGCCTCAGTTTGCAGAGAAGGGAACAGAGGCTCTGTGGTGGGGGCTCGGGAACGCAGTGGGATTTGACCTCCCCCCGTCTCTGGGCTGACGTCTCCACAGGTCTGCAGGGGACCGGCCCGACATGGGTCCCTCAGGGTCACAGCAGAGGCAGCGGGTTGTGCATTCATGGGGGTCTGGGTGGCAGCGTTTCTGTGGAGCTGGTGGTCTCCTTGTCATCCACGAGGGTCCTGCCCCGGTGGCCGTGTGCTCCCTGGGACACGGCTTCTCTCCTCCTCAGGAACTGGGATGCGCCAGGCCTTGCCCCGAGGTCCTGTGTGTGGGACCGGCCTCTTTTGCAGATGGGTCCTCAGGGAAAGCTGGGCTTTGTACCTTGCTGGGGGAAGGGCTGAGCCCCTCCCGTCCCTGTGCCCACTGTACCCGTCGCCCCAGACACACGGCTGGGAGCCTGCGGAGGACCAGACGAGCCGGCGGGGTTTTTGCTTTAACCTCAAGCAGACGTTTGAACTCTGTGGCCGAGCCGGCCCTGGTGGGGGGGCTCGTGCCACGCCTGCTCCCAGACCAGGCTGGTGTGAGGTCTGGCCAAGAGACTCAGTGGCGCGCCCCCCCCCCACCTCCGTGCATCCCTCGTCCGCCTGTCCTGTGAGTCGATGGCTCCCACTTTATGGACAGAGCAGCCAAGACCCTGAGAGATGGTGACTCACCCAAGGCCACCCGGAAGTTGGGCACAGTCCAGGGTGTCCCCACCTGGGGGCAGGCCCCGGGGGAACCAGGAACAGCCCTGGGAGGGGCCGGAAGGTGGGTGGCTGACGGCAACTGCGCCCGCTGCACTCTGTACCCGGGCCACCCACGCCCACGGTGATGGAGGCCCCGGCGGGGCCGACCCTGCCAGGTCTACCTTTCCCTCCGGTTGCATTTTTCCTCTTTTGCTTCATTTCTAGGGCCCTGCCTCAGTTTACCCTCATGCACCACAAGGCCATACTTGTCCTTTCTCAGGCAGACCCTGCACCATCCTGAGGACTGATTTCCATTCAGGTCCCACCCAGGTCCTGGGCAGGAGGAAAAGCGCCAGCCCTCAGTCACGGGGGACATCTCTGGTTCCTGGAAAAGCCAGCTGTGGTTGCTGGTGTGGGTGCTGTCATCCCAGCAGGTCTTGCTGGGGGTGGCAGGAGGGGATGGGCGACCTCAGTCCCATGCTGGGCCTCAGGACCCGGGCTGCCTGCTCATCTGGCCGGCCTGGGCCTCCCCGGGAGCTCCTCTACCCTGGAAGAGAGATGGGGACGGGCGCAGGCGTCCACCTGCCCACCCACGGGGTCCTGGCTGCCGGCCACACCGCTGCCTCAGTTTCCAGTCCTGGAAGGCGGCTCAGCCCACCCCCAACCCAGTTCTGGGTGAGATTCCTAATTAGTCGCTTAGCTATTAGCGTCTAATGACTTGACAATTGCCCGATTGGAGCTAATTAGCTCCAGGCCGCTTGCTGGAAGGGGGTGACAGCCGGGTGGGCAGCAGGGTGAGGCTCTGCCTGGGTGAGGCTCTGCCTGGGGCCTGGAGGGCTGCCTGGAGGCGTGGACTTTGGCACCCGCAGGTTGAGCAAGCGTGGGGGGAAGGTGTGGCCCAGCAGAGGGAACCCGGAGGAGTAAAAGCTGCCACCCCGCTCTGTCTGGGAAAAATCCCAATTCAGTCATTAACCCCTTAGTGAGAATTTCAGTCTCTCTCTGCTGCTCCCAGAGAGGATTTGCATATCGAGGCTTTATCACTAATGGAGGAAGCTAAGGCTTTGTCTGCCTCTCCCCAGGCGCGGTTTTGGGGTGGGGGCCCCCTCCCCGCTGCAGGCGCCACCCTGAACAGGGGCAACGCGCCCGCCTCAGGCTCGCTCGCCAACTTGGAACCGGGAATGCCAACACAGCAAGGCCGCCGCTATTTCAGAGACGCAAAGGGAAAAAAATGGCCCCACGCCGGCAGCCAGAGCTGGGGGTGGGGGTTCCCCTGGGACCTGCCCCCCAACACACACACCTGCGGGCTGCTGCCAACAACTCTGGCATTTCAAAGTCCTCGCCTTTTGACCTTTTTAATTCACTCGTTCAGGCAAGAAACACATATTGAGTGCCACTGTATGCAGAGCCCGTGTAGGGCCCTGGGGAAGGGACAGAGGAGGCCAACCTCAGGATCCAGGATTCAGACAGCAAACCCTGTAAAGGATCAGATGTGATACGGGGCGGGGCCCAGGGAACAGCATTGCGGGCAGTGGAAACAGCACCTGCAGAGGCCCTGGGTGGGAACGGGAACAGCTGGGAGGCTGGTGTGGCTGGAAGGGAGGAGTCTTGGAGAGGAGGATGAGGAGGGTGGAGTGGATGGGCCATATAGGCCTGGGAGGGTGTACATTTTATTCTGAGGATCAAGAATGGATGGAGGGGTTTGAGCCGCTGCCGACGTGTTACAGGGTCTGCTTTGCATTCAGAAGAGCGAGCTTGGGATATGGGGAGGCTGGGCCCTGGCAGACCCTCACTGCATCCTGGAGGGGCCTGGGCACCCGGCCACTCTGCCACACAGAAGCCTCGGTCTCTGACATTTTACCGAAGGCAAAACGAGAGGAGAGAACACGGTGGTGTCAGACACGGGGGAAGCAGGCACCATCCAGGAACCAAGAGGCCGGAGGGGGACCGACAGGGCTGGTGCTGTGGGCCCACCTTCCGAGGCTGCTCTGTCTCACGAAGGCTCCTACTAGGTGCCAGGTTCCTTTTTTGGGTTGAATGTGGCTCCCTGGGGATCACTGCTGGGACAGCAGGGGAAACTGAGGCCAGAGGGCGGTGGGGAGCCCAGACATCCCTGTGGTTCCTCCACGGAGGCCTCCCCTGCAGGGTGACCTGGGTGCGGGCAGTCCCAGGCGGGAGCTGAGCCTGGCTGCCATCGACCACCTGATCAATGGGCTTTCACTTGGGCTGGGCAGGAACAAAAATGACTTCAAAAAGGCTGGAGCAGCCTCTGCATCGATCGTGCCCAAGGGGCCAGCGGGTCAATGAGACGCCTGTGCCCAGCCGGCCAATGGGGTAGCCCGAGGGGTGGGCCGAGGTCAAGCCGTCTCCATCTGAGCCTGTCTGGGGGCTGCCCCCGCATCTGTGCAGACGCACCCCGAGTGTCCAGCAGCCCGGAGGAGCATCCTCCTGCACAGAGGGGAAAGGGAGCCTCAGGAGAATGGGCCTCGAGACCCAGGGGCTCAAACCCAGACCCTAGCGCAGAACTGCAAGGTTCCGAAGCCCTGGACGGACCCCGGCCCCCCAAGCCCGGTTCCCTGGGGAGATTTCCCTGCGACACCCCCTCCCACTGTCCTCTGTGCTGGGCCCACAGGGATGATGAAGGAGGCCCGGGAAGCTCTCCGTCCCTGGACGAATCCAACCAGGTGGGGAAGGGCTGGAGGGTGACTGCACCGCCTCCGCCCCCCCGCCTTGAAATTCTTTGCTCTGGAGATCTTCATGCCAGATCACTAGTGGGGAAACTGAGGTGCGAGTGAGCAGGCCTGCCTGCCCCTTCTCACCCCTGGAGACCCAGGAACCCTCAGCCCCGCCTGGCGCGGCATCTCGGGGTGGCGGGGGACCGGGCCGATGCCATCTGACAATCCCATCAACCTCTCTCGAGCTGCAGTGCCAATTAGTGCACCCGGCATGGGGCCGGTGGTGGACTCACCCCTGCAGACCAGGGTGGTGGCGGCTGTGCCAGGCCCAGAGGCAGTGCCAGGGCCGGGATTGGAGCAGCCTGCGCCCACGTGCTGCCAACTCTGATGGGGCCTCAGTTTCCCCTGCCTGTGCAGGGAAGGAGGAGGCAGGAGCGGTGTGGGGGACCCCCCATTCCTCCCTGTTCAGGTCTTTTATGTGCTAATAAGCCCCTCTCAGGGCCCCCCTGGTGCCCCGCTTGGTCCAGGCCGCCGGCTACATGACAGGGACCCTGGGGACCACAGCCGGGAGATCTAAGGGCTCCTGCCACCATCGCCTGAGGCAGTGAGGGAAGGGGAGCCGCCGGTCCCTCCCTCGACTGACCTCTATCCTCACAGACAAGGCTGGGTCAGGGGGCTCCCTGGAGGAAGGGGCCTGCGGGCTGCGTCTGGGGGACCTCAAGGCAAAGGCTTGGAGGCGGGGCTAGGGGACTGAGGTGTCAGGAGCGCAGGCACCCAGGAGGGAGACCAGGAGGCCACCGGATTCCGGGGCTTGGGGCTCAGGAGGTTTCTGGGCTCCAGATAGGAGGGGGGTGGGGTGGGGCTCACAGGGTCACACAGGAGGGCAGGGTTGGGGCTGGGAGTGGAGCCCAGGATGCCTCCAAACTGGGCGGCGGGTGGAACTCTGGGGGGCTGCGGGGGGGATGTGTGTGGCGGGTGGAACTCTGGGGGGCTGCGGGGGGGATGTGTGTGGCGGGTGGAACTTTGGGGGTTCTGAGAGGAGGGTGGAGGGATTCTTCACGTCAAGCCCCATTCTCTTTGGGGAAACTGAGGCCAGGGTGGGGGCAGAGCTTGCCCCAGAGCGAGCTGGAACGCCCGACTTGTGTCCCCCACGCTGCCCCCATCCTTCTCAACAGGCGGGAGTGCAGAAGGAAAGCAGGGCTGGGGGCTGCCTGGAGGAGGCGGCACAGATGTTAAGCATGTTAGGTAGATGCTAAGTTTCTGGAGAGGGAATTCTTAGTGGAGGGACAGCTTGTGCAGAGACCCAGAGTCAGGAACCCCACGCCGGCCCTTTGCACCCAGGGGTCCAGATGTCACCCGCCTGGACACCCACCTCGCTGCTGGCCCTGCCGTGGGGCTGTTGGGGACACTGAGGCAGGAGGTGGGGGGCAGTGCCAGGCAAGAGACCGTTGGCTCCCAACCTTGAAGCCCGCCGTGACGGGGGTGTGCAACTCCACCTGCTGGCCGCTATCACCATTCAGGGCCCCAGGCTGAGTCCACCTTGCGAACTGACCCTCCCCCATTTCCCCGGCCTGACTTCCTCGTGCACCTGTCCCCTGACCCGTCCCTCTCCGCGCACCCTGATCCGTCCCTCGTGCTCCTGTCCTCTGATCCCGTCTACCCTAGCGCACCCTGACCCGTCCCCCGTGCTCCTGACCCCTGACCCTGCCCATGCACCCTGATCCATCCCCCCCGTGCTCCTGACCCCGGCCCTCCCCGCGCACCCTGACCCGTGTCCCGTCCCTCGCTCTCGGCGCTGACCTCTGGCCGCCCCGTCCCCGCAGGTTCCACGCAGGCGAGGGGGACGACGGCGGGGGCTACACGGTGGAGGTGAGCATCAACGACTACCTGGACATCTACTGCCCGCACTACGGGGCGCCGCTGCCGCCGGCCGAGCGCATGGAGCACTACGTGCTGTACATGGTCAACGGCGAGGGCCACGCCTCCTGCGACCACCGCCAGCGCGGCTTCAAGCGCTGGGAGTGCAACCGGCCCGCCGCGCCCGGGGGGCCGCTCAAGTTCTCGGAGAAGTTCCAGCTCTTCACGCCCTTCTCCCTGGGCTTCGAGTTCCGGCCCGGCCACGAGTATTACTACATCTGTAAGTGGGGTCGGGCGGGGGCTGCCGGGGGCCGCGGGGGTGGGGCCGGGAAGTGGGCGGGGCCGCTGGGGGTGGGGCCAGGAGGGGGCGGGACAGCGGGGGTGGGACCGGGAGGGGGCGGGGCAGGAGTGGGCGGGGCCGCGGGGTGGGGCCGCGGAGTGGGGCCGCGGAGTGGGCGGGACCGTGGGGTGGGGCCGGAGAGTGGGCGGGGCAGCGGGGTGGGGCCGGGAGTGGGCGGGGCAGGAGTGGGCGGGGCCATGGGGTGGGGCCGCGGAGTGGGCAGGACCGTGGGGTGGGGCCGGGGAGTGGGCGGGGCAGCGGAGTGGGGACGCAGCCGGCCCTGGCCACTGACCCCCAAGGTGTCAAGTGCATGATGGACCCGCCATCCTCCCAACCATCCCGGGAGGCCAGGACTGTCCTCGTCCCTCGTTGCAGATGGGGAAACTGAGGCTTGGAGGGGGACTGAGGCTGCACTATTGTGACCTCGGGCCTACAGCTCAGACCACTTGGCGGTTCGACCAATAGACCTGTCTCACCCTCCCGACAGCAAGACCAGGGTGCCCGCGCCCCAGCCCACTGAGGAGGGAAACTGAGGCATCCAGAGCCCAGCAGGGGAGGGGAGCAGGGTGGAAGCCACAGCTAGGCTGGGTGCTAGGGCTTACTCCTGTAATCCCAGCACTTTGGGAGGCCTAGGCGGGAGGATCACTTGAGGCCACGAGTTTGAGACTAGTGTGGACAACCTAGGGAGACCTTCTCTCTACAGAAACATAAAACCAGTTAGCCGGGCATGGTGACTTGGGCCTGTGGTCCCAGCTGTGCGGGGGGCTGAGGTGGGAGGGCTGCTTGGAGTGCATCAGCTCTGGTCACTCCACTGCACTCCAGCCTGGATGGCAGAGTGAGACCCTGTCTTTAAAAGAAGAAAAAATCCCACAGGGCCTCTGCAGCACCAGCCGCACCCAGACTGGGTAGGGGTCTCAGGTCCTCCCCACCCCGCACCCACCCCCGCATCTCCCCGGGACCCATGCCAGGCTTGGAGAATCCCTGAGGACCGTGGGGTCTTCATCTGAAGGTTGGGTAGCGGCAGCCTTGGGGAGTTTCACACCTGCAGGACCCCATGGTGGGCTGGGCTTAGGGAGGCTGCCAGTCCCTGCTGCTCATCAGAGGGTCCCAAGGTGGCCTTTTCATCCCCATGAAAGGCCAACGGCAGGTGGGGAACACAGCAGCGCCATTCGGAGTCCCGGTCCTGCTTGGCCATGATATCTGTGACCTTGGTGGGGAATGTGGGGTCCAGCCACTGCCCACCCGAGATAGAGATGATGGCGTCACACTGGTGGCCTCCGCCGTGCTAGGGCTTACTCCTGTAATCCCAGCACTTTGGGCTGCCGAGGTGGGCGGATCACCTGAGGTCAGGAGTTCAAGACCAGCCCGGCCAACATGGTGAAACCTCATCTCTACTAAAAATACAAAAATTAGCCAGGCATGGTGGCACACGTTTGTAATCCTAGTTGCTTGGGAGGCTGAGGCAGGAGAATCACTTGAACTCGGGAGGCGGAGGTTGCAGTGAGCTGAGGTCACGCCATTGCACTCCAGCCTGGGCGACAAGAGCAAAACTCCATCACACACACACACACACACACACACACACACACACACACACACACAATTTCCCAGAGACTCTACTGTGTTGCCAGGCGAGGCCCAGAGAGGGAGCGACTTGTCCACAGGCTCTCAGAGGGCAGAGATTTGAACCCAGGTCAATCATTTGACTATTAATACATCACCACTTTGTTGGTTGCTTGAAAACAAATACATCATTTTCTGAGCTCACCCTGTGCTGCCCTGGGGTGAGGCAGAGCAGAACAAAAACACAGACACCCCCAGGTTTTGGAGTCAGGATTGGACAGAGGGAGAGGCAGGGCGAATGTACAGGAGACTGCTGGGAAACAGGGGGCATTGTGTCTGGGGCTTTGATGTACGAGTAGGAGTTTTATGGGTGGCTCTCCACCTGGGGTTAGGGTTGATTCACCAAGGTGGGGAAGGGAGTACAGCCCCAGGAGGTCTCAGGCACCAAGAGCCACTTCCCCACTCATCCCCATCCTTTCTCTTCTAGCGGCCACGCCTCCTAATGCTGTGGACCGGCCCTGCCTACGACTGAAGGTGTATGTGCGGCCCACCAGTAAGTGCTCAGGGGAATGGGCAGGATCCGGGCCCCCACCCCTGTGTCCTAAACTCACAGAAACAGTGAATGTTTAGAAGAGCCAGGAGAGGGGGCCTCAGGTTTCCCCATCTTGCCCTGCCTTGCCCCAGCCTCGATTTCCCCATCTTACAAATATGTCATACCTCCAAGAGTGAAGGTTGGCTGAACGCAGTGGCTCATACCTGTAATCCCAGCACATTGGGAGGCTGAGGTGAGAGAATCACTTGAGCCCAGGAGGCTGAGGCTACAGTGAGCCGAGATCACGCCACTGCACTCCAGCCTGGGTGACAGAGCAAGACTCCGTCTCTAAAAAACAAAGCATGCCGGGCACAGTGGCTCACGCCTGTAATCCCAGCACTTTGGGAGGCTGAGGCAGGTGGATCACAAGGTCAAGAGATGGAGACTATCCTGGCCAACATGGTGAAACGCCATCTCTACTAAAAATACAAAAAGTAGATGGGCGTGGTGGCACGTGCCTGTAATCCCAGCTACTCAGGAGGCTGAGGCATGAGAATCGCTTGAACCCGGGAGGTGGAGGTTGCAGTGAGCCCAGATAGTGCCACTGCTCTCCAGCCTGGCGACAGTGAGACTCCGTCTCAAATCATAATAATAATAACAACAATAACAATAATAATGCAAAAAAAAGATTAAAGAGTGAATGTTGAATTCAACAGCCAGGTCCCCCACTTGAGGCCAAGTGACTTTGCCCGGAGAGTGGGCATCAGGGATGGCACCAAGAGGGAGCCGAGGGCCTGCCTGGTGGGGTTTTGAGCCCGGTGGGCAGATGTGCACTCTGAGGCTGGGCGGCACGTCGGGAGCAGCCGAGTGGGGTTCGGGCCGCCGCTGAGCCTGCTGTCTCTGCCACCCCTAGATGAGACCCTGTATGAACCTCCTGAGCCGATCTTCACCAGCAATAACTCGTGCAGCAGCCTAGGCGGCTGCCGCCTCTTCCTCAGCACCATCCCCCTGCTCTGGACCCTTCTGGGTTCCTAGTCCCAGCCCTGCAGGACGCCGGCCCTGCCTGGACGGCCCCACCTGGACCGCCTGACCTCGGCCCTCCGGACCCAGCTGCGGCCCCCGCCTCTGAGACCAAATAGAAACGCTGCTTCTCCCTCCACTGGTGCTGCCCCCGCCGGGCAGGGGCCATCCACCCGCCCCAGGACCAGCCCTCAGGGAGGACCAAGAGCCCCCCGCCGAGGCCCGAGGGGCTGGGGTGTTGCAGCCCCTGGCCAAGCCATCTCCTCTGGGGTGTCGGAGAACCCGGGAACCTCTTGGCGATTTTTTTTTTTTAGTGTATTTTTCATGGTTGGATCAAAAAGACTTGAGTTTTTAATTTAATTTATTCCCTGCCATTGCAGCGGGGTGGGGTCCCTGTGCCCCGGCCTGGGGGAGGGGAACGCGGAACGTGGGGTTGGGAACACAGCCGCTCCTCCCTGCTCTGCACCCCACTTGTGGGGCTCTGGCTGCAGCCCACCACGGTCCCCCCTGGTGCTCCAGGTTGGGTGAGTCTGAGCCGGAAGGGGTGCGTGGTGAGCACCCCTAATTGTGGTTGGGGGGCCCTCATACCCCATCGCCCACCCGAATCCTCCTGGTAATTTTCTCCCAGCCAGTGTTTGGCCCCAGGGCGCTGGCCCTTCGGAATCACAGTCCTCCCGTGTCTTAGGCCGATGCAAACAGCCCCCTATCCATCCCCACCGCCTCACACGGTCCTCTCCGACACCGAGAAGACCTTCTATTTCTGTAAATAGAGCCAGCAAGTGCAAACTGTGATTTTATTTTCCATGTAATCCTGAGGACGGACTGGACCATTTATGTTTCTTCATCCCTTCTTAGGGGGTCTTTTATTTTGGTGGGGGGGTGGGGTGGACTTTTAGAGTAGAAGCTGCACTTTGCAATAAGCTCGTTTCGTCTGTCAGAGCCCCTCCCTCAACTCTGTGACCTGATAATGTTTCTAAGAAAAAGAAAAAAGGACAAAAGGGAGGGAACCACTACCAAAAACAAGAAACACCTCCCCGAAGACACTTTAATGAAGGAAACAACGCGTTTATACGGATTTCATATTTCTACCCGCCTTTCCTGATTCTGTGTTTTATATATATTATATATAAATATATATTGTGTACGGCTGCCGGCCGGCGGCTCGAGGCACGCCGGGTGATGGTGGGTGGGCAGAGGGCTTTTGTAGGGGGTTGGCGGGGCGGGCCACGTTGCCAGGCCTGGAGCTGGCGACCGGGCCTCCCCTCTTCCCGTCACAATCAACTTTGGATTCTGTATTTTTTTATAATAAAATGAGCATAAACCTCAAACGCGCGTGTCCGTATGTGGGGGCCTTGCCCTACTTGAAGGAGAGTTTTGCATTCCTGATTTGGCGGTGGACGCCGGGCATGGTGGTTTACTCCTGTGATCGCAGCACTTTGGGAGGCCAAGGCGGGCGGATCACTTGAGGTCAGGAGTTCAAAACCAGCCTGGCCAACATGGTGAAACCCCGTCTCTACTAAAAATATGAAAAAAAAAAAAAAAGCCAGGTGAGGTGGTGCACACCTGTCGTCTTAGCTACTCAGGAGGCTGAGGCAGGAGAATCCCTTGAACCCAGGAGGCAGAGGTTGCAGTGAGCTGAGATCATGCCTTTGCACTCCCGCCTGGGCGACAGAGCAAAACTCTGTCTCAAAAAGGAAAAAAATAGGCCGGGCGCGGTGGCTCAAGCCTGTAATCCCAGCACTTTGGGAGGCCGAGACGGGCGGATCACGAGGTCACGAGATCGAGACCATCCTGGCTAACACGGTGAAACCCCGTCTCTACTAAAAAATACAAAAAACTAGCCGGGCGTGGTGGCGGGCGCCTGTAGTCCCAGCCACTCGGGAGGCTGAGGCAGGAGAATGGCATAAACCTGGGAGGCGGAGCTTGCAGTGAGCCGAGATCCGGCCACTGCACTCCAGCCTGGGCGACTGAGCAAGACTCCGTCTCAAAAAAAAAAAAAAAAAAAAGGAAAAAAATAGCTCGGCGTGGTGGTGCATGACTGTAGATTCAGCTGCTCGGGACGCTGAGGTGGGAGGATGGCTTGAGCCCGGAAGGTGGAGGCTGAGGTGGGAGGATGGCTTGAGCCCGGAAGGTGGAGGCTGAGGTGGGAGGATGGCTTGAACCTGGAAGATGGAGGCTGAGGTGGGAGGATGGCTTGAACCTAGAAGGTGGAGGCTGAGATGGGAGGATGGCTTGAGCCTGGAAGGTGGAGGCTGCAGGGAGCTATGATCACACCACTGCACTCCAGTTTGGGCAACAAAGCAAGACCCTGCCTCAAATAATAATAATAATCATAAAATAATAACAACTTAGAGGTGGGTCTGGAGTCTACCGGGGAGGGGGGTGTGGCTTTGAGGAATGTCTGGGGATCCCCAGAGCTGCGAACCTGATTCATTAGTTATGTGCATGGTTTTGGGATCAGGCCTTGGGATGAGCATTTTATAGGGCCCATATCCTTCATAGTCATCCAGGGCCTCAGTTTCCCTCTCTGGGAAGTAGCAACGGCCCACCTAGGGCTGGGAGGGGGTGGCTGGGAGGATGGAGGGAGGACACAGGGCTTGTGGATGGCTGGCTCCGGGGACACCGCTGGCCAGCACACACCTGAGCACGGTGGAATTCCCGGGCCTCAGGATCCAATCAAATGTTGTGAAACCTCCACTGGCAAGCTCTGCCTCCGTGTGACTCAGTTTCCCCACCTGCCCCAGGCCAGGGCAGGGGCTCTGTCATCTCCTAACCTCTTCCCCTTGCAAAAGGCACATCTGTGAGTTCTGGGGTCCCAGGGGCCTTCACGCCAGGCACGCCCCGATTGAAGAAACTGAGGCACAGAGAGGCTGGGGGTGACGTGGCAGGTGACCCGGCCCAGGGGACTGAGGTCTTTGCGGCTGGATGATGGTCGCCTGCATCCCACCCGCCGTGACAACGGCGTCTCCAGCACAATTAGTCAAGCGGGAAGGCTCCTAGCTAATTAATTCAGCTGCTCTGGGCCGGGTGACGGGGGCCGCCTCCTAATGAGGCAGCCCAGGCACAAAGAGCCCTGTGTGTGCCCCGCCTCGCCCCTGCCCCGCGCCGGGTGGACGCACGGAGGCACAGAGGGACGGCCAGCCACCATGCTGAGCACTGTGGGGGAGGCCCCACCATGCCCCATTCCGCAGAGGACCCTGAGGCTCTGAGAGGGAGGTGACTCCCACAGCCCACTCACCCCGAGACCCCAAACCCAAGACTGCAACGTGACCACAGGGACAGAGAGGACCAGGGACAGAATGAGATCAGGGATCACAGGAGGCAGCCCAGCGCCGACTGTGATGCTGTTACAAAAACACAATAGTGTCCTTCCATTTTAATACAATCGCATGGATTTTAGTGCATTCGGAGACTTGTGCAGCCATCAGCTCTGTCTGATTCCAGAACATTCCGTCACCCCAAAAGGAAGCCTCGTCCCCATCAGCCGTCACTCCTTATCCCCTCCGGCGGCATCAATGTATCCCCTCCCTCCCTGTCTCTGTGGATGGGCCTGTCCTGGACATTTCGTAGCAATGGGTCACATACCGTGTGGCCTTTTGTGTCTGGCGTCTCTCACTGAGCGTGACGTCCTCAAGGTGCATCCGTGCTGTGGCCTGGGTCAGAGCCTCGCTCCTTTTCACAGCTGAGTCATGTTCCAGTGCGTGGAAGGACCATGCTGTGTTTATCCAATCATCTGTCCAGAGACACTTAGGTACTTTCCACCTTTTAGCTATTATGACAATTTTTAAAAATACAATTTATTATTATTGTTGGTTTTTGTAGAGATGGGGTCTTGCTATATTACCTGGCTGGTCTTGAACTCCTGGACTCAACGATCCTCCCGCCCTGGCCTCCCAGAGTGCTGGGGGTGCCAGGCATGGTAGCTCACCCCTGTAATCTCACTATTTTCAGAGATTGTCTCTAAAAAACAAAGAACAAAAACTTGAAAGCCAAAGTTCTTGTGATTACAGAAGTGAACCACCACGCCCAGCCAAGACGCTTTTTTTAGATTTATTTTTTAACTCTGTGTTATTTTCTAGAGATGGGGTCTCACTCTGTCGCCCAGGCTGGAGTGCAGTGGTGTGATCACGGCTCACTGAAGCCTGTAGTTCCTGGGTTCACGCGATTTGTCTCCCGCAGCCTCTGAGTAGCTGGCACTACAGGCATATTGTGACAATCTTATTATTTTTGAGACAAAGTTTCAATGCAAAAGGTGACTTTGCTTTCTTGTTTTTGTTTTTGTGTTTTTTTTGAGACGGAGTCTTGCTCTGTGACCCAGGCTGGAATGCAGTGGCACGAACCTGGCTCACTGCAACCTCTGCCTCCCAGGTTCAAGCAATTCTCCTGCCTCAGATTCCCGAGTAGCTGGGATTACACGTGTGTGCCAACTCTCCTGGCTAATTTTTGTATTTTTAGTAGAGATGGGGTTTCACCATGTTGGCCAGGCTGGCCTCAAACTCCTGACCTGAAGTAATCCACCTGCCTTGGCCTCTGAAAGTGCTGAGAATACAGATGTGAGCCACTGCGCCCAGCCTAAAAGGTGACTTTGGGTAAATACACAAAGATTGGCTGAGGTCCCGCCTCTGGGCCTTTGCACACACTGTCCGCCGCCCGCCCCCCACACGGCCTGATGAACCGCTCTTGCAGATTGCAGCCAGGCTCCCCGACTCAGCCCCTTCCAATTCAGCTCAGATGTCACCTGAGTTCCTGGCCAGGAGGCTGTGGTGCCCTTTGTGACTCTTTCCTTGCCTGACTCCTCCCCAGGCTGCAGCCCCCAAGGGCAGGGGCTGGGTCTGGCCCGGTCATCACCGGGACCAGTGCTGGGCCCAGAGCAGGGAATCTCCTGGGACCGTGTCATTGGTCACACTCAGACATGTGTGTGCACACGCATGCATAGCCCTGCGCTTGCACCTGCACGCCTGTGCGCCCCTGTGTCACCAGACACACACGTTTGGGCCCGAGTCTCTAAGGAACTGACCTCTGTTACCTCGCCAGACCCCGGTCAGACCCCAGTCTCTGTCCCAGTGGCCGCGTCAACGTGTCGAGTGGCCACTCACTCCAGGGGCTCTGCTGGGATGTCCCCGCCGGGTGTGGGAGCTCCTTGGGGAAGCCGGTGACCCCCAGGCCCCGACCCCAGCCCCAGCGAGACCCCAACACCAGCTCCTGCCAGCCCGGGACAGCCATTGGTACGCTGGTCCCGCGCAGCGCCTTTTCCGTCCGGAGGATCCGGAGGGAAGTCGTCTCCCTCCTGCCGGCTGTTACTGCCGCCTCAGTGCCCGCCGCGGGCAGGGGGTGGGCGGAGGCTGCTGGGGGAAAAGAGGCCTGAGGCGCCCAAAAACCTGAGTGCGGCTTGGGGTGGAACCGTGCCCTTCCACTGATGGCCCAGGGCAGGACTGTGCCTCCCCCCAGACCTTGGCCATCTCCGTTTGGAGGAGGCGCAGCCCCCAGCCCTCGCCACTGAGTCTCGGTGTCCCTGTCTACACCTGTGTTTGAGGAGAAACTCAGTGTCCCTGTCTACACCTGTGTTTGAGGAGAAAACCCCTTTGTTCCCACGCTCTGGTCCAAATAGCCCTGATGGAGGAGGGCCCCCATTTTTTTTTTTTTTTTAGAAATGGTGTCTCATTCTTCACCCTCAAGACTGAACGGAGGCTGGGCATGGTGGCTCCTGCCTGTAATCCCAGCACTTTTGGAGACTGAGGCAGGTGGATTGCTGGAGGCCAGGGGTTTTAAGACCAGCCTGGGCAACAGGGTGAGACCCCCACCTCATCTTGGCAAAATAAAAATTAAAAAAATTAGCCAGCATGCTGGCGCGCACCTGTGGTCCCAGCTACTCAGGAGGCCCAGGTGGGAAGATCCTTTGAGCCCAGGAGGTCGAGACCGCAGTGTGCCATGATCACGCCACTGCACTCCAGCCGGGGTGACAGAGCCAGACCCTATCTAAAAAAAAAAAAAAAAGAAAAGAAAAAAGACTGAACAGCCCACACCAGTAATCCCAGCACTTTGGGAGGCCAAGACTGGCAGATCACCTGAGGTCAGGAGTTCGAGACCATCTTGGCCAACATGGTGAAACCTTGTCTCTACTAAAAATACAAAAAGTAGCCAGGCGTGATAGCAAACACCTGTAATCCCAGCTACTCGGGAGGCTGAAACACAAGAATCGCCTTGCAGGGGTCCAACAGACACATGGCAGGAATAAGAGGCTCCAAAAAAGAAAATTAAAAAAAAAATAAGAAAAACAAACAAAATAAAAAAAGAAGAAACAATGAAGAAGCCGCCAACACCACCCTCAGTGACCGCAGCACTCTCTCCTCTGGCCCCCAACCCAGCCCTGACACCTGCTTCTTCCCCAGGGCTCCTCTCGCTCACGGGTGCTCCCTCTTTGCTCTGGCTGACACACCCTTCCCGAGTCTCCTCTGGGCTCTCCCCACCTCTTTTTTTTTTTTTTTTTTGAGATGGAGTTTCGCTCTTGTTGCCCAGGTTGGAGTGCAATGGCGCAATCCCAGCTTACTGCAAACTCTGCCTCCTGGGTTCACGCCATTCTCCTGCCTCAGCCTCCCAAGTAGCTGGGACTACAGGCGCCGCCACCACGCCCGGCTAATTTTTTGTATTTTTAGTAGAGACGGGTTTCACCGTGTTAGCCAGGATGGTCTAGATCTCCTGACCTCAGGTGATCCGCCTGCCTCGGCCTCCCAAGGTGCTGGGATTACAGGCATGAGCCACCACGTCTGACCTCTCACTGCCTCTTTATAGGGCCTTTCTCCAGCCTTGCCCCCTCAGAGAGGCCTCCCGACTCCTTGACATAAAGTTGCACCCACACTTTTCTCCTTGCTTTGTCTTCTTTTCTTTTCAGCGTTTATGTATGTATGTATGTTATGTATGTAAGTATTTTGAGACAGAGTCTCGCTCTGTTGCCCAGGCTGGAGTGCAGTGGTGCGATATCGGCTCACTGCAAACTCTGCACCCCCCAGGTAGAAGCAATTCTTGAGTCTCAGCCTCCCGAGTACCTGGGATTACAGATGCCCACCACCATGCCTGGCTAGTTTTTTGTAGTTAGTAGAGACGCGGTTTCACCAAGTTGGCCAAGCTGGTCTCGAACTCCTGACCTCAAGTGATCTGCCCGCCTTGGCTTTCCAAAGTGCTGGGATTACTGGTGTGAGCCACCGCGCCTGGCCTTTCAGCATTTATCTATCACCCCAGGCACACCCTGTCTTTATTTTCCTCATTTATGTGTCAGCTCCCTGAGGGGCGGGATTTTGTCTCGGTCCTTCCTGATCTCCAATGTCCAGAGCATGCCTGGCACACAGTAGTTGCTCAATAAATGCTTTTGATTGAATGAATGAATAAACATTATATGTATATATGCATGCAGAAACTACATGATCAGAAAAGGGAAAATTCCATAAAAATTGCATCTGGCACATCAATGTCAACATCCCCAGCGAGCACTTAGTGAGCACCTACGGTGTGCAGCCAGGGCTGGGCCCTCCCTCATCTGTGGCTTCAGGGTCAGGATGGTGGGGCTGTCCCAGCGGCCTCCGGGCCCCAGGTCTGGGGGATTTCTGGGAGGAGGCCGTGGTGTCGGGGACTGTGTTCCAGGCTGCAGGTGGCCAGGATGCAGACAAAAGCAAGTTCCCAGCTCAGGGGACCCTATAGATCCAGACATCACCACTGAGACGACGCCCAAGCTGGAAATTAAATGGCTGCAGGCAGGCTGGTGTGGCTGGTGGAGAGGCACCCCAGAGGAGGTGGTGTAGCCCCTGGCATTCTCGGTCTCCCCTCTGGAGCTGCTGGACTGGAGGTAATCACCACGATCATAGCAATATCCGTGACAGTCATCAGGGCTGGGGCTGGGGTGCAGCAGGAGGGAAGGGGCAGCCGCGAACTCGGTGCACGGGCTGGGCAGGAGGCATTATAACCCTCCTGGACCCTGTTGCCCTGACAGCTGCTCCCTGGGAGACGCCAGCCGAGCCTGGGGAGGGAGAGCCATGGTCAGGGTGGGGTCCGGCAGGGAGCTGAGTTGGGGAACAGGAAAGGGAAGCCAGGTGGTGGGACCAGCCTAGGCAAACTCTCAGAAGCTGGGCTTGTAGGCGATTCAGGCATTTGTCCACCCAGCCTTTATTGAGGGTGGGGTGGGGGGTGGTCAGGGGCCTAAGTTGGGGGCATCCTCGAGGTTGGGCCAAGGAGGTGGGCGGGATAGCCACAGGAGGCTTTGGGGTAGGACTGGAGGCTGGGAATGAGGGGTGGACTCTGGGCTGGGGGGTGCTACAGAGCCTGAGGCTGCCTGGGAGGCGTCCAGGAGCTCTGGGCCTTGTTTTTTTTGGAGACGTGTGCCTTTATTATTTTATTTTATTTTTATTTTTTATTTTTTATTTTTTTGAGACGGAGTCTTGCTCCGTCGCCCAGACTGGAGTGCAGTGGCCGGATCTCAGCTCACTGCAAGCTCCGCCTCCCGGGTTCACGCCATTCTCC
Organism: Macaca nemestrina; assembly: GCF_043159975.1. Taxonomy (NCBI): domain Eukaryota; kingdom Metazoa; phylum Chordata; class Mammalia; order Primates; family Cercopithecidae; genus Macaca; species Macaca nemestrina. The sequence goes on from NC_092144.1 coordinate 1,479,073, forward strand.
TGCCTCAGCCTCCCAAGTAGCTGGGACTACAGGTGCCCGCCACCTCGTCCGGCTAGTTTTTTGTATTTTTTAGTAGAGACGGGGTTTCACCGTGTTAGCCAGGATGGTCTCGAGCTCCTGACCTCGTGATTCGCCCGTCTCGGCCTCCCAAAGTGCTGGGATGACAGGCTTGAGCAACCGCGCCCGGCCTTTTTTTTTTTTTTTTTTTTTTGAGACGGAGTTCTCCTCCTCTTGCCCAGGCTGGAGTGCAATGGCGTGATCTCGGCTCACTGCAACCTCCGTCTCCTGGGTTCAAGTGATTCTCCTGCCTCAGCCTCCTGAGTAGTTGGGATTACAGGCATGTGCCACCACACTCGGCTATTTTTTTTTTTTTTTTTTTTTTTGTATTTTTGGTAGAGATGGGGTTTCTTCATGTTGGTCAGGCTGGTCTCGAACTCCCGACCTGAGGTGATCCTCCCGTCTTGGCCTCCCAAAGTGCTGGGATTACAGGCCTGAGCCGCCGCGCCCGGCCATCTCCACCTGGTTGAAGGTCTTGCCGTTGTAGACGCCCACCGTGCTACCCACCATCGCGGGCAGGAGAAGCGTGTCCCGCAGGTGCGTCCTCACCCCTTCCGGCTTCTCCATGGGCGGAGCCCCCTTCCTGGCGTTGCGCAGGCGCTTCAGCGGCGAGTGCTGCTTCCGCCACAGGCCTCGGTTCAGCCGCCGCCGGCGCGCACCATACAATTGCATCAGCTGCTCGGGGGACGTGTCCAGTAGCTGGTCCAGGTCCACGCCGCGGTAGGTGAAGTTGCGGAAGGTCCGTTTCTTCTACTCTACCTCTGCCATCTTGCTGCATCCTCAGAAAAGCTCTTCAGGCCCTTATTTTTGAGACAGGGTCTTTTGCTGGTGCCCAGACTGGAAGGCAGTGGTGTGATCATGGCTCACTGCAGTCTTGACTTCTTGGGCTCCAGCGAGCCTCCTGCCTCAGCCTCCTGAGTAGCTAGAAACACAGGTGCACACCACCATACCTGGCTATTTTTAAAAATTATTTGTAGAGTTGGGGGTCTTGCTATATTGCCCAGGCTGGTCTCAAACTCCTGGGCCCAAGGGATCCTCTTGCCGCGGCCTCCCAAAATGCTGGGCTCACAGGCGTGGGCCACCGTGCCCGGTAAGCTCTGGACCCAAGCTCTGGGCCTTCCTGCACGGTCGCCTGTTGGAGCAGAAACAGCCAGCGGCTCCCTGTCCATTTGTCCCTACACATTACGGGGCTCCGACGTTGGCTTCCGGGGCCAGAACTGCAGAGTCACCTGCTCTGCGCTCGAGTCTGGAATATCTCAGACCAGATCCCTCCCTTTAGAGCGTGAGAGAGGGAGAGACCCTGCCCAGGCCTCCCAGGGGCCTGCCCACCCGACAGCCCCTCACTCCCCCACCCTCATTGATCCAGAAACGGAGAGCTTCGGCCCAGGAGCGATCAATGCGCCCTAATGGACTTGTGTCGGGGGGAGGGGCGCTGAGTCGCAGGAGACACCCTTCCCTGTGCAGAGGGGGAAACTGAGGCCGCTCCCAGGCCCCACGGGTCACTGGCGTGGAGCAGCGCGAGCCCTGCCGCGTCAGGAGTTGCATCTGGAGCAGCCCAGGGAGAATGAGGGTGGGGACCCTTCGTTCTGGGGCTCATTAAGGACACCCCGCCCAGCTGCGTCTGCCCAGGCTGGTCTCTTCCCCAGCTCCGACCGCCCCTCCAGCGTTTGGGGCTTACAGCTCTGCCCTGGGCTCAAGTCCTGGCTCCCACCAGGGGCTGTGGGGCATCCCCTCTGGGTCTGGGGTCCACAGTGCCTGTCTCCAGACATGAGAGAAGCTTCTAGAGACAATCTGTGAGCATCTTTCAACAGCATCCCCCATCCCTGCCCCTCCCCAGCTCAAGCTCCAAAGGGAGCGTGGATGACAGGAGAGAGGAGGGAGGCATGGGGGGAGTTTATTATCACTCAGGGGCTTCCTCCACCCCGACCTGGCCTCCCCCGGGGCTTCTGTGATTTTTTTTTTTTTTTGAGGCAGGGTGTTTCTGTTGCCCAGGCTGGAGTGCAGTGGTGCGATCGTGGCTCGCTGCAGCCTCCACCTCCCAGGCTCAAGCAATCCTCCCACCTCAGCCTCTCGAGTGGCTGGGACCACAGGCATGCGGCTCCACGCTACCTAATTTTTTAAATTTTTGTAGAGATGAGGTCTTGTTGTATTGCCCAGACTGGTCTTGAACTCCTGGCCTCAGGTGATCCTCCCACCTCAGCCTCCTGAGTAGCTGAGACTGCAGGCATGAGCCATCACACGTGGCTAATTTTTGTATGTTTGTGTGTATTTATTTATTGATTTTCGTAGAGATGGGGTTTCCCCATGTTGCACAGACTGATTTCCCAACTCCTGAGCTTAAGGGATCCTCCCGCCTTGGCCTCCCAAAGCGCCGGGATTACAGGCATGAGCCACTGCACCCAGTCTGCGGCCCATTTTGTAGATAAGGAAGATGAGGTCAGAGAAGGGGAGTGCCCAGGCCCTGGGCCCCACAGCCAGGACCCCATTAGGGTCCAGTGGATGGTGGAGGGGAGGCAGCCTGACCACTCCCGACTCCAGCCAGTCACCCCAGCCTGGCCTCCCACCCCGGCCTCCGGGGAGAGCAGCACAGGTGCCCGGAGAAGCAAAGAATGATGTTTATTCCCCACATGAGGAGAAGGAGCTGGGGGCACCCGAGTGGGTGGTCTTGGCGCTGGGCGGTCTTCGTGGCCCCCTAAGCGTCAAAAACCAGAGCTTGTTATGATCTTGTGATGGAGTGGGGGCCAGCCCCTCGCAGGGACGGCTGTCGGCCCCCTCCGCCCACCCGCCAGGCACTAGAGTTATGGTTTGCAATATCCCACCTCCCTCCCAGCCTGAGCATTAGTGACGGTGGCACCCGAGTCCTCGAGCACCCGGGGCTGTTAGCATCGTCCGTCACGCTTGTGGCTGCGGCTCTAGAAGCTCTGTGGCCAGGAGGGGAAACCGAGGCACAGAGAGGTTCGCCTCAACCCCTGCGTGAGGGCACAGCAGCAGACATCGGATAAGCCCAGGTTCTGGTGTGCTCTCCACCACCCACTGTGGATGAGGCCCCTGTTGTCTGAGCCTCAGTTTGCTCATCTGGAAAACAGGCTACAGTGATGCAGGGTGGGGTCTCACATTCTGGGGGTTCCTGATGAGCAGAATCGCCAGCCCCATGGAGGCAGGCCCTTTGTTGCCTGATCCCCGCCCCCGACCTTCCCTGCGATCCCATTGTCCGGCGCAATGCCAGCAAGCCCTCCATGGATGTTTGTTGAATGACTGAATGAGTGTGTTGTGCGTGGACTCTGAGTCAAGTGCTCTTTCTCGACTACTGGGCAATACTAGAGGCAAAGGGCTCATTCTCCATCATTCACTCCTGCGGGAAGGCCTGGGGGGCAGGGGTGTTGGTGGGGACGGCCTCTCGAAGGTGAGGGGGGCAGCGGGGGAACTGCAGGAGCCAGCCGTGCTGGCTGGCAGATCTTTAAATTAAAATACATATATACACCAGATAAATAAACTCGGCCCACATCCTGGTGACAGGCGGAATTAAGTTGCCCAGTTGGGGACCGGGCAGCGAAGGCTGGGGGTGGAAGGGGATGGGGCCGAATTACCAAGGGCGGTAACTCAGCCCCATCCTCTCCCACATTCTATCCCATGAATATTCCCGAGACCCCTGTCCTGCTGGGTTCCTGGGAGGTGCTGAGGGGGTCAGGGAGTAAAGACCCAAATTCTGAGCCCCAAGTTGGGCCCCAGGATCTGGCTCAGCTTAGAGAGAGACCAGCTGCCCATGGGGTGCCCTGGCTGAGTCAGTGTCTTCGTCTGAAGCAGGGAGACCGTGGCTCCCTCTCCCAGCACAGAGGCTGCCCTTGGCAGTGGGTATGGGGTGGACCTGGTTCAAGTCCCGGCTGAGCATTCAAGGGCTGGGAGCAGCCTCTGTCGGGTCAGGTACCAGGGAGACCCCGTTCTAGCTCACAGGGAGGCCCCCGTGGGGCCCACACAGCTGCAGGGTCCTCCCTGGGCCCTTCCCTTCGACCCAAGCCCGGGGAGGGGGCGGAGGGTGCGGGGGGGCAGTTTTCAATTACGGAGAAGCTAATCTCCCAGTGAGGGCCGTTCTGGGGCCCAGTAAATCTATTATGAAAAGCCTCTAAATGTATGTAAAACCGGCCTCCGACAATCCGGGGATTAGGCTGTCGGGAGGGGAAACCGAGGCGCAGGCCGCCTGGCGGATTAGCGCAGCGGGGCCCCTGGAGGGTTGGGGGGAGCAGTCCCCGGAGGTCCAGGGCAGAGGGAGAGAGGTCCTCTGAAGAAGCCAGCACCCATTTTATAGCTGGGGAAACTGAGGCCGGGGAAAGCCCCCCCCCCAGGCGTCCCCTCTCAATGTCAAGGGCACTTTTGCTGGCCACTCCTTCCTTTGTCGCAAACCCAGGGGTATTTTCCCACAAGGTGGCCTCGGTGGGTTGGAAGGATGGGGAGCTGGGGACCCCAGGGCTACGATCGTGGGACCCCTGCACCCAGTTTAAGGCTCCGTGGCCCGGCCTGCATCTTCTGCCGGCGTCCCAGACCCTTTGAAGCTGCCCCATCCTTTGGTGCTTTTGAAATGTCTCTTTTAATCACCTACTGTTTGCCAAGCCAGAGGCGGCAAAGGTAACAGAAGAGGGGATGCCAGTGCCCTGGCAGCTCAGGGCACTCGCCGAAGACAAAGGCAGCCAGAAGAGGCCTTTGCCAAGGACTCCTGCTTCCGCTGGGAGGTGGGGAGGAGGAGGTCACCCTACAGAAGTGTGGTGAGGCCACTCCAGGCCCGAGGGAAGGCCTGGTGGCCGAACGGAGACATGAGCTGAGGAGCCCCGTGGCTGGGCTGCTCCTGAGGGTGGCAGGGAGCTCTCAGAGGGTTTGAGCCTAAGTGGCATCCGTGGCAGGACCATGGACCCCCAAGCCCTTGGGGTCCACGCTTGGGAGCACAGCTTCCTCAGTGTGGCCCCACACTCTCCCAGGCTCACCCAGCCCCCTCGAGTAGGGCCTGCTCACCCTCCTGCCCGTGGGGCCCTTGGTCCAGCAGTTTCCTCTCCTGGACACTGTCCTCACCTGCTGAAGTCCGTCCAGGAGCCCCAGTGCAGGAGGAGGAGGGGGGGCGATGCCCCTTCTCACCCCCACCTAGTGGAGTTCGCAGGCAGCTGGCAGCTGGAGAAACTGAGGCATGAGGCTGGTAGCGGTGGCTCATGCCTATAACCCCAGCACTTTGGGAGGCTGAGGCGGGCAGATCACCTGAGGTCAGGAGTTCGAGACCAGCCTGGCTAGCATGGTGAAACCCCGTCTCCACTAAAAATACAAAAATTAGCCGGGAGTAGTGTCGCGTGCCTGTAATCTCAGGTACTCGGGAGGCTGAGGCAGGAGAATTGCTTGCATCCAGGAGGCGGAGGTTGCAGTGGGCCAAGATTGTGCCACTGCACTCCAGCCTGGGGAACGAGAGTGAAACTCCGTCTCAAAAAAGAAAAGAAAAAATTGAGGCATGAGCTGACAGCCGTTTCTGCAGGCCTCGGGCGGCACCCGATAGGGCCTTCGCGGGGCCCCTGGCCTGGCCCGGGTCCAGCCACCAGCTTGTCCCTGCCTCCCGGTTGCTGGGGAATGAAAAGGAGGCGAGTGGTTTCTGTGACTCGTTCAGGCCCAGGCCTCTGAATTCCTCCAAGTCCCAGGCGAGGGGTTGTGCAAAGCTGCAGCAGGGTGGAACCGTCCCAGTGAGGGTGACCCTGGCGTCCGGGCCATGGTGGGCTTGCTCTGTGACCTGGGAGGGGGTGTGTGCCTGTCTGTGACTCAGTTTCCTCGTCCGTGTCATCAGCAACCACCAGATGCCGTTCCCAGCACTGGGTGGGGGCAGAGGGCCTGAGGGGTGTCGGGGGGTGCTCCAGGCGCCCCTGTCCCCCGCCCGGCCGTCAGTCAGCCTAGCCGGGCCCCCTTCAAGTCGTCACGGCCCAGCAGCGGCCACGGGAGGGATTATTCCGGCCTGTCCAGGGTGGACTGAAGTGGAACCAGGGCTGACGAGCGGAACGCACCCCCGCAGACCTGGCCCGCCCGCCTTTGTCTGCTGCCAGCCCCCCACCCGCCTGCCGTCATGGACCCCGCCTCCCGTGCCTGAGCCCCATTTCTCTGGGGGCCAGGCTGCCTCCCTCACGTGGCCCCTGCCTGGCCAAAGCCCTGCAGCTTCTCGGCCCGCTCCATCTGCTGGCTGCCTCAGTTTCCCCATCTGCAGCATGGGCGTGCGGGGTCCCTCTCGTCGGCTCATTGGCGGCTGAATGGGGGCTGTGTGGGCAGAGGCGCCTGGCGGGGGCACAGGCTCTCCCGGGGCTTTCCCAGGGTGCTCAGTGGTCCCTCTGCCCAGTCCCTCCACTGAGCCTTTGTCCAGGAAATTCGAGGTGGCAGGGAGAACGGATCCGCTCTCGGCCTGAATGGAGCCACGGCAAATGCTGTTGACCCCTGACCCCAGCCTCCTAATCCCGGGGTTGAGGCTCTCACCAGAGAGGGGCCCTGGGAGATGAGCTGGGGCACGACCCCCGCCCCGGGCACCAAGGGGGGCTTCCGGGTCAGGGTCTGAGGGGCTGCAGGAGGACGCGGCTGCGCCGTTGGCCACGTGCCCGGTCATCACCTCTCAGAGGCCAACACGGGAAACTGAGGCGTGGAGGAACCCTTGTAAGCCCCACAGCTCTGGGGTGGGAGCCAGGCCCGGCCGCCTGCAGGGAGGGACACAGGGCCGGCAGCTGCCCCTCTGTGTCACCAAACAGGAATTCTGGGACGTCTGGCTGGTCCTGGAAGACGCGGCTAGCTTCTAAACCCCGAGTCTTCAGGAACCCCTCTGGGTACCTGGCCCCTGTGTGTCCCCCCAGGAGCCCCTTGTCTGGAATAGGGGGAGGGCCTTTTCTGGCCACCCTCTGCCGCTCTAGATTTACCCAGTGTCTTCAGGAGGAAGAAATGAAGGAAGTGAAAGGAGGCGTCCTCATGCCTGCCAGCTGCTGCAGTTGAGCCCCCGTGCCTTGTGGCTACTTAGAGGCCTCAGCTAGCAGCATCCACCGCAGATTAAAAGATTCTCCGTCGCAGGCTGGGACGCGCTCACACGCTTGGGCGCCCCTGCTCCCCGGTGGCCGTGTGTCTGTTCCACCCTGCCGAGCTGTTCCCCACGATCAATTTCAATTTGGCCCAGTCTCTGCTTCTGCAGCACGACCCTCCTTGGGGGCTGGTGGAGGGGAAGGAGTTGCTGGCTTCCGCAGCCCTGCCTCCAGGTCCCTGGGACCGTTGCCTGCGATGAGAGAGTTCCGCTGGCCTGCCTCTTTTTTCCGGGCCTCAGTTTCTCCGGGTGTGGAACGAGGGCGCAGGGCAGCGCAGTGTGGAGCCAGCCTGATTTTCATCCAACCTCATGCAGTCACCGAACGCCCGCCGTGCGCCTGACCCTGGGCTGCACCCTGGGGCACCGTGGGGGTCACGGCAGGCGAACTTGAGTAGGAGGCAGAGGAAGGGGAGGAAGAGCGTTCGTGCAGGGGTGAGGCTGTGTGCAGAGGGGTAGAGGGGGGAGGCAGGAGGGAGCATCCAGCCCTGGGGGAAACGGTTAAGGTGAAGCCACAGAGGAAGGTGCACAAGCCCAGGCAACAATATTACTTGACAGCTAACGTTTCTGTATTTGTTTTTTGAGACAGTCTCACTCTGTCACTCAGGCTGGAGTGCGGTGAGTTGAGGTGCCATCTCAGCTCACTGCAGCCTCAACCTCCCTGGCTCAAGTGATCCTCCCATCTCAGCCTCCCATGTAACTGGGACCACAGATGCCACCACGCCAGGCTAATGTATTTATTTATTTATTTAGAGACAGAATTGCTCTTGCGCCCAGGCTGGAGTGCAATGGTGCAATCTTGGCTCACTGCAACCTCCACCTCCCGGGTTCAGGTGCTTCTTCCTCAGTCTCCCGAGTAGCTGGGATTACAGGTGCACCCCACTATGCCTGGCTTGTTTATTTATTTGTTTATTTATTTATTTTTGAGACAGTCTTGTTCTGTCACTCAGGCTGGAGTGCAGTAATGCGATCTCAGCTCACTGCAGCCTCGACCTCCCTGGCTCAAGTGAGCCTCCCATCTCAGCCTCCCAAGTAACTAGGACCACAGGTGTGCACCGCCACACCCGGCTAATTTATTTATTTGTTTATTTTTTTAGAGACAGAGTCTTGTTCTGTCGCCCAGGCTGGAGTGCAGTGGTGCAATCTCAGCTCACTGCAACCTCCACTTCCTGAGTTCAAGCAATTCTCCTGCCTCAGCCTCCCGAGGAGCTGGGATTACAGGCACCTGCCACCACGCCCAGCTAATTTTTGTAATTTAGTAGAGATGGGGTTTCACAATGTTGCCCAGACTGGTCTTGAACTCCTGAGTGCAAGTGATCCACCCGCCTCGGCCTCCCAAAGTGCTGGGATTACAGGTGTGAGCCACAGCGCCTGGCCAATAGCCAACATTTATTGAGTGCTTACTGTGTACCATGTCAGCCAGCAGGCTTTCCCTGCCTCATCTCCCTGGAACCTCCCAAGGATCCTCTAATACCCACTTTACAAATGAGGAGACTGAGGCCACAGACAGAGGCCGCTGGGAGGTGAGGGAAGGAGGCCACGGCCATGCTGGCGTTGGCAGCACTGGGGTTTCGGACCCAGCTCGGACCTGTCCGGGTCCCTGGCAGGACTGCGGTGCGGCTGGCTCCTTCCTCTGCGCGCTGCATTCCTTCCTTTCAGGGCTCCAGGCTTCCCTCCTTTTCCGGGGTGGCCCTGGAGGAACCTACATAGGCTCCTGGGTGCCGGAGTTCGATCTGAACCTTCCCGCTCATTCTGCGTGACCCTGGGGGCGTGCCTGGCCCTCCCGTGCCTCAGTTTCCCTGGCCGCACCTGCCGGACTGTGCGCCCCCCGACCCCCCACAGCCGGGGCGCCGTCTCTGGGCCCCCCGCGGCTCCGGGCTCTGGCCGCCGCTAGGTGGAGCGAGGAGGCCGGTGGAGACGGCGGCGCGGGCAGACGCGCGCTCGGAGCTGCAGAGGCCAGGGAGCCGGACTGGCGCGCGGGCAGGGCTGCGTGGACACCCGCGGCCCCTCGGCGCTCGGAGCTCCGCCCCGCAGACAGCGAGCGCCCCTGGGAGGCCCAGCCGGACAGTCTGCAAGGGGCCCGCTCCGGGCGCAGGAGGGCGGAGTCCGGGGCGCGTGGTTTGGGTCGGTCGGGACCGGGATCCCGGAGCAGGCAGGCTCAGAGGTCTGGATGGTCAGGGCGGCCTCAGGTGCTGGGGAGCCCCCCTGGCTGGACCTGGGGTCCTAGCTTCATGTCCACCTCCTGGAGCCTCAGGTCTGGGTCTGATGCCCCAACAGGAACCCCAAGCCCTGGCCACCACCCTTCCTCACCTCTGCTGCCCCTCCACTGCCCCGGCCAGTGGTTTGTGCCATAATCCTCTTGGAAGACCCATTTTTCACAGGAGGAAACTGAGGCACAGAGCGTTCTGTCAGTCACAGAACAGCTGGGTCCCTCCTGTGTGATGAGCGCCCCTGGGTCCTCCTGTGTCGTGACCACACCCGCGTCCACTTTCTGGGTCGTGGGCTGCACAACGTCACCGCTCCAAATACCCTCCCATGGGTGCTGTGGGTGGTTTCCTTGGTCTTGGGACGGTCCTCTCTACTCAGGCAGGGATACCCGTCTGGGTTCACCCCTTACTGCCGCTGCCAGGCAGGGCTGGTGAGGCCGTTTACACCCTGGGGGCCCTCTGGTGCGGCTGCAGCTTCCCACATCACGGCTGAGGAGAGGGTCCTACCCACGGGTGCCCTTGGTGGGTTCAGCTGGCCCCTGCTGCAGGATCCTGGTTGATTTCCGGTACTCCTGGCCTCGCCACTGTCATTGCTGCTGGGCGTGATGAACACCTGCTGTGCCATGCTCTCGGGCAGCTCTCCGGGGTCATGGAAACTTCTGTGCCTCAGTTTCCTCCTCTGGAATGTTCAAATCCTTAGAGAAATAAGCTGGAAGACCTGGGAGCAAGACGGCTTGGGTTTCCAGGTCGGGGGGGCCAGATACAACCCCAAGGCTTTGGGAGGTAAGGAGACACCTGCTGCTCCATCTGGACCCGTGCCCGCGAGCTCTGCTGCTCTGCACCTGGCCCATGACTCTGTCCACTTGCCCCATATGGGTTCAAGGCACCAGGAATCAAGAATCCGGCCCTCTGGGCCGGATGCGGACTCAGTGGCCCACGCCTGTAATCCTGGCACTTTGGGAGGCCGAGAGGGGTGGATCACCTGAGGTTAGGAGTTTAAGACCAGCCTGGCCAACATAGTGAAACCCTGTCTCTACTGAAAATACAAAAGTTAGCCAGGTGTGGTGGCACGGGCCTGTAATCCCAGCTACTCAGGAGGCTGAGGGAGGAGAATTGCTTGAACCTGAGAGGTGGAGGTTGCAGTGAACCAAGATATCACGCCCCTGCACTTTAGCCTGGGGATAGAGCGGGAGGGAGGGAAGGAGGGATCGATTCAGCCCTCTTTCCTCCCCTTCCCGCTCACTCCGACCCAACCTCCCAGTTCTGTCTTTAGAACAAGCTGCTTTTGTCTCTGCCCTAGGGACTTTGCACAGCCTGCTCTGTCCCTGCACGTGGCCAGCCCAGCAGCTCCCTCGCTGCCCACCTGTGGCCGGCCACATCCCTCCAATCTTCAGACACCCATTTTTTTTTCTTTTTCTTTTCTGTTTTATTTTTTTGAGTTGGTGGGGGTGGTCTCCAACTCCCGAGCTCAAGTGATCCTCCCGCCTCAGCCTCCCAAAGTGCTGGGATCCCAGGCGTGAGCCACCTCGCCTGGACTTGACACCCATTTTTATGTTCAGTTTGACAATATTTGTGACAAGTGAGTCAGAGATGATACAGCAAGGGGACGAAGACATGTTCCCTTCCCTCTAGAAAGTCACAGTCACGCACAGAAGACAGAAGGCTTCCAGCACACAGCGACGGGGTAAAGGAAGCAGCTCTGCAACAGAGTGAGTGGCTCTCAACTTCTCATCACTGAGATACAATTCACAGACCATGAGGTTCACCTGCTTATAGGTGTAATCCAGTGACTTTTAATGTATTTGCAGAGTTGTGCAAACATCACTTCTGTCTAGTTCCAGAATGTTCTCATCACCCCAGAAGGAAACCCTATCCCCATTAGCTGTTGCTCCCCGTCCCCACCCCAGCCCCGGCACCCACGCATCCCCTCCCTGCCTCTATGGATTGGCCTGTCCTGGACATTTCATAGAAATGGGATCACAGACTGGGTGCAGTGGCTCACATGCCTGTACTCCCAGCACTTTGGGAGGCCGAGGCGGGTGGATCACCTGAGGTCAGGAGTTCAAGACCAGCCTGGCCAACATGGTGAAACCCTGTCTCTACTATAAATACAAATAAATTAGCTGGGCGTGGTGGTCGGCGTCTGTAATCCCAGCTACTTAGGAGGCTGAGGCAGGGAGAATTGCTTGAACCTGGGAGGCAGAGGTTTCAGTGAGCCAAGATTGTGCCACTGCAGTCAGCGTGGGCAACAAAGCAAGACTACGTCTCAAAAACAAAAACAAAAAAACCCTGAAACTCAGATGGTGACCCTCCCCTGCCTCAGTCCTACGATGGCTCCCTGTGCCCCAGGATTAACTCCCACTCCCGGGCCTGGCTGGGCACAGGGCAAGGCCAGAAGAACTTGAAAAAGCCAGAGGGTCCCGGCTCAGCGAGGAATGGGAGGTGCTTCCTTCTACCCATATAGGAGCCTAAGAGAGCTGCGAGAGTGGGAAGTGGGGTTGCCCCGATTTTCCAGGGCAGGAAACCAAGGCTGGGGGTTGGGGCTAACACCCAGGTCAGGGCCCTGGGTCTCGCTGCCCAGAGGCTCCGGTGAGTGGCAGCATGAAGCTGCGCCCGCCGGACCCGCCTCCCGCCTGCCATTCCTGCTGGGGAGGGAAGGGCCGCTCTGGGCAGCTCAGGGGCCCCACCGCTGTTTCCGGGCTCTCGGTCGGGTGGGGAGGGCCGTTGTCAGAGTCCCCCTGAGACCGTGGGGAACACTGCCTGCTTAATGAGGGTCCCTGGGGCCTCTGCCCAGTTCGGACTGGGGAATAAAGGCCCCCTCTTCCATTCCGCTGTTTCTCCGCCCCCCGCCGTAATAGGATTGAGACTTTTGAAGTTAATAGGAAACGGGGCAGGCTCCCACGTAGAGAATGCGGACGCAGAGGGCTTAGAGGGCCTTTTGTGAGCCCGGCCGGGAGGCTCCCCCCGCCGGCCGGTCGTGATGAAAGCACCGTGAAATATACAGTGTCAGGACGCCCCTTGCACCATGACAGGCCTCTTTACTTAAAGAAAAGAAGGGGGGAAAATCCCCCACCAGTTGTACATGTGCATGTGAACGCACACGTATGTGTATGCAGTGCTCTGGCCCGGCCGGCCGCTGGGACGCTGTCCACACGGTGCCCACCCGAGGCCTCTGCTCAGCCAGGAGGGTTGGGATTCATTCCAGCAGCCAGGAGTTCGGTTTTCTTTTTTTTGTTTTTGTGTTTTGAGATGGAGTCTTGCGCTGTCACCCAGCCTGGAATGTAGTGGCATGATCCCTGCTCACTGCCACCTCTGCCTCCCAGGTTCAAGCGATTCTCCTGCCTCAGCTTCCCGAGTAGCTGGGATTACAGGCACCTGCCACCATGCCCAGCTAATATATATATATATTTTTAAATTTTTATTTTAGTAGAGACAGGGTTTTGCCATGTTGGCCAGGCTGGTCTCGAACTCCTGACCTCAAGTGATCCACCCGCCTCGGCCTCCCAAAGTGCTGGGATTACAGGTGTGAGCCACTACGCCTGGCTGAGTTTGGGGTTTTGGATGCTGGGCCTAAGAGTCAGAGGCCATTCATCACTCAGGGCAGGCAGCCTCACCCAAGGCTCACTCTTCTCCCCTTACACACCTCCAGAGACGGCAGGCTCACCACCTAGCAAGGCTCCTAGACAAGGCTTCCTTGCGTGTGGCTGCAGAAGAAGGTGAAGGTGACACCTTTCAATGTCACTGAGGAAGAATGACAAGGGACAGAAGGGAAGGCAATTTTTTTTTTTTTTTTTTTTGAGACGGAGTCTCGCTCTGCCACCCAGGCTGGAGTGCAGTGGCCGTATCTCAGCTCATTGCAAGCTCCGCCTCCCGGGTTCACGCCATTCTCCTGCCTCAGCCTCCCGAGTAGCTGGGACTACAGGCGCCTGCCACCTCGCCCGGCTAGTTTTTTGTAGTTTTTAGTAGAGACGGGGTTTCACAGTGTCAGCCAGGATGGTCTCGATCTCCTGACCTCGTGATCCGCCCGTCTCGGCCTCCCAAAGTGCTGGGATTACAGGCTTGAGCCACCGCGCCCGGCCGGCATTTTTTTTTTTTTTTGAGACATGGCCTCACCCCCATTCCCCAAGCTGGAGTTCAGTGGTGTGATCTCACCTCATTGCAGCCTCCACCTCCTGGGCTCAAGTGATCCTCCCATCTCATTTTTGCATTTTTTTGTAGAGGTGGGGGTCTCACTACGTAGCCCAGACTGGTCTCAAACTCCTGGGCTCAAGGGATCCTCCTACCTCAGCCTCCCAAAATGTTGGGATTACAGGCGTGAGCCACTGCTCCTGCCTCAGCCTCTTGAGTAGCTGGGATTACAGGTGCCCGCCACCGCGCCCAGCTAATTTTTGTATTTTTAGTAGAGACAGGGTTTCATCATGTTGGCCAGGCTGGTCTCGAACTCCTGACCTCATGTGATCTGCCTGTATCGGCCTCCCAAACTGCAGGGATTACAGGTGTGAGCCACCGTGCCCGGCCCAAGAAGGCAATTTCTAAAACAGCTTTACTGAGATATTCACGTAGCATACAGTTCATTCATTTAAAGAATACAATTTTTTTTTTTTTTTTTTTGGTATTTTTAGTAGAGACGGGATTTCACCACGGGATTTGGCCAGGCTGGTCTCACACTCCTGGTCTGAGGTGATCCACTCACCTTGGCCTCCCAAAGTGCTGGAATTACAGGCGTAAGTCACCACACCTGGCCTAAAGTATCCATCAACCCAATCAACTTTCTTTTTTTTTTTTTTCGAGACGGAGTCTCGCTCTGTCGCCCAGGCTGGAGTGCAGTGGCACCATCTCGGCTCACTGCAAGCTCCGCCTCCTGGGTTCCCGCCATTCTCCTGCCTCAGCCTCCCTAGTAGCTGGGACTACAGGCACCCGCCACCATACCCGGCTAATTTTTTGTATTTTTTTTTTTTTTTAGTAGAGACAGGGTTTCACCGTGTTAGCCAGGCTGGTCTCGAACTCCTGGCCTCAGGTGATCCACCCGCCTCGCCCTCCCAAAGTTCTGGGGTTACAGGCGTGAGCCACCACACCCAGCCTAAAGTATACAATTGATTTGTTTTATTTTCTTCACAAAGCTGTGTGTCCATCAACCCAATCAACTTTAGAACATTTCCATCACCCCAAGAGGAAACCCCGTTCCCGCCCCGGCACCCACACATCCCCTCCCTGTCTCTATGGATGGGTCTGCCCTGGACATTTCATAGAAATGGGATGACACACTACGTGGCCTTTTGTGTCTGGCGTCTCTCACTGAGCGTGGCGTCCTCAAGGTGCATCTGCGCCGCGGCCTGGGTCAGAGCCTCGCTCCTTTTCTTTTTTTTTTTTTTTTTTTTGAGACAGAGTCTTGCTCTGTCACCCAGGCTGGAGTGCAGTGGCGAATCTCGGCTCACTGCAAGCTCCGCCTCCCGGGTTCACGCCATTCTCCTGCCTCAGCCTCCTGAGTAGCTGGGACTACAGGCGCCCGCCACCGCGCCCGGCTAATTTTTTTTGTATTTTTTTAGTAGAAACGGGGTTTCACCGTGGTCTCGATCTCCTGACCTTGTGATCCGCCCGCCTCGGCCTCCCAAAGTGCTGGGATTACAGGCGTGAGCCACCGCGCCCGGCCATCCTCGCTCCTTTTCATGGCTGAGTCGTGTTCCAGTGGGTGGATGGCCGCGCTGCGTTTGCCCCATTGTTGTGTTGATGGACATTTGGGCTGTTCCAGACGTTTCTGAGTGTGCAGGGAATGCTGTTCTTGCAAACTCTTCCATTGGCCCTGGATTTGGGCCTTTGACCCTCACAGAAGGCCAGGCAGAGGCCAGGCAGGTCCCACCAAGGCCAGAAGCAAGAGGGCGTGTTCCCCAGCAGGGCCTGGCGTGCGTTCGGGGCATGATACATGGAAACAGCTTCCAGGCCTGGCCCTGTGTCTCCCAGCTGGCCCCGCCACTTCCGGAGGTGACCCGGCCACCCTGTGACGCTGTTTCTTCGTCGGCAAAGGTGGCGGTGATGGGGGCTCTGTGGCGGCAGAGGTGACCCGGCCACCCTGTGACGCTGTTTCTTCGTCGGCAAAGGTGGCGGTGATGGGGGCTCTGTGGCGGCAGCTGTTGTCATGGCGTGGCAGCTGTGCACAGGAGGGCTCGTCCACGGGAGGGAGGCTTTCCGCAGGCGGCCCCTGCCCGTTTGAATGCTCCTGCAGACGGCCGTGTCATTCCCGTACCGCAGGCTGGGTGGGTGGAGAGGGTGTCTGTGTGTCCGGGGTTCCCCAGATTTCCGTTCAGACCCGTGGGAAGTCCACTTCCCTGCTGTGGGCTCCAGCATCGGGAGGGGTGGTCCGTGTGGAGCAACGTGTGGCCCTGTCCCCTCTACGGGAAATCCCGGGGAAAGGAGGGTGAAGGGGGCGGGAGTGTCCCGGAATCTGGTTGAGGTTTTGTGGCCCCCATGGATGCCTGCAGCCCGCCCAGCGGCACGGGAAGCCCCCTTGCCCGCCGGCTGGAAGGGGAGAGAGGCAGGT